>NW_017804165.1:578093-761467 GCF_001625305.1 Branchiostoma belcheri | reverse complement strand
ATATTCGTTTCATTGTGCTTAGCATGTATTCTTTTAGCTTGCCAAATTGCACATTTTTTAAATTCAATCTTAATTATGGATATTATCAATCTCAAACCTGCAAACTTAGTGGTTAGACCAGGTAGGCTAATTACTACTAATTACTATTAACCTGTGTACCTTGTTTCTGTTCTCTGCTATATTTTAAATGTTTCGTTCTGCTTAGCCTGTATCCTTTTGGCTTGCCAAAATGGACATTATTTTGATTTTTTTTCTTTAATCTTAAGTTTCATGGATATTGTACATTTTGCAGGTGGCTATTTTGACCACTGCTTTATACTGTTAGATGTTTTTGTTTAATCATCTGTGATATTTTCTATCTAGGCCAACTTGCTTGATTTCTTGAATTTTTTTTTGACAATGGTCTCTTGGCTTGCTATGCTTGATTTGTCTTGCTTACACCAGGAATAAAGTTTGTATATTACTGGTACACAGATGTGCAGAGGGAGAGGTCAAGTATGTTTACAACAGTGTCAGATCAACCAATTTGATTTATTCTTTGTTTCCAGCTTTTGAGCACTTTAGCTCCATGTTCATTGAATTATGACTTCAACATGGAGATAGATAAACTAGCTGTCTAAGTTCAGAGGTTTACCGTGCTTGGTTTCCTGTCTTCAAAGGGACAGTTTTAAGCCCTGACGCCCAGCAGACTGCAGCCATCTTGAAGTCGTCCCCACAAGTGGTGCAGCCACAGATCATCAGCCAGCCTCTCACTACAAAGGCAGCTGTAGTCACGGTGACCACCCTGCCTGGTGTGTTACCTCTGGTGCAGACAAAACCTGCCATGGCAGCGCAGCAAGGTACAACTCTGTCAGCTGCAAGTGATTTTACATCAGCTGGTTATCTGTCTGTTATCTTGTTTTGTAATCCCTCCTCATACTGGATTCTTTGTGGTGAATCGGTGGAAGAATCAGAAAATGCAATATATAGAGAATGGATATTATATCGATTGTGACTAGGCTTCTATGTTGCCTCTTCTTGAAAGACATTTTTGAGGGCTGAAATGTTTGACACAGTAGACACTGTAACCATCAACTTACAGCACAACTGATATCGATATGTTTACATGATATAAATATAAATTAGAACAAACACAATATCGTAAATATCGTCATTTAGGCAACTTTATATGTATGTCTGCAATGTTGATATAATAATAATAAAGGATTGATTTTGAATTGAAATAAACAAACTGCCAAGATTTGTAAAACAATTTTTTTCTGTCATGTTCTTTATGTCAACATGACATAAATATGAATTAGTGCAAACACTATGAAGAAACTGCCAGAGTTTGTAAAACACTTTTTTTTCTGTCATGTTCTATATGTCAACATGACATAAATATGAATTAGTGCAAACACTATGAAGAAACTGCCAGAGTTTGTAAAAAATTTTTTCTGTCGTGTTCCTGCACAGCAGTGTCTGCAACTCCCATCATCAGCCAGCCGCAGAAGGTGGCGACGCAGCCGCAGCTGCTCCAGCAGCCGCAGGGCCACCTGCAGCAGGCGCAGGTGCCACAACAGGTGCAGCTGCAGCTGGCCCAGGTGCAGCCGCAGCCAGTGCAGCTGCAGATACAGCAGCAGCCACCACCGGTGCAGGTCCAACAGCCAGCAGCTGCAGCACAACCGCAGGTGCAGCCACAGGTGCAGCCGCCACAGCAGGTGAGTCATGGTTGGGAAAGCTTCTTGCCACTATGACACAACGTGCAAGGAGCTTTAGTATAGTTCATAGCCGTAGCCAGGATTTTGAATGGGAGGGTTCTTGTCAATGTCTGAGGGACCAACAAGCACTACAGGTGCGTAGTGAGCGCGAGGCTTCTATCCCCCAGAAAATTTCGAAAATTGAACCTTCTGAAATGGCATTTCCTGCATTTTTGAGAGGATTTCAAAGGAAAAATCAGACATAACTGACAACATGACAAATTAAGCAGTTTTTCTACTATTCCAGCCCCACTGGTGATACAAATCAGTCCATCTTTTAAAGAAAAGTCTTGGACCTTTAGATAAAAAGTGGACCTTTGAGCCTTGTGAGGGGTTCTTCTGAAGTTCATGGGGAAAGGTTACTAAAAGGTTACATTAGCAGATAAAATCCATTTGATGGACTATCTAGTATGAGCCCAGGATACACAGTGTATTGATTTACCAATCTAATGAAACTACTTCCAAACACAGCAGGTCCAGCAGCAGCCAACAGTGGTGGTAAAGCAGGAGGTCCAGCCTCAACAGCAGCAGGAGCTACAGCAGCAACCAGCCAAGGGGCAGCCGCAGATCCACATCGAGACAGTGACCAATGGAGCAGCTGCACAGGCTCAGTCTCAGCCACAACCGGCGGAACAGAGTGGAGAAGAGAAGAAATCTGCTGATGCCACTCCAGGTCCAGGTGACTTTGACCCCATCTCAGCCATGGAATGGAAGGATGGGATAGCAACCTTACCTGGGAGTAACCTCAAGGTAGGTATCACAGGTGGCATCCCTTAATTCTAACAAAGTGTGTATTTTTGTGTACAACACGAGGATGCATAAGGCCAGTAAAAATATGCCTCTACTGTCATTCAAATGCTGTTTAATGTTATATGACTGACTTCAACATTGCCAAGACATTATGGCTGTGGAAGAAAGTGATACATTCAGTAATGCCATTTTTCAGAAGAAGTATTATCCAAAGAGTACCAAGAAAAATTTATAAGAGCAAATAATGTAGTTAAATTCCATTATTTATTATCATTTTGTATGTACAATGTTCTGAAGAAGCCATTGACATGGAATCTTTGACCTCTCCACATTCACATTTTTCACTCTTATGATCTCCCCAGTTTAAGATGAATGAGTTTGGAACATTGGAGATCATCAGTACAGTGGAGACAGAAGATGGGGAACAGTCTGTGTGGAGCCTGGGGTCGGAGGACTCTGCGACTACCTCCACATCCTCCTCCTCCGTCTCCTCCACCCCTACTACTGTCACAACCACACAGACCAAGGGAAAAACTGGTGAGCAGGGGTTTTGCTATCTCTAGTTTGTTGTGGTATTTTGAGTTTTGAGGATGCTTCTTAGACTCGGAAATTAGAATTTACTTAGACTTGAGGCAGTCAGCGTAGTCCAGCTTGTTCTGTCAGCAGTCAACCTCAAGGCCTCTTCCCAGCTCTTATTTTACTGCTTGGAGGTCCCTCTTGACTTTCTGTCGCCAGTTCATCTTTTAGAATTTGCTTTCTGCTAATTTATTGCTTGTAGTGACTCAGCATGTAGTCAAAAGGGTTAGCATTTATCAAGGAATATCAGATTATCATGTTATGGTATTTCTCTGCCTTATACAAATTTTAAGTTGAAAAGACTTGAGATTGTGTTCAGTTATCACAGTATGCATGTATTCCCCATGCAGACTTCACCACCAGCATGGCCTCCACCACTGCCGCGGCCTCGTTTGACCCCCACGAGCAGATGAAGGGGATCCACTGCTGCGAGTGCTGCGGAAAGTACGGCGTACCCGGAGAGTTCCTCAAGTCAGGACGCTTCTGCAGCCAGGCCTGCGTGGCTATATACGCCAGCAGATACCAGCACCAACCAAAGTGGGTATCGTGTAGCTGTAACCTTGATGTTGATGATGAGTATTGAGCTGCAACTTTGAATTTGTTTAGCTGATCAGGTTCAATTTTTTTGGGAAGGATGAAGTGATAATGCAGTGCATATTTAATGATATCAGCACCAACCAAAGAGTATCAAGTAGCTGTTACTGGTAAACAAAAGATTTCTTGATGCAATATCTTACTCAACAGGCCACAGAGGTAGTTACAGTACACAAAAGTTATCAGTCAGGTGTCTAACCTCCTCTCATTCTCCAGACACATCCAGGAGCAGCTGGCCAAGCAGAGGATGCTTGCCAAAAAGAAGAAGAAGAAGTTTAAGAAGTTTCATCTTTCTGAAGAGGAAGAGGATGACCAGGTAATTTTGGTTGCAAATGTGACATGGTTTCATGCAAATAAGTAACACTTAGACAGGTAAAACAACAATAGCTTACTAGTATCTTCATTTGTAAGTGACTGAGGCATAAAGGGATTGTCTATTTTTGAAACTATGTTCTGTTATTTTTGCAGGAGAAGCCTCACGGTGACCTGAAAATGACAATCAAGCTGTCTCCTGAGGGAGCGGCAGGAGAGGAGGGTAAAGAGCCTAGAGTCATCAAACATGGTATCTACATGTGTGATGTGGAATAGTCTGACAGAGCTGTCAGTCACAGAAAGAGCTGTTGGAACTGGCTCAAGGATGTCATTCTTGATGCTGACAGGGTCTCTATATAGGCAGGAATGATGCTGGAATTATTGTTGGAACAGTTTCTAGAATTTTGTGGGACTTGAAGTTTAACAGCCATCTTGGGGATATCATTTTTTGGCTAGGAATGGTCTTAAGGTAGTCAGACTATTGATTTTGCTTCAAAATAGACTTGTGCAGAAAGTTGAAGACAGATGAGGGTTTAGATCTGAAGTGACTGCTCTGTCAGATTCTGTCATATTTAAATGTCTTATTTACCTAGTTTGTCAGTTTCTCACAGTATATTTTTACTTGTCATATTCTGATTTTTGTTGTTTATGACAATTTCTTATTTCTTTGAATTATGCTAGTCTTCCTTTTGGTTTGTTCAAGTCATACAGAGATTGACAATGATCTTGTGATTAAAGTTAATCTCAGATCCATTGTTTTATTCATTAGGAAGAAGAAAGGGTTTTAACTGGGCCACGTATCTGGAGCAAGAGAAGGCTTTAGCAGCTCCGGTCAAGCTGTTTAAGGAGGTAAGTCATAGGCACAGGTGTAGCACATTTGAATCTTGTAAAAATGCACATCTTAACAAAATGACAGGGTATTGCAGTACTTTTCTTAGTGGTCAAAGTGTATTAACTTCCATTTCAAAATGCATTTTTTTGCTGTAATTTTAAATGTAGGTTTACGTTGTACATCAAAGACCTCAATGCAAGCATTCTTAGTCAGTTAGGAAATTTTAGTCCAAACTTAAAACTGGGCCCATGCCAAAGATTTTATCTTTGGTAAACATTGCAGAACTGAATATTCAATTTATGTATATCTTGTTCCCCATTGAAATCACCAGCCCTTCCCTCAAGGCAAGAATGGCTTCAAGTATGGCATGAAGCTGGAGGGCATTGACCCCAAACACCCCTCCCTGTTCTGTGTGCTGAGTGTGGCTGAGATCAAGGGTTACCGTGTCCGCCTGCACTTCGACGGGTACTCGGAGTGCTACGACTTCTGGAGGAACGCCGACTCTGTGGACATCAAACCTGTCGGCTGGTGTGAGAAAACCAACCACAAACTGTCTGTCCCCAAAGGTAGCTTTTTTTTGTCTAAAGATGGTGATTTTATTTAGTGAGGAAAAATGTAATTACCCAAGACGTTTCAGCTACATGTAAATCAGTATTTTAGTGGAAGACTATTGGGTAAAGACATTTTTCTGTACAATTCTGCAAAGAGGATAGTTATTAAGATTTTCTTGACATGTGCAAGGACTCCTCTTTGAATAGCTTTGTATCAGTAACAGGTACACATGGCAGTTATGACAGTTCTTTCAATCATGCATGCCAACAATACAGGTTAATCATAAATAGTACTTCCTTTCACCCATTTTTGTTTTGCAGGAACATTATTTGTCAGCACCGTGCCTCATGGTATATTATATTTCTGTGATGTGTATGCAAATTTGTTTTAAAATCTTTTGATACATTTTTGTGAAAGTAATTTTGTTTTCATCTTTCTGCTTTTCTTGCTGCTTGGATGGTTGGTGCAGGCTTTGGTGAGTGGCTTGTTGTGATGGCATAGCATGTTGTCTTCTGCCTGCTATTTTAATCATCATGCTCTGCATCATTTAAAACAGTTTAGGTATTTGTAGTTAGCCCTGCATGAACATGTCCATCTGCTAAATTCTGATGTGATGACTTTTGGCTACTCATGTTTTATGTATAAAACTAAGTTAACACATTCTGAATATTGGAAATCAGTCATGTACCAATGCGTCATTCTCATTTTGAGGTCTTACATTACTATTTTTCAATGAGTGCAGAAGAATAAACACAGTGTTTTTCTCAGTCACTGCATGGAGCTCCCTCTTGCATAATTCATGTTATTCTCAGTGCCACTCAAACCACTCATAAATATTCTCTCCAGGCTTCACACAGGAAACCTTTAACTGGAACAACTACCTGAAGGTGACCAAGTCCCAACCTGCTCCCAAACACCTGTTCCGCCCTGCCCCGGTCAGCGCAAACTCAAAGCCAAGATACGAGTACTATGACAAATATGAGGTTTGTGTGTTTCAGTTGTTTTAAGTTAAGAGAAAGCGACTAAGATCCCGTTCATACCAGACTTTTAAAAACCAGTTGAAACCGCTAAATAATTAGCGGAGGAAAACCCGGCTAAAACCCTTAGCGTTCATACCAGACTTTTCATAACCAGTTCTGTAAAAATCCTGTCCAGTGAATATCCAGTTAATCGGCCATGACTGCAGTTAGAATAACCGTTCCTCCCGCTCAAGATAGAGAAAGGATAGCTCTTCTTGGTTCTCCCATCGTCTACGACGGATGAGTGCCTCTTTTATGTACCCTCTTGTGTGAGGGTTAGAAAGGATAGCTACAGCCTGCAATTTCAATAGCTTATAAGTAAGATGCGTCGATGAAGGTTAGACATCCAGGTAATACGATATGCCAAAAAACAGTTACTCAAGCAACTGGATATGATTTTGAAAACGTCAGACGTTTCAGCTAGTATCCACTAGCTTTCGTCAGTTCTACCAACAAATGCACGGCTGTGCTATGGGATCACCAGTCTCACCAATTGTTGTAAACCTGTACATGGAGAAGTTTGAAAACAAAGCCCTCAGCACTTTCAATGACACTCCCCCGGCCAACTGGTTTCGATATGTAGATGACACTTGGTGCAGATTGAAAAAGAGGGTAGCTGCTGACTTCTTTGACCACATCAACCAGATAGATGACAACATCAAGTTCACACAGGAGCCAAGCCATGACAACATGCTCCCTTTCCTAGACACCAAAACTATCGTAGAGGAAGATGGTAACCTTCGTTTCGAAGTGTACAGGAAACCAACCCACACTGATCAGTACCTGGCTTTTGATTCCCACCACCCTTTGGAACACAAACTAGCAGTGATCAAAACTCTCTTCCATCGTGCAGACAACATTGTCACTTCAGACCAAGCCAAAACGGACGAACAAAGACACCTCCGAGGTGCCCTGGCTAAATGTGGCTACCAAAACTGGACTTTCAACAAAGCGCTCAAACCTTCAGATCAGTCTAAGAAAACCCAGAAGTGCAAACCATTGACCAACAAAAACAAGGCCAACATCACTATTCCGTATGTCCAAGGAGTATCTGAGAAACTCCGACGGATCTTCCAAAACTTCAACATAGCCACTAACTTCAAACCTCACTCAACCCTCAGACAAAGACTGGTACACCCTAAGGACCGACCTCACAAGGGTACCAAGGCGAATGTTATCTACAGACTCAAATGTGAGGAGCCCAATTGTAACAACACCTACATCGGAGAGACAAGTCGACCGCTTAAAGTAAGGTACAAAGAACATTGCCGACCTAGTGCCAACGGCTACTCCTCAGCTATTTTCCACCACCTACAACACAACCAGGGTCACTCTTTCAAACTCGAGTCCACGGATGTCTTAGACCGCGAAACACGCTGGTGGGAACGGGGTGTTAAAGAGGCAATATATGAAAGAATGTACAACCCCACCCTCAACAGGGAAGGGGGGCTACGGGTCGATCTTTCCGGCACTTGGGATTTGGCACTCCCAGCCCCGAGGACAGACAACACTTAAGCTCCTGTCCTGTATAACAGGAGCTTTCAGACTAATTTGCATCATCTTGTCTTGACTTGTCTGACTTTTGTTCCTTTTTCGACTTCCAAAAATTTGTCTTCACTTTATTTGCATATCAATCAACAGGTTGTGTACTGTAATTCTTGATTTGATAACGGTCACTTAATTATAGCGGTTTTAGCGGTCACTATTCCACCGCTAAATTTTCATGATCGCAACTTTTTTTTACCACTTCCGCCCCAAGCTCGTTACGGTACGATCGCAATCACGCTTCATTTCTTGACTGCAACATGCACACAACGCACAGTACTAGTGCTTCACATAGGAACAAGCAAAACACTGATGTGCTTCCAGAAATAAAATATTTATTAAACATAAAGTAGTTCATATTTTTAACAATTATGCAGTGCTAAGCAAACCACAGTAAAAAAAAATCTTGTGAACATGCACAAACACATGTGACGCAGTGACGCTTTGAAATTTCCCAGCTTATCTACACTTGGGTATTTATAAATATTTCGATTTAGAAGTTTCTTCATAAATCTACAGAAACGATAGCCGTTCATTTTGTGCTACTACGGGACAATATCGAAAAAAATGAGACGAGTTACAAAATTCAGCGTCGCCCAAGCGCGCAGACAACAACAAACAAAATGGCGGCCCGGCGGCCAACTTCACAAACAAGTTACAAACTACGAGAAATGCGGCATAAATCTGCTTAATTTCGAGGTAGAAATCTAGGTAGAAATACAATCAAATGTTAAGCGTCATTTGTACTACAAAATGTAAAAGCGTTAATAGCGTGCTACGACTAAGACGAATCGAAAATTCGGGAACCAAGCGCCGAGTGAAAAAAATGGCGTCACAAGTTTTTCGAAAATTGCGAGTCAACTTTTACGGCAAAAAATACGATAAAACGTTACTGTTAAAGGCTACAGTGTCTGTAGAACTTTCTCGAGGGCGTCATGTATTCCATTACGCTTCAATCCTAGGGCGAAGACGCCGGGTTTCGCTGTAAGCTCGTCTGCGGCGCCGGACATGTAGCGGCGTGCAGCGGCATAGCGTGCCGCGGCATGGAGCTTGGGGAGGGGGCGGCGGTGCCGCACGCAACACAAGCGTGCGTAATTACGAACTTTTTGAAGTCACCGTGCCGCTACAGTACTTTGTAAATTATTTACTTCCAGACACCATCGGCGTGCCTGTTTTGTTTTTTCTTTGTTAAAATTGATTTTCGCTGGCGTAAACTGCTTTTTTTATTTTCTTAAAAAAAAGGCCAGCGACTTTTAATGTGTTTTTTTACACACATCAACCATGTTCTCACACCGCTATAATTAAGTGACGTGAGCTTGTCCATTTTTCGCCGACCGCTATAATTTCCAACCGCATTTTTAAATGGATTTACAGTATATAAACCTGCTTTCCCCTCTGGTCTCTCAGTCACTGACGAAAGCTAGTGGATACTAGCTGAAACGTCTGACGTTTTCAAAATCATATCCAGTTGCTTGAGTAACTGTTTTTTGGCATATAAGTAAGATGGTTGTCTCGCACAGTCCATTTTTTATGTATAGGAAATGTCAAGCTTAAGTCCTTTCCACGTTATATGGTGTATCAGTAGCATCCAACTTTGTTTCCTCAGCACTTGTGTCACACAGATAACACTTTACTGGGGTGCTAGTCCTCTGGTAGCATTCTATGTTTAACTTAAATACTGTTTAGTATTAATTGATACTATTATATGTAGTAAGATTGATCATTTCCTCCCTCACCAGAATGTAAGCTCTCATGGCTTTCGAGTTGGCATGAAGCTGGAGGCTGTCGACATCAAGAACCAGAGCCTGATCTGCGTGGCCACCGTGCGTGATGTCATGGACAACCGTTTCCTGGTGCACTTTGACGGCTGGGACGACGGTTATGACTACTGGTGTGAGCCCAACTCCCCGTACATCCACCCTGTGGGCTGGTGTGAGGAGACAGCAAACATCCTGACTCCTCCCAAGGGTGAGGGATTCATCCACATGTCTCAAAAAACAATCAGAACTAGAAAGTCACATTCTTAAAGTCATACATGCCGTGAAGGGGAGTTTCATATATCCAAGATCACATCCTGTCTTTTTCCATACATGTGAATACTGGTATGTTGGTAGCTGGCATGTTATGCCGAAAGGCGATTATACCGGCTATATGGATACAGATACTTGTACAGACCAGTGTCACCGACGAAAGGTAGTTGATTCTACCAGAAACGTCTGGCCGTTTCCAACATATCATATCCAGTTGCTTGAGTAACTGTTTTTTGGCGAATTTTGTTACCTGTATGTCTAACCTTCACTGATGTATGTATGTACCTGATCAGTTAGTTGTAGCATTCAGCTCAATGTGCGGAAGGGCAAATCATTGTTGAATTGTTATGAACATCATTTTTCTTGTCCGGTAGTCTTTATTTTCCTTGAAGGAATGTGTTTTCTTCTGACCAGCACGGTAAACAGTTTGTTTATTCCTGTGTAGATTACCCAGAACCCGAGCACTTCACCTGGCAGGACTACCTCACTCAGACCAAGTCTCAGGCCGTCCCTGCACGGGCATTCAAACCGGTCAGTACCAGACACACAGGGAGTTTTGTAATTATTATTCTCAGGGCTCGAAATTGCACCCAAAATTGTGCACCCAAAATTGGAGCTGTGCACCTAATTTTTTTCTGTGGGTGCACTGGTGCACAAATATTTTTGTAGTTTTTTTTGCACATGGTATACAGGATATTCTCAGCATCTAAGTGTAAGAAAGTAATAAAATCTTTATTGTAGTACTTGTTTAAGATTTTGAAGTTAGCAACCATTTCAGATTCAAGCATAGAAGAGGAGCAGTAAGATCTGTAATTAGGTTTTGTTTCATATGGTGTATCCCCAAAATTTTTAATGTTGGGTGCTTCTTTGCACCTATTCCCAAAAATGAATGTCGAGCCCTGATTGTGCAACTGCTGTTGGAGAGTTAAGAATTCATTATTCTTCCTGAACAAAAATGAATGCAGGAATTTCCTGGCATATGAGCATCTGTTTCTTTGTTTAAATGCATGTCTTTGTTTTGAGCAGAAAGTGTCCCATGGCTTCCTGAAAGGGTACAAAATCGAGGCGGTGGACCGACGCAACCCTTCGCTGATCCGCGTCGCCACCATAGTTGATTCTGACGAGGCTCGTATAAAAATCCACTTCGATGGCTGGGCAGACATCTATGACTACTGGGAGGACGCAGACAGCCCAGACGTACACCCAGCTACTTGGTGTGCGAAAACTGCGCACCCCATACAGGGACCCCCTTGTGAGTGTTTTACACTGTTGTTTGCTGGTTTTCTCAGTTATGGATACAAGCCATTGCTGTTTTTGTTTACATCATATACATGCAAATCATTTGAAGACATGTGCAAATTATCGGTAAGCAAATCAGCCAATCGTCACCTGCTTTTTGCCTACCACTCGCTGGCCATGACATGGCGATTACTTGTATGCTATTATAGATAATGATTTTACTAAACTCGACAATGAATTTGACAGAAATATCCTGCATTCCCATATTTAGTATTTGTTTCACTTTGTTACAGCTCCAGCAGATTTGGATACAGATGGGTAAGTACTTCTTTCCCGTGCTTTCATTCAATAAAGCCCCAAGGGCATTCATTTCCCTAAGAAAGTTCATGCCTGCAGTTTGTTTAAAAGTCAGTAGGGGGCTCTCATGTTCATGACATTGTGTCCAACAGGCAAATTGGATGCCCAACTCCGGGCTGCAAAGGGATTGGTCACATCAAGGGACCCAAGTATTCTGGACATCACAGGTAAGGTGTTATGTTGGTGGGAATCCTTTGCTTTCTCAAAATTTTGACTTTCAAAATTTTTTTTTTTAAATCTTTCTTTAGGCCACACCAATTTAATTTATTGGTTCTTGGATTTTTTCAGAAAAAATATGAAGCGACAGGGCGAAAAAAAATAAAAATAAAAACAGTACTAGGCATCCTATTATAGCCCCAAATGCTTCGATTGGAGCCATGAAGTCAACACAAAAGGCTGGGTTAAATTTAAACTATAAATTTAGAACTTTTAATCAAACCACTGCATTGATAGATGGAAAAACTGTAACAACTAGGAAGAAAAGAACTTTCCGCAACTGTTGGGAGCAAAATATGAGCATTTTTGAGTTGATTCAGATCCAGAATGGTTTTTTTTTTTTGCAAATCAGGAAAAAATGAAGAGGCGAATCCGAGAACCAACAAATTAAATTGGTGTGGCCTTATTTGAGTTTTATATTTGAAACAAAAAAGCATGGCAATATATAACTGATACATGTCGTACCGCAAAACAAATAATAATATAATCCTTTCAAAATTTTGCTTTCCTTCCTGACTTGTCCCAATGGATGGGACAAGTTGGAAATAGACTTGCATAAAATTGCTAATTAAAAATAAAGTTGTAACTTTCTTAGAAGATGATAAAACGTATCAAACAAACTGCTGGTAGTTGAATTTTTGATGGTCGATTGAATGTTGGTTGTCAGAATTGTGATTGACCATTGACTTAGCATGTTTTTTTTTCTGTCTTTGTGTTCAGTTCCTTTGGCTGCCCGTACTCCCAGCTGAACATGAACAAGGAGTCGGCCTTGCAGGACAGACTGGGTCCAGGCAGGGGCTCCAAGTCCACCTCTGATGAGAGAGATGCACAAGCCGAGAGATCACCCGGAGAGAAGTCAGTAACACTAACACGTGGACTTTACTCTACACTTAATACTGTTGACATTTATGGTCATAAGGGGCCTTCAAAAGGGAAAGTGAAACAGAAGATTTGTATAGGAGAAACTTGTACCTTGATAGTATGTTCAAAATCTCCTTGCAGAATGAAATTCCTAACATGTTAAGAGATTGAAAGTACTTAACATATCTCTCCTGTTGTTGCACAATATCTACTGATGTTTGTTTATGAATCAGTAAATGTACATGTACATTGTAATTGGTTTTCCTGTATTCTTTTCCTTCCAATAATGATCATTCTGGCATACTCATTTTCACCTGAGTGAAGTGAGGATAGTTGTGTAAAGTGCCTTTCCCAAGGGCACAAGGTTGGTGACTTGGGTGGATTCGAACCTGGGACCTCTTGTTTCTGAGCCGAATGCTCTGCCATTATTCCACACGACCCCACAGTTCATACCACGTTGTTCTTGTGTTTCCGCAGGAAATGCCCCACCCCCGGCTGTGATGGATCAGGCCACGTGACAGGGAAGTACACGGCCCATCACCGTGTTTCCGGCTGTCCGCTCGCTCACCAGAACATGAAGGTCAAGGTCACCAGCGCCCGGCAGCTCGCCCTGGCTGCGCAGAAGGTCGAGCAGAAGTACCAGAAGTTTCACATTCCCACTCAAGGTGAGAAGTTAACAACCACAGTTTCACAACAAGTTAGAAACATGATGGTCTTGAAAAAAAAGAAGAAATTTTGAAGCAAATGGTTGCAAGTTTGATGAGACCTGCATATACATGTATGTCTGAGATGCAACAACCCCTTTCTTCTCTTGTACATGTACAATGTATCTTTAATTCTTTTTTTTTTGTCTCATCTGCAGGTGTTGGAAGAGGCAGAGGTAGAAGAAAGTAAGTATGAAAACATCTAAGGAGAAAAAAAAAAATGGCATATAGCAAGCACATTAAAAAAATCAACATGCCAGTTTCCTGAAAAGTTACATTATTCAGACGTTGTTATACTAAATCTTTCTGTGTTTTGTGCTTCCCATTCCCATATCACTTTACATCAACGTAACACAATCCCCTGCCATTCTGTTTTGCTTGCAGAATAATAAATTCAGGGAGATTTAGAAGACTTTCCAGCAGCTCTCCTGACAAGGCAGACAACAAGAAGGCTAAAGGTATGTGGTTTGTTCCAGATGGGCTTGTATTACATGATTATCATACGTAAGTGTAGAAAGTATGTGCCATCAAGTAGTATGATGGGAAGACCGGCAAACACCTTAGTTCATAAGGCATACCGCCAGGAGTTAAAAAAAACCCAGACCCCGGGGAAGACCACCCACCAGATAGAAACAGACACAGGGCTCACCCTAAGAAAAGCTGCATCTATGGCCTTGGATAGAGCTGGCTGGAGAAACCAGAAGAGGGGGAGCAAGGGGCCAGACCCTGGCCTAAGCACGTAGGCAGGCAAGTATTGAAGCATGATTTTGCCTCACCCTGAAGAATCCCACCTTACTTTAACAGATTCGGAGAACAGCCTGCAGCACACGGTGCACCAGTCCGTGTTCATGTCTGCCATGACGCCGTATCCAGCCAAGGAGCTGCCACTCTGCTGGGACCAGCACGTCAAGCTGTTGCCGGGCGTCGCCAGTCTGAAGGGTAGCGACATCTCCAAGTGGACCATCGACCAGGTGGCAGACTTTGTGAAGACACTGCCAGGCTGTGAGGAGATGGGCAATGTCTTCAAGGATGAGGTAGGCAGACAAAGGGTCCCATTCCACTCTGTGTAGAGCATAGGGGTGTGGCACCCATCTCCATTTATGTAGCCCTTGGGCCACAGAGTTGTGCAAGCACTACAGCAGGGGTCTAGCCTGCTGGTAGTGTTGTGTGTTGACCCTCCCATACTCTTTCTTCTAGATGTTGAGTGCTAAACAGAGAAAGCATGTGGAAAAGGGTTACTTTGCAGAGACTTAAGATATGCCGGAGTGATACTGTATGTATTTAGGCGACTCAGTACATATTATAACCCTGTTTACGAAGCTGTGTATGTCTGTTTCTTCCTTCAGCAAATTGATGGGGAGGCCTTCCTGCTGCTGAACCAGGCAGATATAGTGAAGATCATGAACATCAAGCTTGGCCCTGCCGTCAAGATCTACAACTCCATCCTCATCCTGAAGAATGAAAACATGAACGAAGGGGCACCTGCGTAGATGTGCAAGACTTGACAACATGACATCTCTTTTCTGAATTTTATGTTTATTGAGTTGGCTTTCCTTGCAACATCCTCTCGGTAGCTGGGCTGTACTGCAGGAGGTTGTTAATGAAGACAATATGTATGTTAACTTTTCAAACTCTATTTTTTGGTAGCCTTCAGTGGAAAAAAGGGATCCCGGAGTCATTGTGAAGAAACCAAAGGTTCTACCGAGTATTTTAAAAACATATTGTATTGTAAGCATTGGAGCTTTAACTGTCCTAGACAGGCATTTGGTTGTGCAGTACTTGTTGAGTAAATAACATGGACAACATGAAATACATTCACAAAACGTTAAATCAAAGAGGTGACAGGTAAGTAAATATTATGGGGGGCAGATTAACTTTTACGCATTAATGTGTAGTATAGTAAGAGGTTATGAAATACAAATTATGATTCCCTTGTCTCCATCACATGCTGCATCATTAAACTATTACACATATATCTTACAGCTGGTCAGATGCACCATTGTTAGAATACATGTATCTGTTTGTGTCACTTGCAAAGAGAAGTTTACTGTGCAAGCAGTGGCTTGTTACAGATGTTATAGAAACTTGAACATTCAGAAAATGATGTGGTAGTTCTGTAAAGGTTAAAATGGTGATGTTTTCAGAAATATTGAAGGGTCAAGTTGGTGCATGCAACATGAATTGTTTGTGATATGTTAGCACTATAGACTGGAGCCAGATTGCTTACATGGATTTTAATGCTTATTGTAGGGCCCATCCACTATCAAGTGTTCTCAAATGTTCTATGCAGAAAAGAATGCTGTATGTTGGGGAAAAGCAGAGGATATTTTCAGCAGAATGAAATATACACACATATGTATAAATGCCTAGTTATAATCTTGATGGATAGACTATATGAGACTGATATTAAGCCTATGTTAGATCTCGGCCAAGCCATTCAGAAGTTTTAAATGTCCTGTGTAGTTTTGGTCATAACGGGTGGTCAGATGCCTTGTATTGTTTATTTGGTTTTATCTGATGGATGGATATGTCAGTTATGGCTTACTAAATCAATACAATGTAATAACTAACAAAAATCTGTAATCCCTAAAGCATGGCCCGTTAGGCTGGACCACCTAACCCTGACGTCATCCATGATGTTGCTATCTTAGTAATCAACTTTGAAGAGGGGTTTCATATTGATAGCAGTTGAAACAGTGCACCATTTCATTTACTTAGTAATCAAATGTTTTCAGTGTTTATCAGTGTTGAAAAATAAGTTTATTATTCTATTATCACTGCATAGTGTTCTTTGCTTGGATCTTTTTTGCGTAATTAAAATGATGTGTCAGGTCCTCAGAGCACACTCCACAGGGTAAAGCAAAAGACTAGCAGTCAATGATTGTATTAATATCTGCCATACTTGTATGGAAGACCAGCAGTTGTTCCTTGCACAGAGTGTGACAATTCATTCCTAGGATCTTGAGTTAGGTTTTATTATTAATTTGCTTGGTTTTAAAGCAAGTTGTATGCTTTTGTCTATATAGAGAGTGTATGGTTTCCTGTCTTATCACACGTGATTGGTTATGGTGAACAGCTACTGGATATGGCTAAACCAATCACAGTGATGTACAGGAAACAAGATAGACATTTCCTTGATGTTTTATTCCTAAACTGATAGTGGGAAAGTGCAGTGCTCATATAACATTCCTTGTGTAAAATGTGAAGGAAATAAATCAGCCATATGAAAGTTACATGACTTGTACAATGTGCACGTGTGGTTGCTTTTTAGTGTCATGATTATTTCGATACTGCATTTACAAATTCAAATTTATCTGGCAAGTTCCAGGTTTAACCATCCAGCATGGACTAGAATAATCTTCAAGCAGATCATACGGTGGCAAGGCAGTATCCATTGGCCATGGTGCTCCTTTGCCTTGCCACCATATCATCTGCTTGGAGATTAGGCCTAGAATACTTCAGTTAGCTGTGAGTGCAAATGCCCTGTTGGATGAGGACATGAGAGATTGGATGGTGAAGGGGGTAGTAGCACAGAGACAATTACAAGAGAAACAAAAATGCACTTGTTAGGATGTTTATTACATGGAATATCTATTTTTTGGAATAACAATAAAATTGAGGCTACACCATAATGGTTTCTATTGCCACAATACTAGTAACTGCAAAACATTTAACCACTACATGTACAGTACATCACTACAGGAAAATGGTGATTACATAGCTATAATTATCAGCCATCATAATGGCTGAACATTTATCGAACATTTAACATTACTGAGTGAAGATATACATAATGTTACAAGTTATTGGTAAATGGTGAGTTGCACTTTGATGGGTAAATGATATGCATTGACACTGATCACTTGAGACCAGTTGCTGATCTTACCCTCAGGATGCCTGTGATATCAAACATCCACTGTGTGATGTTCCCATCACTGTGGTAAAGCCTGGCTTTAGTTCAATGATACAAGCACACCAAGGGTACATGTACATGCTACCTTCATCAGTTCTGTTCTACACAACAGGCCACAGTAATCTTCATACACTGTACCTGGATTTACAAGAACATCATTTGTTGCCGGTAGAAATTTTGTCATGGCAACAAAAATTAAGGCTCATCAGTCTTGTCAGTTATGTGTAATTCGCTTGGAGGCGCTATGAATTTCCATGTAAGATTCAATGAATTACATTCATATCAATTCAATTGAATAAAGCTTGAGGACACAAAATCTGAGTAAAAAATATAAAGAAAAAAAATATAAAATTGACATTGGTAGAAATATTAAGGGCAAGTCCTGGGACGACAAAACAAGCCTGGTAACTATAGAGGGAGGTAGCATTTATGTCACGTTGAGCGTTGCACAAAAGTTGAAACAAAAAAAAAAGTTTCATAACTGACTGTTGGTGGATTTGATTGTGCAGTATAATGCCTATCCCTAAGAAAAGTTCCTTGTACCAAGCATGACGTAAAAGCAATGTCATTCGTTGGCCATGCAATTCTGGGAACACAATTATACCAGTTGCAGTCTGTTGTCGGCTTTTACCTTATGGAACTATACACCATTGTTCATGTCTGTGTAGAGATGGATGTTATGAGGGAAGCAATAGATGGTAGAGCTACAATGTTGCTTTTGAGTGGAAGATATACTGCATCAATGAAAATATAAGTGGTCCCTATAGTACAAAAGGCAGCATGGGTGAACTGCTACATGCTACAGAAATACACAAAAGTGCTACAACTGCATCTTTAGCGTGGAAAATTAATTCTTTGCTACAAGCACAGCAACGACTGTACAAAAAACAAGTGCACAGCTTTACATACAATACCGGTACATTTTAAAATACGTTAAAATACCTTCCTTGTACTCAATACTTGTTACAGCACAAATTGGTGCATGTACAGGTCCTGTTAGTTACATTTATGTAGAGAATGAAACACCCAGCATCATAACTTATGGAGAAAGTGTAAAACAATGTCAAAGTAAGGAGAACTTTGATGGATGGCGGAGAAAGTAACAAGTGAGAGTAGTGCTGCATACCTAAACCCACATTTAGGTTCAGGTCCGGATTCAAGTCCAGAGGTTTAGGTTCAGTTCCGGACTTGTAAGTCCGGACCTAAACCCATGGCATATACAATATTGCATGTTGGCAACCTTGCAATGTTGTCCGGGTGAAACTTTGGCCACATAACATGGAGGCCGACACTTGGCGATGCCCGATGGCAATGTTTTCTTCATTTTGCAGCACAGATTCTGCAATCTACCGAAGGTTTCAGGTGGTTTGGAAAGAAAAGGGGTATGTGAAATGGTCATTTATGGTAGTGAGTCCGGACTCGGTTCTTGACTTTTAGGTTTTTTTGGACTTGAACCTAAACATTCTTACACAAGTCCGGATCCAAGTCCAGTGAACAGGTATGCATCACTAAGTGAGAGTAGCTGCAGCCACCAGGTTTCTGCCTGTAACTTAAGATTCTGAAGTTTGGAGGCATTATCAACATTAGTGGTGACATTTTCCACTATTCCTTGTAAGAAAAGAATCTGAAGATCAATCTGATCATTATAGTATCAACAACTGATCTCTTGCTCGATGTGGGATAAGTTACATTTCAAAATGGTTACAGCAATGTCAGTGCTACATTTTGTATCACAAGCAGCATTAAGATCAAATGAATATCAATGACTGACAGTATCTTTACAACTTTGCCTTTGGTACTAATAAATGCTATGCTTTGGTTCTACAACATAAACATTTAGTATTTCTTGGGTAAGACGTTGAATGTGGTCTGTGTTACAGTCACCTACATGTACTGACGTACCACTGACACCATAGCCTACGAACACAAGATCATCCCTGACTTTGTTCCTCCCCTTTCTTGCAACGCCATAAAATCACTTTCCTATAGTCTCCATGCACCCCTCTTGCTCTTTAGCTCATCTACCTCTTATCTTCCAACTAAAAATAACTCAACCTGGAGTGAAATATTAATCTATGATATAATTTTGCTGAAAGGATAAAAGTATGATGAGACATCTCAAGAAATACAGTCACTCAAATAATGTATTTCTGACAGATTAGCCAGTTTTTAGTGCATGTACATGTTTGGCAAAGGAAATCTTCTGTCCAATCTATGTTGGTTTTACATACGGTTTTAGTGGCATAATCTGGCTGATCATTTGCTTGAGGCAAGGATTCAAAAGTGATTAAAAACAGCTTAATTAATAGGCAGTAATGAACTAATCATGCTACTGATTACAGCAAAGAAGAAAGGTCTTATTCAAGATATAAAGTAGCTGCATTCCTAACTTAAGGCAAAGTCTGAGAGGTATTTGGAAATAAGCTTTGCTGGTATACTGTATACATGAGGTGATGGCTAAAGAATGGCAGCATGTAGTTATCTTGTGTATATCATAATATGATGCACAACTAAAATACAGCCTTCTTTCTAACACAATAATATAGGCTCCATGCTGTGGGAATATAAATATGGGCATGTCACTTTGGCTTTTGATCCTTATGTTTGGCTGAAGTTTATAAAACCCTCCCAACATTATCTCTTTCGTTCCCTCCTTCTGCCGTAATCTAGCGAGTCACCCAGCGCCGCATGGTCTCCTCCCAGTCGGTGCCCCCGTCCTCGTCGTCTGTCCGGATGTAACTCTCCGCGTCGTCAGTCTGCACGTAGCTCTCCTCGTCTGTCTGTGTGCTCAGTCTCATCCCCCGCTGCAAGGGGTGGAGAGAAAAACTTCTGATCAGCAAAAATCTAAGCACAACTAGAAAGGTGACATTTGCAAAGCCAATGCATCATGTTTACTTTCGCATATGGTCTGCTCTGTTAATTCTTACTCAAACACATATTATGTGACAGTAAACACATATTATGTGACAGTAAACTTTGTTAAGGTGACGGGAGTCTTAAGGCCGCACAACACAGTATTCATGGGCGAACCCCGTAGTCAAAAGTAGTCCGGGCACAAAGTAGTGCTACACAATACTAGGGAAGGGTGCAGAGATTGTTTTGTGCATGGCATCGAGACAGAACCTGTGGTAAATGTTAGAGGAATACGTCAGTTTTGAGACTGTAAAAGTTGGATTATGGTGCGTGTTTAGTCGGAGTACATTTGCGCTCGGATACTTGTCCCGCCTAGTACTGTGCGTCGGCTGCAGTTCCATGACCTCCGCAGTGGCGCTAATAAAAGAGGGCGCGAGAAGAGAACTAGCCGGCAAATTTAAGCTCATTTTCACATATTTTGTACACTATACCCTGAAATTAAACATATCAAAATTCTGAACCTTTCTTGTGCACCCTAGTATGATTTTCCGTGAGTCGAAGTGAGTCACTTTGGGGTCCTTAACTATAGAAATTCCCATAGGGCTAATACTGTGTTGTGCCGCCTTAATCCCTTCTGCTATAAAATTGCAACATGAGTAACCCAACACTAGTTACCATGGTGACAGACAGTCTGGTTCAGGTCATTGACCTTTTTGGTTTGGAGAAGAAGAGGAAACAGAGCAAAAACAATATGTTTTCCTTCAGTAAACATAAATATCTAATGTGTTACAACTTGTCATGTTCTGTGCATGACTAGTCTATCAGGACACAAATTATATATCCCACTTGTAACAGAAAGGAAAGCATGATGCACATGTTCAATGTTATCTTTGCATTATGGACACTTAAAATATAAGGCAGTGTTCCACAGTAATTGATAGCATCACAGTTTACGAGCACTTGCTAGGTGAACCATACACAGAAAATGCCAGAAGTATTAAGTATACATTACTGGTTTGGGAATGTGCATGAACACATGCTGTTTCAAAATTGCTTTTCCCTAAGAACAAAGTCATTCCCGCCCATAAAAGTGACAATTTAATGTATCTAAATACGTACTACTATTCCTGAGGGTTTACTTTGTTATCTGGAAAGCGGAAGCTGTCAAGACAGATGGCTGAACAATGCACGTACATGAGTACCCCTCTGGCCTATACAATTACTAATCATACACTCGGTACCATGTGCATAATGACTGATTGATCACATAGCTGCTTTTGCCTGATTAAAAGTGGCTACGATGTTAAAAGTTCATTCCTGCTTAGCATAGGGCTGGGGGAAACGGCACTTGTGGGAACTCGGTATGTATAGACGTCACAGCATGCAAGCTGTAAGGCTTAGGCACACAGGAACTTAGAAAAAACAGTCAGGCAGGTTTCTTCCACTAAACACCATCCAGGCTCATAGGGATTTGTCAACTTTTAGGGATAAAACATGTAACGTTACACAATACTTCACACAGCACATTATACATTGTAAATCTCCATATGACATACAACAACCCATTGAAACACACTGTCATCAGATTTTATGCACTTACTGCTCAAGTACATGTACATTGTATGCAAGTAAGCAATTGAAGAAGCAGGCTTTTTTCAGGCTGGACGTAGAATTAAGTACTTTATCAGTCTAAAGCACATTTTATACTTGCAGAGAATAGTTACAAGCAAAATCCAAATTCTATATTTCAATATTTATCCATACATACAAGGAATCTGACAAAAAAGGGGTTACTGCTAATGACAGTACGTAAAAGTTCAAAACAGTTGTAACAATGTACAATCAATCATACATCACTCCATGTCAAGAATGCAGCAAGGTTCAAACTCATGCACAACGAAAACTTGCAGTTGCAGCCACAACTCTGGAGCAGAGCAGTACAGGAGCAAGGGGAGGAGGCAGCTGGCAAACACTTTCCATAATTTACTTACCTAGAAGGTGTAAGTGTACTGGTGGCCTCCCTAATTCAGACAGCATGATAGGAAATCAGAGAGACACAGTGAAGAGAAGATGAGACAGAAGACTTCAAACAATCAAACTGGTTATTAAACATCTAATGGCTGTGTCCTTGTAACACACTGACCTTGTAAAGTTTTGTTATAATGGTATTATGTATATAATACATACAATGCCACTCACCATCAAATACCATTACTCTTTTCTTTTTTTACTATACAGCAACATTTTTGCACCCAACCAGTCATAATCCTTTTCAATATTTGCCAATGACGCAGGTAAAATTGCAACTTAGTTTCTTGCACTAGATTCTGATTATTAGTTCGCATCAAGTCTTTATTGGTTTTGTCTTGTTTTTCCTGTTTTGCACTACCCACACCACCGGCCGCACTTGGGCGATCACCTTTTCGTTACTGAGCATGATGTCCCTTGCGGGACTTTAGCACAGCATTTATATAAGGTAAGATAGTTTTATCCCTCAAAGCAGAATTCTGAAGCTGGAAAGAAATCTCTCCCCCCATCAGCTCACCTGACGCTCTCTCTCAAACATCTCATCGTCCGTGGTGTTGCGGTTCCACCGCTCCTCGTCTGTGGTTCTGATGTAGCTGTCCTCGTCAGTCCCCGAGGGATCCACGCTCTCGTCGTCCGTCCGTCCCAGGAAGTCCGCGTCCTGCCCCTGCGGCCCGTGACTCCGCCCGTTCCCGTGTTTCCCCATCAGGGCGCCCCGTTTCTCCCGAGGCAGGGTCTCCGCCTCCGTGATGGAGCCGTTTTGCCTGTCGTCCTCCTCATCACTGTCTTCAGCTTCTGTATACAGGAGCAGAACAGTGCAAAAAATGATAATTAGCAAGAAATGTACGATGAAGTTCCAAAAATATCATCATGAATGAAACTTCTGAAAAGTGCCACCTACATCGGCTATATGTACATTGTGTACATATAGCGTCAAGAAACAGAAGTCAGAAGCTCTGAGGGACGTGTCTGATAGACACCGAAACGTAAGCTAGGCAAGACAAATTTGGTTGTGTAAAAGAGAACTCCTATATCCAATATCATTATAGTTTGACACTCTAAAAACTGTAGGTCTAATCTGTACACCTCCTAATTGTAACTCCAGATTCTGAAATGCTTCGTTGGTCAGAACTTTTATTTACATTTCCAGATTGCCTCCTCACCCTAGCTACTCTAACACAGCCCACCTGAGTTGAGTTCCTTGACCAGTGATGACATGGCGTTGGTTACAGAGTCGGCTGCCACCAGCAGGTCATTCCGCAGGTTTCTCCCCGAGTTGGTCTGGCCCGGCCCGAAGGCCTGCCGCACGTCGCCGCCCACCCCGCTCAGACTGTCCGACCCCGGCGTGGAGGGGGTGGTGCGAGGGGGAGGGGCAGGGGGCGACTTGGCACTACCTGTGATGATGATGATGAACTGGTTTATTTATTATTATTTACACCACACATACCATTACAGCCTTACATGGCTGAATTGGGGCATGATACACATTAAAATTTATCATGAATTGTTCATCAACTTAACAATAAAAGTTAAAACACTATTCTAAAACCTTGACGTTCTGCAGCTAAACTGCATAAAGTTGTCCTTTGATTTCATGTAGGCATCCATGTTTAGGAGGTAGCCAACTAAAGAAGTTGGGGGATTTACATGTAGCTATCGACATTGCAAAGTTCTCACAGAGGCTACAGCATCTCAGGTACAATGGTGTAAGTGATAGTAGCTCTATTGCTCTGTCATAGCTAACATACATGTAGGTTCTGCCTAGGATTATCCTGCACGCTCTCTTTTGTACTGCTTCTATGTACTTGGACTGTAAAGTAGTCAGACCTGTGAGGGGTGACCCCCCTGGAGTGGAGCGGGGGGTGGGGGAGCTGCCGTGGCTCTTTAACAGCTTCATGAGCCCCTCCAGCTGCACCATCAGCTCCCGGCGGGACTCCTGCAGGGCAGACATCCGCAGCTCCAGCTCATCCTTCCTCTGCCTGCGGGACAACAGAAGAACTTATGGTCACATTGTACTACTGCAGCTGTCAACTTTCTCCCAGCACGTCGGCAGAACGTACTGTGCCTGCCATAATGTATTGTGCATAGCACTTCGTCAGAACGTCTCATATAAGGTCGTACATGTATTTGCGCAAATACATGTAAGGTTAACATCCTGTCTGTAGTTTCCAAATGTTAAGTCGGAAAATATGTATTCTGCAATAGGCAAAATTCTGATGCAACGCTGACTAAAAATTTGACGAAAAACATGAAAAATCCAGGTTTCAGTACATTCTGCCAACATGCTCTTTCTCCCCATTGTGGGCTAATTCATTAAAGCATGAGATACATAAAGCTGGGAGAAGGTAAAAATATAGGAGCCGAGTTTATCATATTTTACAGTCTCAGCATCAGCAAGAATGACTAACCCTTGGAAGATGGGGAACAGCAGATGATAAACCGAATGGTGAGAGTGTGATCATTCCACCAAAACAGAGAAAATTCATTCAAAAATACTGTTTCCCTCATTTGTGCTGGATCAAGAACTGTACAACATGTTTTATACTAGGTTCTGCATGAGCTTTCACACTAAGACAGTTTTTTTCGACCAAAACAGAGAAAATTCAGTTGTTTTCCTTATTTGTGCTGGATCAAGAACTGTACAATATGTTTTCTACTAGGTTCTGCATGGTCTTTCACACTAAGACGTGTCTGTGATGATAGTGAGTACCTGAGGAGCCTGAGTTCTGCCAGCAGTGTCGGGTTCCGTGACTCATCCATGCCCCGAGACGCCTCGTCATGTTCCTGACGCAGACGCTGGATCTCCCGCATGATCTCTCTGCAGGAACACATTCAAGTAACACGTATAATGTTATCATTAGTCTAGCAAACTGCAGTCTGACGGTGATGCCATTTATTTATTCATTCCCAATCTCTTTCTTACAGCTGAAATTCTAACATTTCATTCAAGAAATATATTACCATTATTCTAGCAAACTTCAGTATAATAGCGTTGCCATTGTTCCCAACCTCTTCCTTACAACTGAGATTTTAACATTCTCCCTGCCGAGGGCTTATCTGCGAGACAGCTTTTTATTGGCAGACGTCAGCATTAGGAATTTTAAAAACAGAGCTACATGTACAATTCCTCCTCCACCTTTTGCAGAGATTGTATTCATCAGTATTCACTTGAACACAATTAGTATTACTTGAATGTCACACATTTCCTTCAGGGCTCCACACATGATAACAGGCCACTCTTCTTATTTTTCAGGGAGTATGATTTTCCACACAAAATGGTATGATAATGAAATTCCATGGCAATCTACTCTCCTGATTATATTGGGGGGGGGTAGTTTTAATCACACCCAGCACTTATGTGACTGCTGTCTGATGGGACATACATTATGTAAGGTCCTATTGAAAGGATGAGAAGGTCAAACCTATAGGAGAAAGGCAAATCTGACTAAATAATGGAATCTGCTGTTAAATAGTAGGAAGTAGTGATATCTAAACAGGTACACATCCTTACAAGGACAAGCTATACATGTATGAAGTACTGTGCCCTCCTTGGAGAAATGTGTGAAGTGCTGCAACCTCCATTGATACTACAGAAGAATACAATATTTTACAGAGTACTACTGGTGGAAGTAAAGACTACAACAACATTTTGTATATTTTCTGACAGCACTAGTTCAATGCAAAGAATATTAAATTCCATCAAATTTTAATATTGATAAAGTAAACCTCAGCCCCAGATATCCTGGCACAGAATTTATGAACCAGCTTTGAAGCAACACAGTGTAGTATTGTACCCAATTACAAGTACTAGTAATGATTTTTTTTTCTGCTTTCTTCCCCAAGATATGTTGTATAGGTACATCCTTGCCAAGGTGCAAAATGATACCCTAAAGCTCAACATGCACCAGAAAGCCAGTCCATGCAAGCCTGGGCATAAAAAGCCTTTATCACTGTATAATGTAGAAGGTTGTTAGCACCAGCTTGGAATGGTTAGTGCCTTTGCAAGAGAGAAAACTCTCCTTCCTGGGAACGTTCCAGTCCTGAAAGCTCTGAATGCAAAAAAAGGGGAAGTCAGCGGGTTTCTATGATTGATTTAATAGGCTGCTCACTCTGTTAGTGGAACCAGACTGGCAGCCTACCTATTCTTGTGCTGACACTCTGACAAGAGATCAGTCTGTTCTCTCAGCCACTGGGCCAGTTTTTCAGCCACCTCGCGGGGGCTGGGGGTACACGCACAAACAACTCCAGTCAGGAAGAACAGCTCGTGAGAGAGACTCAAGAATTCTTGGCCTTTCTTATGATGGATGTTATCAATCTTGTTAAAAATCTAGCTGTATATGTTGTAATCTAATTTTGATATATGGACACCTATTTAGTATTGACACCAATCACATTCCTATTCTACTTTAACTGTAAGCATCCTTTACTGTAGCTGTAGTAACTTAAGTCAGGCCTAGACTGTCCACATTGTAAGAAAATAATGGAGGGGAATACACATCAATATGTACAGATGAGTGGACATATGGCTCATTTTCTGGCTTTGAGAGATGTAGAAAATGATATTAAGTTCTACGATGTATGTGGAGCCCTGAAAATGCATGCAGGGAGTCTGGGAAACAGACAGACACTGCTACATGTATGGGAGTAACACTTGTTACAGGTGGAGTGAAACTTGAATCCTAACAAATGTTGGGATCAGAACAAGTGGTTTTACATCTTTTATACATGTATACATGTGCAGCTGGCCTATGGAACCCTAAAGGGATACTGCATATGTTTCACACACATGAAGACATGGAGGGTTTACACAGAAATGAGGGACAGCCACTTCTATTGATCAGGTTTGGCTTTTGAAGCAGAAGCTGTGATTTAAATTACAAGTAACTAGCTAAGGCAGGATCATTGTAAATCACTGCATTTTAATCTTAACTATACAAAATACTCAGCACCCTTATCCAGACTTACTGATTTCAGTCCATTTTTCTGGAATAACTTTCTTCTTCATTCCCATTTCATAGGAGTACCAGAGTACCATCAGCAGCAATGTTCTAGCCAGCCTGAATGTTTTTCTTTTCTTTTTCTATTTGTCTGTTTCTGTAACAGCTTGCAACAGGAACTCCTCAGTAAATCTTATAGCATTAATTCATTTTCGTCAAAATTTCTTTGACCTCAGAGGCTGGCTAAATGCTGACATCTGTGACATACAAATGTATGATTTTAAAGCTGGCTAAATGCTGACACTGCATCCGTCTGTGATGTGTGTGAATCTCCCCCCACCTGTTCTTGTGCTCCAGCTCCGCAATGAGTTCCCGCTGCTGCCGGTTGGCATCCAGGTTCAGGGCGAGTTCCGTCCCGGGACTGCGGGACTGGTGTAACAACGGGCTCACGTCCACAGGAGTCGTGTTCTACATGTAGGAGGAAACAACAACATGTGTGAAATCACCTTCCTATGGTGAGAACTACAGGGATACTGACAAGGGACATTTTCATTATGCATTGTTTCATGCAATCTTCTTGTGTCCCAACTGTTGCTGGAACTGCCATGTGAAGATACGGTTAGCAACACTAGACACTGCACACGGCCACAACACCAAGCCTAGAGTGCTACCATCATCTTTGAAGATGGAAAGATATATATGAATGGTTTATTTCAGTTGATACCTCGCAGCCACTTGGCTGAATTACGTACAACTTACAAAATGTCTCTATCTGAATCACATCCAAATTAAAGGTGTTACACAGATTACGATAATTTACGGAAATTGTAAACTAAATTTGCGATAATTCCACATATGATCAATTTCTTTCAAAAAGTCAAGTATTAAGAGCAGACAAATTCAGTATCAATTAGTTCTAGAATCTAAAATACTACACACATTTCATTAAGAGAAATGGCATTAAAAGTACTAGGGAATCCATATATGATCATTTTCTTTGAACATTTCGATATTTAAAAAAGACAACAACAATTTCGATTACTAGTAGTTCTAAAATCAAACAAACTACGCACATTTCATTGGGAGAGTGGCATTGAAAGGATTAAAGATTGCAGGAGAATTCTGGACAAGGAAAATCGGTAGTATTTAGCTCTATTAACAGCTATTGAGTAATCTTGTTAGGTACGAAATAGGGGAGTCTCTGTATCTCTTAGCCTACTACTGGGGGTAGTTCAAAAGTTCAACAGCCAGAGGGAGAAGGAATAGACCTTAACCAAACCTCTCTACTATCCTTAGGTGACCTTATACAGTCAGTACACTTGGAGATAACTAGGGACTTTAACTACACTTCTTATGTTTGGACTTCAGGACTAACAAAGAGTTTAAGGTCTCACACAAACAAGTTCAGCTGGAAAGACTGCTACATGGAAGCCTACCTGCTCGTTCTGTTCCGCGGCCAAGCGTGCTGCGTAACGGGCGATCAGGCGATGTTCGTCGTCCATCCGAGTAGTGGAGTCCATGGTGTCCACTGGGAAGGCTCTGCAGTTGTACATAACATGTGAATCAGATATCTCAGTCTTCAATCAGGCTGGATGCATTTGAATCATACACATACAAAATCAACAGCAGTAAGATGTAAACAGGCTACTTGATGGCACTTCCAAACTACATACCCCGGTATGTACTGGGATACAAATATATCAGCATTAACACTGAATAGTGCTTCTCACAGCAGTGACAAACATGTAGAAAGTAATGCCTTGACGCACAGGAAGTATACAACTGACAGATGCACAGAGTACTGATCTCTTGTTTGTTACAACATTTGTCACTCGGAAGTGGGCATCGATGGCTGCATTTCCTGCATGCTACAAGTGATCATGGAGCATGGATCGATGGGCACTGAAGATGCAGTCACAAATCATGCTTCTGAGTCTACAAAGGAGTATTGCTGATAAAAAGACATGCTACACATCATGTACGAATGTCGCTGTTTCAAGGACTATAACTACAAATATTTTGTACAATTTGCAACTGTACTGATGGTCATGCAACACTCCAACATGGCAGGTTACTAGTATCTTCAGGTACAGGGAAAATGCAATGTCTTCACAAGCTCAACCAAACGGCAGAATGCAGTTAATGGTTTGGGGGACTGAACAGCCGGTAAGTCTCAGGGGGAATCACCCTTCAGACAGTTTAACAGGCCTCACTTCCTCTGTATACGCAACTTGGGCGGAGACGAGGCAATCCTGGGTTGGTAAACATCAGGTACTCTTCAGCACAGGGGAATGGGGTGGGATGGAATGGACAAAGAAATGAAGAATAAGAGAGCAAAGAGGCTGCACAGTTGTAGTGAGGTAGCTACAGACAGTTAACTTTTCTATAACTGTGCCAATACTGAAACAGGGACCAATAGCTCAGCCAAATACATGTACATGTACAGGCAATTGAGAGTTCCTATCATTTTTGCTGAAGAGAGAGATTGACTGCCAGGGCTAGTATCATCCTTATCCAATGATTCAATCAGGAAATTATAGAGAGATCTTAAAATAGCAAATGTGAAAGAAGACACCTCTTTCGTGTCATCGGAATAACTGTGGCTTTTAACTCTATATGACTGATGTCGTTTACATAAGAAAGTCATTGATCAACCTCATAGAAAATAAACATCCCCTCACTCTGTATACATACATATGTCGTAAGAATACTGCTATAAAGTTAACAGTAACATTTCATCTGGTACATACTTGTATATGGAGACGCAAAGATGCAGAGGATTTCCTGAAGTTGCCTTACATCCACAAAGTTACAACTCACCATCATGTGCTCAGGACAAGAGTACCCAATGTCTGTATGTTTTTGGTTTGATTAACCTAAGTGTTGGTTCAGGGACACGGCAAGACATATCTGGAGCTATATGAATGTGAGTTGGTGCCTGGCTGTCTGACCTGGAAATGTTTCACAACACGGAGTACAAGGATGAAATGCTCCAAATCCTTTTCCAGCCACCCCAAGAGACCAAGACGGCCAGAAAAATTTGTGACAGACCACTGACATATGATGGATGATGGAAGAAGCATGGTAATTGTGCTCATGTATTTTACCTGATACGCGCAGAGGGTGAAAAATGTGCTCACATTTGACATTTGAAAAGTTTTGTACATTAATCAATTCTCTAGATATTCTCAAGCAACCAGTCTGATGTACATGTCTGTAGGAAGTCAAGCCACAGTATCATGTACATTCCTGTTGTACCTGGAACTTTTTAAACTTTAATGAAAGCCTCTTAATTGAGTGGGGTATTGTCTGGCCTGTTTTTCAGTCCAACATTTTGTGGAAAGAAGCAAAGTATTACTTGTGGGTTGTCACTTTTGCTCTTTTTAAAAACTTCATGTAGCAGTAGCTAAAGAGGACTGTACGCCAACGACAATGCTTCACCTATGATCAAACTATGTGAAAACACAGGACATGCCTTCTCAGTTAGAATATGCACAGTATGTGACCTGGACCAATAAATTTTAACTGAATTCCAGGATGCCTGGAACATGCTGTGAAGATATGCTTTCCAGTTTTCTTACTTGTGACAACATTGAAATCACGGGCACTGCAATTACAGTGGTCAATGTGCATTACCTTTGCATATCACAAAAGGAAAATTTTGCTCAACTTTTGAATGATATTTACAAATGGATGGATATTTCTCAAAATCCTTGAGTAAACTTTACATTGTACATCTACTCCCTTACCTAAATACAAAAAAAACTTACCTTTTTGTAGGTGTGGTGTGCTCTGAAGAGATACTGGTGGCTAGGGCTGACTCATTTGCTAGAGCTGGGGGTGGGGAGGGTGGCCTGAAATTTCACAGAACAGATAAATTAGCCACAGAAGCTGCTTGTCAATAAAAGCAACAGTATTAAACAGTTCTACTGTACATAATATATCATTATTACATGCATACAATGTATAGCTTGCTATAAAACGTGTTTAAAGCTTTTGAAGTTAGTTTGATGCAAAATTTCTGGACTTGTTCCAGGCTCATAAAAGATTAAAACCTGCACCTAACGTAAATAATCCATGACAAGAGTGATTGTGGATCCACTGAACCACACGAAAATATCTGTTGACATCACTACTAAATTCAAATGCAAAGTACAATGTATTCTTCAACATCAATCTGCTTGTTGGAACATTCTGCTAAGGGTTATTGTCACATTGCCCCTTTGCTCCTGTAACTGTTAAGTGTTTTAGTGTTTTTTTCTGGCACAGCCTCAAAACTTGACAAGTCATGATGCTTATACATGTATCTTTTTAAAACCAGGTAAGGCAGAAATGGCATCATGCTGAGACATGTGAGAAGGGTCTATATAGTCCTGTCATTTCTATCCATCCTCGTGTTTGACACCATCAAAGTGTGGGACTACCATGCTGCTGTATTGTACACGTGCCCTCAGTAGATGTGACAAATTACGTTTGGGATTGCATCTATAGCAGCGACACCTGTTCTGCAGTGCAATGTGAACCAGTCAGAATTGCCCTGAGGAACGTGACAGACGGTCACTGAAACGTCGGCTGTGAATAAAACACTAAGTTGTGTAAAAACATTGAGTCTCTTTACTCGGTGTGGGACTACCAACTGTACTGTACAAGTGCCCTCATCAGCAGATGTGACAACTTACACGATGTTGGAGAGGTCCAGGGTCTGTTCTGGCTCGTCAGGGAACCTGGGGTGGTTTGGCTCGGCGTGTTTTGGCACGCAGCGGAACGACTTCTTCAGAGCATGTCCAAACTGCTTGGCTGGGGATTTCTGCGACGGAAAAACGCAGCTTGTAAAGTCAGGAATCTGCACTTGGCATTCAAAGGTGACATCCTGTGTGACTAGGCTGCTGATCATGACACCTCCAACACCTGGTAAAACACTTTCAGAAACCTCAACAAATTATTATAATGAGGTGTTTGCAGGGACTGGGGATGTGAAATTTTGCTATGGTCATTTTGTAGGGGATGATAATAAAATTTACCACTATCATATTTTACACACTAGAATAGAATACATTTAAAACTTTCATAGTTAAAAATAATTTTGTCCATGATAGAAGTGGAATCCTTCTGTGGTGGTGGTGGTTTCTCTTCTCATGCCAAGGGCCATGTAGGGCAGCATGTTTCCTTGCCGTATTTGGTAAGATTTTGGAGGCATACAGGGTGAACTTGCCAGCCCTTTCCTCAACTAATAATTTGGCCAATATTTGTAATGAATTCCAAAATTAAAAAAATTTTCTTCAACACCTGAAGAGCTGACTATCATTTGTTAATTAAGTTAGTAAGGAGGAGAGCCCTGTACAAGCCCTGAAGGCTTCCTACCCCCTCCTGCACATTGGGTTTCTTTTATGTAATTTTATATTTATTCTATTTTTTTAATTTGTTTATTAAACATGTGCGAATAAACAAACAAACTATAACTAACGAACTAACCCAGGATGAATACTCCTTCATCTCGTGGTCTGTGGTGTGGTTCCCGCTGGTGTAGCCGCGCCAGAAACAGTTCTGACACAGCTGGTAGTTGAAACACCGTTGGCACTTGTACCGGAACCCCATCATGGACTCCCGTTGGCAGTATGCACATTCAACTGGATGGAACACTACAGTGGAGACAAAGGTATGTGAGTTTGTAAACGATTATCTTGAATGAGCAGTCATTAATCTAAAATCCAATAGAAAATTGTCAGTTGTATAATAACTGAATGGGCCATCATACTCTTTCTGTGTGCTTTCTTTTATCAGCATATTCAACAAGAGACAAAATGGGCCCAAAACTGTGACGCTTTGAGTATATGGGATATGATGGTTTTCTTTAATAGGGGAAATGTATTTAAAAAAAAAAGGTTTTTATTGTCCAAACAGTACCCGTGCAGTCGCAGCCTTTATACGGCTGAATTGATGCAGGGTATCACATAATCAATACAAATAACAGCAATCAAAATAATACACATGATACACATACATGTATTTGTAATGTTCCACAAATTTTGTGGAACTGTCGCAAGGGTCTGTGCGGCTGCCATTCGGCGCCACAAGGTGACCTCAATACGACTTTCCCCAACCAAAAAAAGTTAGGTACCCATTCACACCTGGGTGGAGTGAGGAAATTTGTGAATTTACATCTTTACAGCACTGAAAACAACACAGACGACATGAGGGAAGACCGTACCATTCTCTACGTTGGCCATCCGGTGCATGAGAGGCAGCCACACCAAACAGGGGGGACCAGGATCTGCCATCATCACGTCCAGGAAGTCATTGATGGTCACACGCTAAAGGAGAGATGAAAAATGTCTGTCAGTACAAAGCAGAAGCATTTTTTTCTCCATGGGTCTAAAACATAATACAGGCAGTATCTATTTCCTGAAATATTTTATCCATAATATAACAAACCTGCATCATTTTAACTTGACAGTATGTTTTTTTTTGCAATGAATTTTCTGCAAAAAATTACAGTTTGTATGTGGTGAGTTTGAGCCCTGATACTACATTTCAAACTTTAAAAAAATATTGTGTAAAAAAAGAGCACAAAACTGTTGACATCCTTTCCTCACACAAGTCTTGACCAGTAAGGGTGAAGAACAAAGAGTGATGTTAAAACATTTTTCCATTGAACAATATTAGAGTATATGAAATATATAATGAGTATCAATTGGATCTCATTTGATTTCTTAATGCAGTTATCAGTTTAGTCATACAGGAATTTTCATTCACACAAAACAAAAACAAATGACATGGGGATGTTATTAATGACATTTAATCAGTGTTGATACATGAAGAAAACGTGTTTATCATGCCAATACTAAGATAAGTGTTTCAGATTTAGTGACACAACACATATTCTGGTACATTTGGGATTGGTTAGACTTGTGCAAGGTTGCAACGGGTGTGAGGCTGTGAGCCAACATGTGAGAGATATGTGCACATATACATATATGCCTTGTTAATTTAAGTCAGGGTGGTTGTTATAGGCTAAGCCAGGCCTTGAAATACAGGACATAATATTACTATGTACCTACACTGGTGTTAGTAACTACTTTGGATACCTGTACAAAATTGCAATGATGAATACGCAATTGCAAAGACTGGAATTCGCTGCCGCCGACTGTAGTATCCAGTGAAACAGTCAACCAGTTTAAAACGAGATTGGATCGACACTGGGAGCATCTGAAGTACGAAGAAGGCGTCTAAGATCAGTCCACAACAGGCGGGAAGAAGCCTTACTCGACTGTAGACGGTATCAAGGTATCAAGGTATGAACAAGGATGGGTCAGCTAAATTCATGCCTTGTTCAGAACTCATGTTGTGCAATGATCTGCAGTTATAGATGCATGTTAGGAAGTGGTATTTCAAGGCCTGTTTGTTACATTACCTGTGGTTGTTAGGGATGGACATCCTGCATTCACCCATCTACTGCCTAAGAAGGAATAAGAAAAGTTTGACTAACTTCAGGGTCTTGTACCTGGGCCGATTGAAAGCATGATTTGGCCGCTGTCTCGTTGTAGCCAAAGCTGGGTCCCTCATACACAGCTGACGGCAGGGCCAGGGCTTCCTGCAGGAACTGGTCAAACTTGGGGTACACTAGCTGTCCTCGAGAGTCGGAGATCTGTGAGAAGATATCTAAAGAAGAGATGCAAAATTACAGTAGTCTTTGAGTTTCCTGTTGATGGGATACACTGTATATGGTCACAATTAGACACAGGTTACAACTGAGACTTTATGGTTACAAAACCAAAGAATCTTTGGTTATAAACTTCTTTTGTTACATGTTGCTCCATCAACCACATTTTTTCTATTTACAAAAACTCTTTCTATCAACGTCATAGCAGAAAATGATTGTAAATTGAGAAAATTCAGAATACACTACACTTTTTAAGTTGAAATTCTTCCTTTGTCGTATGAACGTTATTTAAATATATTTTATTTGATTACGTTGTGTTGTATTGACTTCAGGAAGAACGGTGTCAATGTAACACTAATGGAGATCCCAATAAAACAAACAAACAAACAAAATCCTCACATCTGAGTTTGTCCACCAGCTTGCCCGCACACATGGTTGACAGGGCCATTTTGATGGAGAAGACGGACATCTTGGCGAGCGCCTCGGGGTCGTACGCGCTCATGAGCCAGTTGAGCAGCAGGGAGATGGACTGGTCCACGTTGATCTGGTGGGTGGACGGCAGGCGCTTGTTGAGCTGGTACATGATGGACGAGACGATGGACTCCACCCGCGACACGTTCAGCTCCGTGCTGAGCTCCAGCGTGTTCAGCCCGTTCTCGCGAAACGCCTCAATCATGTTCCAGATGTCCACTAGATGCACTGCGATGGGAGGGAAACCATACAATTTTCAAAGAGTCGGACAATTCATCTCCCACTGCCTCCTGAGAAGAAGTCAAACCCCCTAATAGCATGGCAAGAATGGTTTAATAGAATTGAATAGAATAGATTAGAATAGCAGTTACCTTGTTCCTCTTACCTGTTCATATATTGCATATCTACTGTTTATCCTGTATGTATACCAACATTATTAGATTTAAGTAGAGATAGTAGATTTGATAAGTATATCGTACACGTAGAACTTCATTTTAGCAAATAGTCTTATATCACCACATTTTTCTTGCCAATGTCTGTATGCAATTAGCCCTCGGGGATGAATTTGCAATAAACAACTCATTAACGTGGCAATCAATTAATGGATGAATGAATCTTTATTTGCATGTTCATGCCCACTGAGTGACATAATACATAGGATAGGAGGATAAAAGTAAAAGTCTTAGGAATTACTAGAGAATACATTCTATCTAATCTAGGTCTTGAAGATTTCTTCTCTCTTTTTAAATCAACTGGAGATTACATTTTATGTGAGTATTACTGAGTAACCATAACAGTACAAGGTGCCCAAGTAAGATAACAAGTCCTCTAGTCTGTGGCAGCTTCAGCTATTCCATCAACAATTCTGGACAAATCCCATGATGTAGAATCTAACATTGTAAAGTAACAAACACGTTCTGTTGGTTTTAGCAGTAAACTTTGCTTACAGTTTGTCTTCTTCTGCACAAATCGCAGCTTGCATGCTGTTCGGTAGGTCCCCAGACGAATCACATCAAAGTTCTGTGTTCCTGAGGTGGGGAGACAAATAAATGGAGTTTAAAGTACAGTTAACAAAGATCGAGGATGAAAGGGACCAAACTTAAACTGTCACACAAATCACCAGGGATGCTGAAATGTCAGCCTATGTATTTGTACTTACTCATTTCTGTCATAAGTTGTCTGCGTTCCACCATGGCACGATGGGCTGGGTTTCCCTCAAGCACCCTGGAACAGCAGTTACATGTCTGATCAGAAAAGTCATAATACCACTGTTGACAGATCCATGCCAGATGTTTGTACATACATTTAGCCAGGTCGTTCCATTTCAGGAGCATTTTGTACATTACAATTTGAAAGTGATGATCATGAATCTGTTTTTGTACAGATTGAATTTACACCATTTCAGTTATTCAAACATTCGCATTGTAGAAAAGATAAATTTGGACATATTTGGAAATCTACATTGAAAATTGTCCTTGACTGTAATACATTTTTGTAGTACATGTAGTCCTAACGAATCATACACAATACATTCCTTCCTGGACAGCTTACATTTTGTTACAGAAAGTGGTACATGCCTACAAGAAGCAGTCTTTTTTTCTGACCTTTTGGTCAAACTGGTCAGACTCAGACAGACATCTTTGTGAAAAACCATAAAGGTTCACATTTACCCATTGAGAACACCATTTGGCAACCATGATCACAGATCCTATCAATGTTGGACTTAAATCTATGAAAATGCCTGGAGGCATTGGCTCTGTCCATGACTGATAAGACTAAAGCCAAGACCAAATGTGGTGGACGTGTGCACGATGATTGAATCAATTAAACGGCACAAGTTTCACAGCTGCTTGCAGGCCAATATTTGCCATTACATTGTCTGTACTGACATCATACTATGACTCATAAAAATAAAACAGCCTGACATATTGACGCAGAAATCAGCAGTATTATATAACGAGACTAAGTGAATGCATGGTTTTTATTTTATATCAAAAGTGGTTCCTGCTAACATACATGTTATCAAGTGACAAGTGAAGTACCACAAGTGTTCTGTATAATGTAGAATGACAGTCTTTGATGTTTATTTTGTAGAAATAATTCAAATACTGGACTTAAGTTAATACTTACTGCATGGATGCTGGGCTGTCCTCCATGGCCAGTTGCCCTACAGGATGGAAGGAAAACATTGAACAAAACAAATTCATTGAAATATTATACCAAAAGCTTATTAAGTTATAATGCTGGTATGCAATAACAAAAGAAGGCAAGGTTGGTACCCTGACTGAATATATTCCTATATCCATTAATCATCAAACACCAAGTCCAGTGAAATGTATCTCACCAATGTTCTGCTGGAAGTAGTTGGCACCTTCACACCAATATAATGGAATGAATTCTAACAGCTATATTTCTCTTGGGCAGTCACCCTTTCTGCTGAGCTTTCTAAGAATAGCAAACCTTAATCCACATTTGCATGAATGTACCTCATGTTATAGAAAATGCACGCTACAATAATACCATTGCACAGACATGAAAGATGTAATGAGACAAAGTATAATGGACATATTAAGGTCAATACACATTCCGTCAACCCTAGGCAGAATACATGTGCCAAGGCCTTTCATTCTTTAATCCACTCAGATGCTATCTTTGAAGTCTTCATTTTGTATGTAGGTCACAGTGTAATCTGGTTAACAGTTTGTTAAGCACTATTGGACATTGGCTGTGTGTCGGAGGGGCTGTCATCAGCTAGCCCTTAAGTGTACATCAACCAGTAGGCATTGACATAGCCAGCTTCTAGGGCAACCATGGGTTGTTAGGGGAACGCTGAGGGGAAAATTGTCAAGGTAAAAGCTAAGATCTAACTAGTTTCAAAATGTACCACTTCTTTGGGCTGCTCCAGAAAAGCAATGCAGCAGGCAGACTACAAGGAAAATGTAAAACTATAAACTACTACTATTTTCTTACAAAACTATGGATGGGGCTATTGCTGAACAGCCATCTTGCATGTTGTGGAAAAGTTGTTTTATGCCAGGCCCTTTTATACCACATTTTCTTTTTGATGCAATGCCTATGTTTTAACAGAATATCTTGTCTCATAATTCACCCTTTCAGATTGGTCTGTGCTGTTGAATAATTACAATCAGCTGGGCCTTGAATGGAGCTGCAATCCCCTGCTTTAAAGAGGATTTGATCCTCCCTGAAGCTAAATACACCAGGCGGGCAAAATGGACATTTCTACTAGATCTGCTCATCATTAAAAATGTATAGTTGGGCTGACGCATGTTACCAAAGTCTCATTACTACCTGTACATCAACGATAACAGGCTCATATGTAATCACTTTCACAGTAGACCCCACTAATGGTATGCAGCACATGTACAACTGTACGTACATGTATGTGAATGATGGTAGATATTAAGGTCTATTAGTACTGAAAAATCACCTTGATTCATGGAGCCATCGTAAGTTTAGGGATGAGGCTGTCCATATATTATGGCCCACATTCAATTTGTAATCACCAAGAATGAATCAAATAGAAGTAGTTTTCCAATATAAAATTCAAGCAGTCAAATTAACTGGCACGCTTTCTTGGAATCTACAATTTACATGTCCCATTGTTACAAATATCGGACAATCATCTTTTTCAATAGTATGACCATGAATACATGAGTAGATACAACAATCAGCTCGTGCCACATAATTATGCATTGATTATACCCCGGCTATAAATAATGTATCAATACCTGTTGCCACGGAAACAAGACAAACAGATATTAATGTCACATCATCATCATGCCACAAGAGGGCCCAGCTGGTGTTCTATTTTCCCTTCACTGAGGACCATTTTGGGCAGGGACAAAAATATAAGTGTGTCCCTGACCTTTACATATCACGCTCACAGGGGAGTCAGTGACAGGAGCATTACAAGGGCCAGCTGGAGTTTATGAACTGGAGGTTGATGCTACCATTCCTGTATTATGTTGACATATCATGTTGTTGACCATTACCATACTACATTGTAGGTTTGTATGGTATTCCTAGCTGGTGGCTTACACTTACAGTTACAGTATGGATAAGCCCTGAAAATTATCACTAAGGCCACACCAATTTAATTTCTTGGTTAACGGATTCGCCCGCTTCATTTTTTTCTGATTTGCAAATAAAATAAAAATTCAGAATCAACTGCAAAATGCTGACATATTTTGCCCTGAACAGTTGAAAACAGTCCTTTTCATCCTAGTTGTTACAGTTATTCCATCTTTCAATGCAATGGTATCATTAAAAGTTCAAAATTCATTGTTTAAATTTTGAACCAGCCTGGTGTGTTGACTTCATGGCTCCTATCATACCATTTTGGGCCATGATAGGATGCCTAGGCCTGTTTTTATTTTTTTCGCCCGCCCGCTCCATTATTTTTCTAGAAAAATCTGTTAACCAAGAAATTAAATTGGTGTGGCCAAAGGACAAAAAACTAACTTTTCAATTCTACAATATCAACAAATAAACTGTATACTAGGCGTCTACAGCTATTACCAGTGCATTTTCTGCTATGTTGCCCATGTATAGAACCCATTGATTAATAGAAGCAGTTTACATGCATGTACAACACATAATTGAATATTCCATGTGAAGCACATCACAAGTCATCCACATAATTACAAACATTGCCCAGCCTCGTATTTCATGGTTTATCTAATAAAAATTATCTTTAAATTGCCCGTATAAGCACATGTATGAGGTGTTCCTTTATCAATTTTTTTTGAAGTGCTGGTGCTCTTGAGCAGCCCTTCTATCTAGTCCCCATCACATAAATGGTGGATTAAAAAATTCAAGAGAAAAAAAATTGTACAAATTTAGAAAAGAATATGTTGCCAGAGGATTTGACTGGCCATGTAGAAGTGTGCACTTCTGGTGGATGGCTGAGCACTCCTATGGTCAGCCATCTCAGCTTGCCAAACATTTCCATTCTTCTCGTATCTTACATTTTATCCTCTTTACTAAATAAATGACACATGGCGGACTGACATGATCTTTCAGGTGCCATGACTGGACTCAAATGTGGAACTAAGCTGATGGGTTATCTACTTCTATTAACCTATGATGACCTCAATCTTCTAAAAAGCATTACAGTAATCCTCAAAAGAACTGACGTCAGTTTCCTGCCATTAATATTCAAACAGCTACAGGGAAAAGAAAGGCAGAGGGGTTATGCCAATCTATGCGAAACTTCATGAAAAGAATTACTTATCCTGTCTGCAATACTTGAATATCTGTTCCTACATGAAAAAAATTTGTGTCCATTCCATTTATATGTTTGTTTACAAAATTTCAACATGATATTATTACAAATAACTAAAATTTTGCAAAAAATATAATTTGATATTTACTAAAAACAGCAAAATTTTAAGTTGGATTTATAATCGCTAAAATCTACTCACTTTTTCCAAAGGCTTAAGTCTGTCTATATAATGTGCCTATAACCTTGAAAATTTACATATACATGTACAAAATGTATAAACAATTTCTGGAGTTATTGTTCGCAAGAAGACATACTGGGAGATGTACACTGTACCTGTAACTTTCTGTAGGTCATCCTGCAGATTCTGCATCAAGTTAGCAAAGTTGGAGGCAGAGTAGGAGCAGGTCAACACCTGGGACATGGTGGGCACTCAAGTAGTCTGGAGACTTAGACTGAAATCTCGCTGTGCTGACACAGCTGTACCAGGTGTCAGTTTAAGGAACAGTGGTCCGGAGACTGAGATCTTGCTGTACTGCTTAAGTGAGACAGCTGCCTGAAAAGATGTTGGTAAAGAACTGCAGGACAGTACTGGGAGTCTGGACAGTCTGATGAGATGCCAGGAGAGGAAAAGTACCAATGATCTGGAGACAGATGGAAATCTTGCTGTACTGAAGATGCTGCCAAAGCAAAGAACTGCACACGAGAAAGCTGGAGGTAAACTCTCTTCTCTGGCTATTTATCTGTATTCTACCAATTTGTTCTAAAAGTTGAAGTTTATGCTGCTTATGCTTTAAGTAGCTTAAGTTGTAGTTGACAGGAAATTCATAAAGTACCACCTAATGAAAATATAGAAATGCACGGATGCATCCTCTTCTTGGCTGTCTTGTCAAAATCCTTTGATCGTCGGTACTAGAGGGAAGGTCTCATCATCACAATGTACCACACTGCATTACCAGCAGTCAATCCATGATTACAGTCAGCGAGGTCACAGGTGAGGGGGTGAATCCCACGTCCACTGTCACCGAAGCTGCAATATCCCCACCAATGGATAACACTGGTGTGTTTCGTCCTTGAAATTCCTTACTAGTAGGTGATTATAACTACACGTCAGCCCTGCCAAAATCCACCTTTCCTCGGAAACACGAGACGACAGATGCACTTGAGGTTCTCCCAACAAGCTAGATTTCCAGCACGGGTTCTGAGATGCCGGTGCACTGCGGTCACATACACTGCATGGATGCAGAATTACAAATGAGAGGCGATGGTTCCCGGATGCAACCACTCTAAAAACGAGGGGGGGTCAGCACAGAAGGGGGCGTGGCCTCTTTCGGATGTTTCAATGGACCAATGGACATGTGCAGAGATGACAAAGCCTACAATAAACTAAATGACCTGTAAAATCAATAATACGATCTTGTTGCCATGGAGAAGCCGGCGGGGCGTCTCCCCGATACGGCGATCCAATGAGCTGGAATGGTTCGGTCCCGCAGGATCTATGGACATTAGATTCAGGCTGGCAGCTCAGTTCCCGATGGATGGATCTATCAGAACAGGATCCATCTCTGGCCAATTTGCCCTGCCTTCTGCTTACAGTAACATATTACCCATACTGCCCCAGGGGAGCCGGGTCTCAGGGGGTTTACCAAACCTTATTATGTATTTATGAATTGCGACGATACGTACAATAAATTTGAACATTCTGCTGGCTGGGTTCTGTTTCTACCAGTAAAACATATTGGACAACCAGTGCCAAAAACACAACAGTACAGGAAGGATCATTATGTTCTAGATTGCAAGGTATGATGTATATGTAACAGGGCCACTACAAAAAAATCTTGATAACAATGTGACAAAGTATTTGCATTACCGCTGAAGACTGCCGCAAGCAACACACATATATATATGTATCATATTTATGATATCAGCAAGGAACAATCGAATATCATCATTGATGCAATTTAGGAGAATAAAATCCTCTCAGGGTATGCTGTAAATAATGTCTGAGAGCTAAATGATTCATGTAAATTTCTGGGGAATCATTACATTTGTGGAACACAAATAATCCCCAGAAACTGTCAAACACATACCGGTAACTTTGAAGAACATCAGTCAGTGGTAGAAATACTTTTTTTTCAGTGTGCTGCAATATTGCAGGATGTCAAAATTTTGTTCTGCAATTCAGAAATACTTTCTGCAAATACACACTTAAATTAAAACTAAGAGTCTGGATCTAAACCCATGGCATATACAAAATTGCATGTTTGCAAACATTTAAGATGCAGAATTACTGGTATATTATAATTTATAGACTGAGTCAGTAGTAAATTATATCAGTAGTCAGTAGTAAACACAAAAGCTTTTAAACACTATTGATGAACCCCTAGCCTAATGTTCTCAGTCTGCAAGTTGCTTAATTTTTCTCTGCAATATTGAAAATGTCTCTGCAAAATGCAGACTGCAGGTGGGCATTCTAACACTGAATTCCTGGACTCCTGAGAAGTAACTATATTCATTCTCTTCTCAAGACTTTGTTCTGCACATCATGGAAGATGTATACATAAGTGACAGTTCCAACAAGCTGTAGTAAAATTGGCTTGACACACCATTTATCAACTCCTCCTATCTGCAGCTATCATCGCAAGTATTGATCTGCAATTACTGTCATCGCATTAATTATGTAAATTAGGCACCCAAACTATCATCGCATTGGGATCAATTTACACAATTATGGAATCATAAATAAAAAAAAATTGAATGGAAATGAAAGGTAAAAGAAGCAAGAATTTGTTGAAAAGATCATATAAGAATAAAAATGTGCACACATGATAATTAAAGGACACTACAATTGTACTGGCTAGACCATATTTTATGAGCATTCCTATATCCTCCTCTGGCCATGGGCTACTTGAGTGTGGAAAAAAACACGTCATTTGTGGGCTATGATCATGGAACATGATAAAGATAGGGGGAAAATTGCTCAGCACTTATATGAGAAAAACATTGAAACTTAGTGCTTATAACACAGAGAGCTGTAACTTGGTTTTGATAATAAACAATCCTCAGAGTCTCTTTATGATGGCTGATGGAACATTTAAACCATATGATATATTGCATGACTCACTGGAGTATGCTTGTGTTATGGCAAGCAGCCGGAAATTTTTAAAAATTAAAAAATTAAAATTAAAAAAATCCAGATATCAAGATGTACATAAAAATAAAAATTGATTCAAATTGACAAAAGTTTGAGCATCTACATTCAATCCCAACTAGTACTAAAAAACGCATACATAAATCTATTCCTGACATTAACATTCTGCTCACATAAAAACCATCTGCAGTCTGCCAGCAGAGTTTAGTGTGCCCGACAGAGACAGATCACTAGAAATGGCCAACCATTTACTCCTGGACAGTGATACACCATATCTATAATCGTTTGTTTAGAAAGAAGTTTTATAGATCGACTCACAGTTTTATCCACCGGGCATCACTGGAAATCCAACCTCCCCCTTTGTTATTAGGGAGGATCAGAAAGGTATGCATACTAAGGGAGAGAGGGCTGTGCAGGTAATTGTCTGTGAAGGTCGTATTTTCTGGTGGTCACACGTCTGTAGGTACCGTAGCATACCACTTATTGATTCTTCCAAGCACTAACCTTGCTCACTCTCAGCTATCTGTCTCCATAACATTCACAGTGCCGGGCCATACAAAACGTACCAGTGCTTAAATGGAAGCACTTGAATTGCCTGAAGCCTTGCCAGAAAATACACTTTCAATGCTCCAAATTTGTTTGAAAAGGCCCTTGAAGGCATGACTTTCCCCATTTAGAACTCATTCAATGTCTTAAAGTCTTTCTGTAACTCTCGTCGAAATGGATCACATTCATTAGTGACCTGCATGGATCTACACAAACTTAGTGGTGAAAATATCTGCCCGAATACTGAGGAAATATCACGCCACAGGGGAAAACCAACAGCAACTTCCCAAATTCCACTTAATATCATACACAAGAACACTTATTACCAGTAAGTCCAACAACCAGCTTTGCCATGATGATGAGATACTAGTAGATGTAGTCTATTTCTTCCCAATTTTTGTCAAGATTAAGCTGGGTAGTGCAAGGACAAAGCACAATCACTATAAACTCCATCAGACCTGAAACTATTTGTCATATTCAGATGAATATGCACAGAGGTTTTACTCCTTGCTCTATGGCATTGAACATCTGGCCAATGTAATGGCTATGTGTATTGGCAGAACCTCTGACCTTTATCATGCATCCTGTGGTGTCACTACAACTATGATCACAGCTCCTGGGCCGAGGGTTGTCCTGCCTGGGGCACTTCTCACTTCCAAGGGGAGGAGGGGGATGGGGGTGGCTGGAGTCAACTCTCAGTTCCTCTATAGTCTATCTACAGCCTGAAAAAGACAAGAGGAAGTATTAATATCATTTTATGCTGCTAACACTAACAGTACTACACTGTACTAGCATTGCTACTAACTATCAAAATACATATGACCTTGATGTATAACATCTGTGTCCATAATATCACCATTGTCCATAATACCGCCACCTTGAGAAAAAGTGTGTTAAAGATATTTTTACTGCAACATACCCTAGGTATGTACAGTTGAGGTGTGCAGGAGTGCATACCAAAAGTATGCTGCAGTAAAAATATCTTAAAGCACACTATTTTTCAAGGTGGCGATATTATGGGCCCTGGTGATATTATGGACACGGATGTTAACTGTTAAGAGCTACATTGTACCTGTACCTTTTGAGACTATATAAATTCACCATCCAACCACGGGTGCATGGCAAGTTTCAATGGTTTATGAAATCCAAGTTTGTCAGTTACAAGCTGGAAGACTAAGAATGGCTGAAAGCAAAGCCACAGCTATCCGAATTAAAATACCTACAGCATGACTGTACAACATAGTACAAGTATATGTAGGTGGATTGTTTATATTGGCAACAGATGTTAGTACCCAGTGTAAAATAGGCTCATTTCATGCTGCTGTATCACTTACAAACTTGTACAGGTAACTCTAGAACTTATGACAAGGTTGATACTCTACAGTCAAGGTAGTGCCTGACAGCTTGCCTAATAATTCAAGTAACACGACACCCACAAAAAACATCAAGACCATGGCCATGCCAGAAGTCCGCATTGTAAATCATTGACATTATGGATAAAAAGCCTTCATCCTTTTTGGTAGTCTTACCTTCATGCAAGCTTTTAGTTTTGGTGAATCAATACAATCTTCAGGGAAAATATAGCACACAAGGTTGTTGAAAACTTACTGTACAGTATTGTCTAGTGGGTGCCGGCATGCCTTTTTTCGTAAGGTGTAATCTGGCCTTTTTGGTCTTCGTAATCCATAGGCAGCCTTCCCAAAAATCAACGTAATTCGTAATACAGTAGTACATGAGCCGCAAAGCGTAAAGTCGTAATCAGCTCTGAGAACTTAACGTAATTTGTAATTGGCGTCGAAAATTTTGCGTAATTCGTAATCAGTACCCCCCATGCAGGCCCTCTCTAGTTGTAGTATTGGAGGGGTACAACTAGCCCGGGTACCATCCTGGTTAGTTAATGTCCGCTTTCACAGTGGGAGCGACTGTGGGAGCGGACGTAATCTAACCAGGATGGTACCCAGGCTAGGGTACAACTTGATGAATGTTGCCGGGAGTTTAATATACCTCCTATCTGAAGAGTGAAAATACCCTGGAAACATTACTCTTACGTTTATGGCACATCGATCCCATGGATTGCTGAAGCGATCCCATGGATTGCTGAAGATGGAAACCAGGGAAACTAGGTCGATCATCTACTGCTATGAATGATGCTGGAATAAGGCATCATGTAACTTGTAAGGGTTGTAGTACATCATACCACTGGACTGACCCACTTAATCTGGCAAGTATTCAATGAAGAAAGCTGGGACAGATCTACATATACACTGTACACCGGTTGTCGAGTTTATTTCTTATAAGGGGAAGTTGCTACCAACCTTTCCATTTGTAGTCCTGCGCCTTTAATTTCCTGCACATGCTGCGCCTATTGAAGTCCTTGGCATAATTTGCAGACCCTGGGTCTTCATTACAGAAAAACACAGTGCAGAGCCCCGCAATTTGCAGGCTAAATATACAGCTAGCTTCAACATATGGAATGGTACTCTAACCAGGACAACTTGAAGAAGTCAGCAGGAGGTCCTGTGTTTAGACTTGGGCTTCCTGCAAGTGAAGTATGGCTGTTGACCTCTTGTGAACCTCTCTAAACATAAACACTAGCACAGTCTGGGTGGTTCAGTAAAGGTTGGAGTAAACAGTATCCCCTTTTAGCTGATGAAATAGGAAGCTATGTTGAAAAATAAACTGGAGGGGCTCTGACAACATCACTACACCTGTGGATTATATTACTTCACTTTGGTTCCCACAGTGAGTGAGTTGCACGACCATTCCAGTCTCCATCCAAAAACAACAATTCTAATGCTTTACCCATGTCTAGTCGAGTGGTGGAGTGCCAAATTCAACATTCAGAACAGCAGTTCACAGGATTCCCATATTCAGCTGATGATGTCTGCCGTCAACTTGCAAGACCCTTCTTGCCATGGGACTCTGTACATCAGATCATATTTGCAGCAATGGATTTACACCTATATTCCTCTGGTCCAACATGTCTAGGCAGATGTATTTTCACAAAGACTGAATCTCCCACAAGAACCTGGGTTTGAGAGCGTTTTTGGCAAGTATTCATTGACTCAGTAGATGGCTATAAATTGGTGTTCAGAGGTCACGATTCCTTTTGGCCTGCAATCAGGCTTTTAGGTAGGATTTTTTTGGTGGGTGTCCATTTTTGTTGTTGTATGCTATGCACTGTGAAGACGCACGGTGCGCGAGCTTTTTAGGAGGGCTTTTTTTTAAATTCATAATGCTCTCAAACACTATTTTCTGCATTTTGGCGTGCAAATGTGAGTTTTTTTCCTTCAGTAAACGATAAATTTTGTATTCATAGTAAGGCTGAAGGGAGGTATGTGTGCATGGCAGGGGTTGGGAGTGGAAAAAATAGGGCGTCTTTAGGGTGTCCTACCAAAAAGTAGGGCGTCCAATTTCTTATTATTTTCACTACAGGGCGTCCAAAAGACACCCTGGACACCCCCTAGCTAAAAGCCTGCCTGCAATACTTTTGTAAGAATAGCAGGGATTTGACCATGTGGGCTTGTCTCTATTGAGTGCTTTTCACTGGCAAGTAGTCAAAAACCATTGTACAATGTAGAGATGACTTTCAGAGGGCTGTGGACAGACAGCATGGCCATGACAGTAATGATATTTACTAAACTTACTAATCCGTCACGGTGAATGCCGTAACAATGGACCAGTGACCTTTCAACCTCCGAAGGATGATGTGCTGACTGCTCAGTGTGGTGGATCTGTCCTCTCCTGCAGGAGTCCTTGTCAGAATGTTTATGACTTGGAGAGCCAAAGTAATTTGGGTCAGGACCCTTATCAGAAAGGGTCTAACTCTAAGTCTCGTATCTTGAAACTGGAAATCCAATCTTACATCAAGGAAATGAGTTTACACCTAGACCAGCTCCTGGCCATGTATAACTCTCACCCTAGATGGGGACATGATTGAAACTAACCCACTTGAAATTTGAATCATTTACTAGTGCTCATTTTTTTAATAACTCAGACATTCCTGAAAAATGATGCAACTGTATACTGTATTGTATACGTAATCAGGCATATTACATGTTAAAAGGTTCTTTGCCTCTGAACATAAGAAGTGTGACCTGTTTTCTAAAGAATGTAAACAGCTCACATTGGCTCAAGGGTATCATATTTTTTAATCAAAACATACTTCCTAGATATTTGGAACCTAGGGTCCAGAGTTCCATTCAGAAAAGTGAATGTAGTGTACTTTAAAGCATTTTGTCTGAGAATGATATTTCTAAGTGTGTATTGAATGGGCTGGTGTGATTGCCCATTGCATAATTTTGTGGTACAGGCCTGGAAAGGTGAGAATTTAAAGATCTCTTGGATGCTTTTGTTACCTGCACGCATGCACACCTGAGGTTATGCACCACCTGTTGACCGAAACATTAGTAGCCAAATGATCATATGTGAAAATGGACAATACACAATAAGTCATAACGTTATATTGCAACAGTTTTATGATCTGGTGTCCAATCAAAGCTGTAAACACCTGTACCCTATCAACACCTTGCCATGATTGGTGTAATGTTTGCAGGCAGCCTCCCATGGTGCACCAGCGGCCAGGAATGTCAGGCATGTGGGTCTTTACCATGTAAACAAAGTGGGAGGGGGGCGTCCACAACTGTTGGGGGGATGGCGGTGCCTTGGTAGAACTCTGTCTACATACCAACATTAAGTAAAGCACGACGTCCAAGTCTAACCCTCTTCTTACAGTTTGCAACGTTTAATACATCCTCTCCTGGAGCTTGTTTGAGATTTTCCTGAATGTAGTACAGCTCAACACCGTAATCACCCCTGCCATGTTGCTCCGTTCCACACCCCCAGGCCAAATGGCGGAGCGGCCGACCCTCTGCCTCCCCCGGGCGCAGGGTACCGTTATATTTCTGATAAGCCAAGTTTGGCTGGCGGGAGGCCGTGCTTTATCACGCCTAGGCCCCCATCTGGCCTCCCTGCACACTCATAATGCCCTTGAAAGTACAGAAATACAGCGAAATGGGCCGGCGCAATTGACGAGTACTAACACGGAGGGAGTCAGACAGGCGGAAACCACTGGTTGCATTTTCCAGCTGGCTACGTGGCCTGGTTTTTTCACGCCCGTGTTTGTTTATGCGCGGAAGACCCAACTGATTAATCGGTAAAATGTCGAGAGATTCCTCAAGTGTCAGAGAGAAATGTGGGACAAAATCAGGAATGCGTGGCGACAACGTATCAAACACGCCAGAGTTTGGACAGTTGAACTGGGGGATCTGGGGTAGAGGGACCTCCTACTCACTCCTATGGTATCTTGACCCCTCCCCTGCCATTCCCATCCAAACTTGTTCCCCAAGACATGCAAGACAGATAAAATCTCCTCGACGGAATGCTAAGTCGGAGAGAAGGGCTTAGCAGACATGTTGAGTGATATCCTGATACTGTTCGTGGTCCCCAGTTTACCCCCGAGGAGACGAAAAGACGTACTTTTGAGGCCCGAAGTGTTGTTCCGCCGAACCTGACGCTCTCTGCCTGCTGCTAGTGATTATACTTCCGGAGACCGCCGTGTCTCCCGCCTACAGATCTCGCCTTATCACGCACATGAAATTACTTTCCCGCTTATTAGCTTTCTAACCACATACATTCAGAAGTTACGAACCTCTCCATTAAAAAATCCCGGCCAGCTCTCTCGGCGGCAGCTCAGCCCGACTGCAGCACGCGATGGCCCGGCTCGCCCCGCCACCCCCAGCAGATGATAATGAGTTAGGCCTGCAAAGGTCAAGCATGTGCAACAGCGCCACACATCGGATGTTTACCGTCAAAACAGGACTGAGAGGGAGTGTACAGCAATGCATTTCACCGGTGTTGAAGGAAGGATAGGGGTTAGAAAAAAAAACTTTCTGTAGCGAAAGAATTTTATTAGGTCATAATATGAACTGGGCTGGCCTCAAGAAACTGTAGCAATTTAACAATTTAAATTTGCTGACCAGACGAACGCCAGAGTTTGAGAACATTTGAAGAGAGCTTGTCCCCATGCCTTCAAAGCTACGGGACTGCTGAGTAACATCTTCTGCATGATAAAGAATATCAATTGACATTTGAACTCCAATACATTTCTTCTTCTTCTTTTCATTCAACCAGCTATTGTTGTAACTTAATTATACCATCTGCACTTAGTGGACTAGGTGACTAGGTCTAGCACCAAAGATGTAATGATTACAGTACTATTCAGCTGAAAGATACTGTAGTTCTAAATCAGACAATAAGTTACAAGAGAGGAACATGTTTTATTCTGAAGAGTACCATAGATCTTACAAGAAGGGTGGCACAATTGTTGACAATACAGTGCAGTAAATATTCTTGATACTGAATCTAAGTGGTCCATTTAATTGCAATAAAATGGTTGCTACAAACCAGTGAGAATTTGTATGCTCAGAACCTGGGCTTGTAAAATTACATGTTCCACACCTCAGAATAATTATTTACTCCAAGTACATGTATCATTCACATCTTACACACTTTGGGTCCAGGATGAAAATATGATGTACGTGTTATATTCTGTTCATATTCCACTACAGAAGAATAATGTGCTCACCCCATATATTTTATGCAACTTAATTCTTACACATATTTATACAAGCTAACGTCATGAACCTATATAAAATATTCCTCTACAAAAGAAACTAGAAACATAGTTCAAGGCTGCATTGTCGACATAATTGTGTAATTGTAGAAATGGTCTATGTAAGATTAAAGGTCCTTTAGCAAATCCTACAGCACTGAAATTTTTAACTGGTTTGATAATTCAGGCTACAAAGCATACCATACATTATCTGATTAACTGCAGTAAGAGAATAAAGGACTTCTACATATAAAGATATTACACATGAATACATAATAACATGGTGATTTGCATTGTCCTAGAACCTCTACAATGGACTGGCCAAATTAATCTTTTCACTGTCTTTGAATATTGTTCCATTACAAAAGAATCTTCACAATACAACCTTCAGAAATGTCACACCTGAATCCAAATACTACCAGTCAGTATAGTTTTTTCTTTACTTTAGTCACTGTCAACAGGACATACTAGAAAATAGTGATGTCTACAAAAACTGCAAATTCCTTTACGTTCAAACTTGTGACTAGCAGGGTATTAGTATTTGTCAATCACACTTCAGGGCAGAGCTGCCAAATGAAGTATGTAACCACACTTAGATAATGTTATCACATGGCCAGTGTCTCTGGGCTATAGATATACAGTATATAACATTATGTCTTCTCTCACAATTCAATGAGTCTGCCACAATGCTAAAATAAAGTCTGTACTGCAGTCCACATTTCAGTGTTGAGACCCTCATCTGTTGGTAACGGATTGTGATATCAAAGACTTCCTGGGTCATGAGCCTTGTCTTGTTATCGTTGACATCCTTGATTGGGAAAAGCTCCATAGGAATATCCATCAACAAATCAGCAACAGCGCACCCCCGCACATGGAAATGGTTTGTTCCTCTGATAGCTCGTTGTTGCATGAAAAGAAAGATGATTGCAAAAGAAAAACAACACAGGTTTCTGCTGGGTTGTCAGCACAACCACCGGTATTTTGAGTTCAAGAAGAAAAACAGAAACTACTGAGCTGAAGAAAAATAGACCTCTCCTAAACCAGTAGTGATGGTGTAGGCTTCTTTCCGGGCCAAGCTTCCTTTGCGTATTTCTTTTTCTTTGGTTCAGAAGATGAGACTTCAGTACTGATAACTGTGGCAGGATGGGTGGCAGGCAGTTCAGGCACAGGTGCCAAGTCGACCTCAGGTGCCAGGTTTGGTCTGAACCCGCTGAAGACAGAGGAACCAATCATGCCTGCTGTGGGAGATGTGGGAGTGTGCGCATCACCCGAGGACGTCAGATCACTGTACAAACCTGCAACAGCATACATATCAATTAAGGGGCAATTCGCACAGCTCAAGTTGGCATTTATTGGCATACGTATCGACTCTCTGTGTCATTATCGACTTCTTGGGTTGTGACTATCATGGCCAGATGCCAAGAAGTAGATATTGAATGAGCATGAGATTTATCTATCTGTAGATTTAGTGATGATAATTTCCTCAGATCAGACTGGTTACCCTATCAAAGTTTGAGAGACATTAGGGTGAGAACAGAAGTGTTTGTTGAACGTGCCTTCCATACATGTATGTTTCCCTTTCTATTCCAAGGTAACAATAAAAGTGCACATAGTACATCCCATGATAATGTAATGTCTAAACTGCACCAGATTGAAACCACACATGTACCTGGTGTGTAGAATTGCTGCATACGTTTGGCCATGGAATCTGGTGAATGGGGATGTCCTCTGCTTTCCTTTTCTGTGGGGTAGAACATTGTGTTAACTTCTGGTAACTTCTGGTAACAATTTCATATAATTTAGTGGCAATGCGTGCATCTTTCCCAATTCTCGTTTTAAATAGTAACTTGAACAAAAAGCCCTTTTTGCTATGAGTGCCCAGTCCTTGAAAATGAAACAAATCGATACTGGTACACTTCTGTGAACTCATTTACAAGTTAAGTTACAAGCAGTTACATGGCTGTGAACCATTCAAAATTGACAAAAAGCACAATACTAGTCTTACACTAGTTACAGCCAGTAAGATGTTTACAACTTGAAGTCCCTTCTGTTTCCCACTCACCTTGACTGGAATAACCTCTGTGGATACCAGGTTTCTGAACCTGCCAACACTGGGGTCAACGTCCTCTGGGTTAATAACCTCTTCATCATCCATGAATCTCACTGACTGCATGCTTTTTCTCTTCCTCTTGATGGGGGAGGGGGTGACTTCTAGGTTGGACTCTTCCACACTGTATACTGTGATCCTCTTGTTGTGGGCTGTGTTAAATTCTGTCAAGTTCTGGTAGATGAGAGTAACAAAATACTTCAGCACATAGAAATGGGAGTTTTGTACATTACATATTTAACGTTACAACATCATATTATTTCAACAGTGCATAACAGAAAGACTGCTAGATCTGTACAGGTAGTACTTACTAGCAAAATTGGTTTCCTGTAAGTTGTAGTTGAAAGATCACATCTAAGTACATGGAAGTGACAGTATGTACTACATGTATTCAAAGATTCTGCATATTAAGAGCAAGTTATTTACATCCAATTCTGTCTCCTCTTCCGGTAGACCCAGCAATCCTGTGGAAATCTCCTCTTCTCCAACTGTTTCTGTGTCGTCTGACTTTACAGTAGTGACTGTCTGTGGCTTCTCGCGCAGGACGTATGTCCGCGTGGAGGCTCCAAACCTCAGGACAGAGTCCAGGGGAACTTGCTGGGGTTTGCTTGGCTCTAGGCGGATGTTGCCAATGTGAGTGCCATGTGCTGGAAAGAACATAGTTTGTGTAATGTAAATACTGTTCTCCGACACTTTTACACTCCATAGATATCACAACATCTTCTTCTTCTGTCAGGTGCTTTGCAACTGTGAGTTTTTTCCAGTCCATTCTGTTTTTGGTATGGCTGCTTTGGATCACAACATACATGTACATTGTAGGTAAGTACAGTCTATACAGCAGAATCTGTCCAGAAATGCACAGACAGAAATTTATGAAGATCAATATGGCCTCTTCCTTCTATATGATTTGCAAAGGACTAGAGTGATTTATACAGCCACAGTTAAGCAATCATGAGGCTGAAGTCCAAAACCTACTCATTGAAAACAATGTGCTACCTGGCTATGCATACTTACTGCTATTCAAGTCTATGAGGAAAGCTCTGTTGAGGTGCTTGTGCCAGACCAGAGCTGCATGGCATCTGGAACAGGACTGGTGGTCGATACAGAAGTCACACATCTTGGAGTTCCTTCCAAACAGGTAGTACTTCTTCTCATCAATGATCAGTTTCTGAAAACAAAAGATAAGATTTAGAAGGGAAAATGTAAAATCTGCTATGATGGCCTAAGTAAGTGTTTCTTGATGGAAAATGCACCTGTCACTTTTTCTTGGTGACTACAATGTGTTGCTGTGTTGCATTATGTATGTATAGATGATCAATTTGATGAATTGGTGCTAATAAAATGTCACAGTCTGTCTGCAGATATTGTCACAGAAACACTCACCTCTATCATCTTGTCTCCTTTGATGACATCTAAGTGAAGTCCTGCTGGAGGTTTCCCAGCCCTGGAACATATAATACAATAATGTTAAAAGCTGATCACCACTATGAATAATAGATGAATGATCTATTCTATGGACTTATGAACTCGTGCAAAATTGCATAATAGAATTTATTAAAATAATTTTGAGTGCGTTTTTGGCCAGGAACTGTAGATCCGACGTGTGCCCATAATAACGTCATATTCGGTATGAGTAGAGTAGAGTAGAGTAGACTCTTTGGTATGGTTTGTACATTTGTAGCACATTATGGTATAAACACAAAACTAATGTTGCGTGGTTATGAAAGAATAAACAAGCAGCAGGCGTGGCGTACGTGCGTGCTGGAAAGGTGATCACGGAGTGAGGGACAACAACATGATTCAACGTCTGGAACATGAACAGACTTTCTAGGTTTGGTTTGGTTTGGAGGTACATGATACTGATTCATCTTTCACTGAATTTTCCGGAATTTGAGGTCCTCGAATGACAGTCAATGCATATAAATACTTCAAAGTCTTCGAGCTACCATGGTTGAACGCTAACGTTTTGAACGCGCACGCAAAGCAACACATGTGTATTTTTGCGCGGCAACTGTGGTGTTTTCATAAGCCAATGCACGCAGAACGGGTTACTGTGCATCCACCTAGATGAGTTTTCCCAGTAGACTATGCTTTTGCTGTTAATAATCACGTGAAGACTTACCAGGACGGCACATCGAAAGGTGGAGGGAGATTGGGATCGGGCTCGCCTCTACTCTCTCGTCTCTGTTTCTGGCTTTCTTTCGACGCCATTTTGGTCTGAACCTAATTACAAACGCAACGACGACAGTATGGCTCTTTCTCTTATTCGGTCTTTGGAAACAACATAATCTTATAGCAGAAAGTACATCGACATCAATAGATACAGATTCTGTACTGAAAAGTTGTATAAATGGTGTAATGACTGAGAGAGAACGTTCATCACCTATCAATGCGTTTTCGTTTTCCTGCGTTCTTGAGCCAGATAAACATGTGTCGTGTTGCATGTTGGGATATATTTCTCATCTCTGACCCCCAGGTGAGGTGAGGAGAGGGGGGAGTGGTTGGGGTGTGCAACAATCTTGTACTTTTAGTACTATATTTTCTCCGTATTTATGGATTTGTTTATACATGTATGTTTATGATAGCTACTATACTAAGACAGTATCTCAGAGCTGGAAAACAACTTTACAATTGTCACTAACCTCTGTACCATATGTCTAACAAGTTATAACGCTAGTTCATTTCCTTGTATCGTTACAGTATTTATTAATTTTATATGGATGTGAAAGTGATTAATTCCAGCCAACCATCATTACTTACTTACACAAACTGACAGAGCAAAATTCTTCATACTTCCTCGTCTTACACCCCCTCCTACCCCCCTGCACAGACACTGAACTTCCTTCGGGTTTGAGCCCTGTTCATCTGAAAGTGCCAGGTGATCATCACCATGACTGACTTTGCCTCCATTGGGTTTGCACTTGTTGTAGCCTTGGGTGGGATCCTGGGCTATGTAAGGAAAGGTGAGTCAGGATATATCTCCTTAATACTATTCCCAGTATAACGTTACAATCTCACACAGGTTGTAGAAGTGCCCGAGCTGATTGCCATGACTGACTTCATCTCCATCGGATACGCCCTGGCTGTTGCGGCTGGTGGGATCTCGGGATATGTAAGGGCAGGTAAGTGGGGAAGGGTAGATCAAGTGCATGACAATAGTATATATATGTATAGGAAATTAGATTTAAAAAATGCATGCATTAGGTAAATATCATACCTACAATCTCTTTCTCTAACCGGTTTATAGTCTGCAGTATTAAGCAAAATAATAACAAATTAAACAATCACTGTAAGTCAATGAAATCAATTGGTTGATATGTCAGACTTATCAGTGCATATTGATATGAATAGATAAAACAACCATTTTCATGGTACAAAGTACCCAGTATTTTATTATTGTTACCCACACACTTCTCTTCTCCCCTGTTTGTTGTCTAGGCAGTGTCATGTCCCTGGGAGCAGGCCTGGTGTTTGGGGGACTGATGGGTGTGGGAGCCTACCAGACATCTGTCAACCCCAACAATTACCTGCTTTCCCTGGGTATGTTACTATAGACACACAGTTGCACTAATCTATACAGATATACAAGTACTGTAACACATGCACACACCATATTTGGAGGAGACTTCAAAATAAAAAGAATGTAGTCTGTAATATGGTGTCATCATGATCTGATTGGTCAGTGTATCTATTTTAGTAACCATATTTATTGCAACCATATGACATTACATCCTTCCCAAAGTGTTGATACATTTGTACTTTGTTTGTATAAGTTAGTCATTTTTCATCTTCAACAAAATGAGTGTGTAAATAATGTTACTTTTCCCATCCCTCAGGAACCTCTGGAGTGCTGACTGCAGTGATGGGCTCGAGGTTCATCAACTCGGGGAAGTTCATGCCTGCAGGCCTGGTGGCTGGGCTGAGTCTGCTGATGGTGGCCAGGTTCGGGTACAGGGCCATCTCCAACTGAGTTGGGACTACTGCAACCAGAGCTTAGCTCTGTCGGGAACTTGGGATCCATTCCTAATCTATCCATCTTTAGTTACTACTTTTTACCATTTAGCCTTTGTGTAGATATGCTCAAGATTTTAAGATGCACCAGTAAGCACACAAGAGCACTGGATAATGAAGATATTTGTTGGATGTAGACAGTCAGCAATAGGTGATAGATGATGCATATCTAAGAGCTAATGAAGTATTTGTCAAACATTAAACATAATTTCTATCATCAAAGTTATATTAATCCACTGTCAAAATTGTGCTAAACTCACAATATAGGGTGTAGAGCAGAAAGATATTGCTTGGAACAGAGTGTGTAGCGTAGGCTGTCTGTGCCTACTGACTTTCATATTTCATAACTGTGATAAGACTGCAACTGTGCTGTGATGCAAAGATGTTTATATATTTGGAATTCCACCAGGGAAATATGACAGTTGAAAAGGTGATGAATAAAGTCACTGCTTCATTGCTGGCATAGAACTAGTGTGTATTCATTCAATCTCGAGTCATGACTTCTATCAAATAACGTGTTGGTAGAATTTCAATTCTTAACCAGGATGGTACCCAGCCTAAAAAAATTGAGAATTTTCAAGTAGGATAATCCCATAGAAAACACTTTTAAGGCAGAAATGACTGGTGCAGGCAGAAAGACACAAACCTTGAGTATACAATTATGAAGGAAATCTAAGTTCTAAAATTTTTCTTATCATCCACAGTGCAAAGTGTTCTAAATCCGCTTAACGTTTAACGTTATATGATGCCAAACAGGGTTAAGTGGGCACATCACATTCAGAGCAGAAGAATACCCAGAAGTAAGGATTTATTTATTTGAAGTAAGGACTCAGGCCAAAATCAATCTTCACCAAGAAACTACTACTTCTTACACTTTTCAGACATTATTATCTGATATCATTTCACAGTAGATTATGAGAAATGTGAACTCAAACTTGAACCCTCCAAACCCTTTCGTCACTTTTTTACCGCTGGCTACCGGTACCACAGACCCCAGTCGTGGAAGAACTAGGGTTTTTACCGTTTAATTGGTCAGAATTATTCTCTGGCAATTTGATTGCCTTATGCATGTAACGTTACCTGTCCAATATATACTGTAGGAAGAGCAAATGTGCTCACTGCATTCTGATGTATACCGCTAGGCGGCGCACCAACTAATTGTGACAGGTCAAAGTTAGCAATCACGTGATTGGCTCCACCAATAGCAAAGAAGTTCAGATTGCCGCCATCTTTGGTCGGGAAGTACTGCTAGACGAGGGAAAAAATTTGAAATCCTTCAAGAAATTGCAAACTTTTCGCACCGTTTCGAGAGTTATCTGTCGGCCCGAGAGCTGACGGCACTTGCCAGGAACAGAATGGCGGCCTCCGGTGCTGGGAAGGCGCGTAGCCGGCGGTCACACGCGCCGAAACCGTACGCTAGATCCGGCGGGAGAAAGGTAAGCATGGGCCATGGGGAGGGCGCCGACACAGGCATGTGCAGTATGGGATGATAAAAATCTCACAGGTACTGTAGGAAATTGAAAGAGTCAAGGTAAATGGGGCGTCTTGGGCCTGGCGGGGTTTTTACACGCACGCAGAAAGTCCCTAATTCGGCGGCGAAATATGACAGTGACAGGTAAGTTTTCTGTCAAAAAAGACATTTTTGTGACTTTGGAGTTGGACGTCACAAATTTTTCGTTATGTATGCAACAAAATGCCTGTAACTACGTAGGAACTTGTGTAACGAAACAAAATGTGATGAGACGTTATAGAAAGGGTAGAACTCCAATAAACTGACCTTCAGTGATAACATCTCAATTATAGTCAAACTTGTAAAGTTTGCTTTGCACAGTGCTATAATTTTTCATTTGGACCATTCCATTGACAATTTGTTATGAGGTAAAACAATTTTGGAAACTTGTTTTAATATTATGCAGATGAAGGTTGTTTTAATACCATCATACAGTGTAGCCTACTTCACTACAAAGGTACATGATATTGATAACCACATAAAGATAGAATAGATACGTGTAGTAAAAATGGCTGTAAGTACATTAAGGCTCGCTTTTGGGTGTTGTCCAAATCTTGTGCATGGATGAGTAACACATGACTGATTCTGGTTTTATGGTAATTTCTCCCTGTAGTCCATCCTAAGCAGTGTGACAGAGTACCTGACGCCTTCGTGGCTAAAAGGCATGTGGGGTCAAGATGAGAGTGGTGTGCAACCGACCACAGAGAGGTCTGCACGCACAGGGAAACCTGCACATGTTCCTGTGGTGCACATACGTGAAGATCAAAATGGGCTGGAAGAGGAGGAGGAGGAAGAGACAGCAGCACCTCCACTTCACGTCACTAAAAACAGATTAACCCATCAACAGAGTTCATCAGTACAGGGTACGAGATCCAGCTTTACCCTTTGGTCTGGTAACTTGTCCCTGTCCATACACATCAATTCCTTCAGGGAACATACACGTGTACATGTCTTGGCTGTTGAAGAAAAACTTCAAGTGTTTGCATGTTTCCATCCTGAATTAGAGTTTCCTGCTGAGTGTGGTAACTTGTACCTGTCCATTTACATCACTTTCTTTAGGGGACATACACATGTAACGTTAGATGTCTTGTGGCTGTTGGAAAAAAAATCATTTTGTATGTTTTGCATGTATCCATCCTGAATTTCATTAGAGTTTCATTAGAAGTTAGAACAACCCGTGTCTTTGTACAGGTTCTGAGGACTCTCGTCCCGGGCCGGGCTACTTCAGTCAGATCCCACTGACACGGGGATCCATCCATGCTCAAAGGACACAACAATCTCTATCAGCTACTTCATCCTACACCACAACATACACACGGGAAGCACCGTCTAACTCAGCCTTACCATGTAAGGGTCATTTCAAACAAATAAGGCCTGTTGGCAATTTCTGTCTTTTTTGTGCAAGCTGCGTACATGTTTTTTATAGTTATAGTAAGGCCATTCAATCTTTAAAAAATGCCTTGATTTTTTCAGCTGCTGAGGAAGACAAGTTCTCAGAAGACTCAGCATCCACCAGCATCAGTTTCTCCAACGTCCCACAAGTCGACCAGAGTGAGAGAAGGAGTGAGGCAACGACAGATGAGGGTGCTAAAGGTGTGTATTGGCTTTAATTCTATTAGTATTGGTTTTAGTTGTTTGTACTTTTTTTTTACTTTACATTACCATCCTAATATACATGTCTTCTTTGTTGATGTGAGTTTGTGCCACCCTGTTTCAGACTTTGCCAGGCCCAAATCCCTGTGGTCAGAAGAACGTGAGACCAGAATGGCCCTGCCCCAACCACCTGCACGATCGGCCAGAAAACCAACGTTTAACTACTCTGTCTTCGGCTCCCCGGCATTGGTGAGGATCCCATGGCATTTTACAGTATCATTTTTAAAGAGAACGTAGTAAACAAAAAATCTTTCCTCCTTTAAATGAGAAGTCCCTCCTGTCAGGACTTGGTCTACTAATAATTTGTCAATGAAGTATTGGGGAAAGGTGTATTCAAGTTCATTGTAAAAAAAATCATGAAAAAATACACAGTGATGAACAGATTTGAATTTCTTCAGAATGACTCGTCCTCTCTGTTTGGGAGCCCCATCACTGAGTCTCCATTTTACGAGGGAAGGACGACCTACGGAGGAGCATCTGCACAGAAACAGGGACAGAAACGTGGCAGGACTGTCTCACCTCTGCAGGTAAGACAGAATTTTTCTAAAAAGGCAATTATGAGAGAAGCTCTAGCTTCTTTTGTTTTTCTCTTAGATAAGTAGACAGTATCACTGTTTTTTAATGTTATTGAGGAAGTTCAGAAGAGCATGTGTTAATTTGTCAAATTGTTCAGGTGCAGGTGCAGGTCCGGACCTGTACCTAAACCTCTGTATTTGTACCTGTACCTTGATGTTACCTTTAGGTATGCAGCCCTAGTGATGAAGTGAGGCCTCACAAACTTTATCTATGCCATGTGACATTGCAATCCACTTGGCCATTTTTAGAAAATTTAAGGTGCAAGCTGAATATTCAGCAGGAAGATGGTTTCAAATCTAAAAATCTAAATACATTCATGATTGAAAAAAGCAGAAGAACTGAAGTGTAAAGTGACAAATTGAATTGTGTTGCCTCAGCAGGTCCCACCCCACACCATGAGACAGCAGGTCCGCCCCAAGCCTGTCCACAGCAGCCGCGGGTCCGGGGTCATGTCTGTCACTGCACAGAGGATTCTCCACACCCTGGAGAGGATGTCTACACCTGTGTCTGATGCCAAGAGGATCCCTTCCCTCACACTGCCCTCTGACGAGTCCCCTCTGGGCTTTACAGTAAGCAGATTTCTTTTTACGGGCTTTACAAGTTCATAGACTTCTTCTGCTAGCAAAGATTGATTAATTGGCATTGGTATTCTGACATGATCTTTCTCAATTTCAGCCAGGGGGCAACTGTTGTCTTAAAGATTTTTTAGATTTTTGGTTGTGCAGTTGCTTCAAGAGGACACAATGTCTACAACAGTTCATTGTAGTACACAAATACTTACCTTTACTTGCCCTGTGCCCTCCCAGCCTTCCTCTAAAAAGCGCAGAGTTATGGGTGGAAGCTTCCTGGACCCGGGTGCCTCCAGGTTGGAGGGGCGGCTGGCAGGACAGCCCCCGGTACAGAGACTGAACCTGTCCACACCTGCCTCCATTGCTACCAACAGGGCACAGACACATTCTACTTACAGGCCCAGAAAGTCTGTAGTGCCAGCTAAAGAGGTAGGCTAACATTACATTTTACCAATAAGTCTGTATGTTGATGGTTACATTAGTCATACTTGTTACTCTAAATTATTCTCTTGTACATTTTATCTTAATTTGATAGCCCACTGGGGCAATGAAGTATAAAGAAAAGCACTTGACTTGATTCCATTTGGTTGCTGCTTCCAAAGTTAAAGCTGTCCTGCGTCTGTCGCACTTGTAGGAAATTTTGGTTCCTGACAGTGAACCTACAAAGTCTGAATCCCAAAACACTGAGCCATCTCCAGTCAAAGCAATCAGCCAGCCAGCGAGTAAGCCAGCTGAGGCTCGGCTAGCACCTGCCAACAAGCCTAGCAGCCAGGCTGCTGCCACATGGACTCCACCTGCCCAGCTGCCCCAGGGCAGTGGGGGTAAGATGCGCAGGGAGAGATCATACGGCACGCAACGGGCACACGCAGTGCAGGACGAGGAAGAGGTTAGTCTTTTCTTCAAGCACATGTTCCTGATGAAATTATTAAGGACATGGTGGAAATTATACCCTTAGGTGTTAAAATGTATCAAATTACAGATTTTGATCTACCAATTTTTTCCTTCTTTTTCAATAGCAAAAAAAGACAGTTCCTCATACCATGTAGATCACATACTTTTAAGATGATTTGAGGATATAACTTGTGGCATGACTTTAAGAAACCACTGCTATGCTTTTCCCCACACAAGGCTGAGGTGCCAGACCTCCCCCAGATCGCCCTCCCCCTGTCTGGAACCAGCCTGCCCAAGTTTGACTTCTCCCCGGCACCGTCAAAACCCGTAAGTGAGGCAAAGGTCAGCACCTCGAGCACCACCCCACAGGTGAGCAGTGTGACGTCATCACCCCAGTTCACCTTCGCATCTCCCATAGTCAGGTCCAGCCCAGAGGACAACACCTCAGCAATTAGCAATACTGAAACAGTGAGTAGCTTGTTGACTGTGTTTCTGACAGGAACTCGTTTCATGTTGTAAGAAAACTTGTAGATTGCATTAACCACGATTAACCAAGTGTAAGGAATGATTTTTTTTCAAGATAAGAAAAAAAATCTGTTGTTTCAGGGATTGAAAAAATCTGAGGGAAATTATGACAGTAACCTTGTAATGTGGCAATCAGACATAGAAGTACTTTCTGTAAGAAATGTGCTGAGTGTTGGTGGGAGGTTATCCTGTCTTTCTTCTTGATTTCCCTTGTGTTTAGTATTTTCCCGCTGTCTTCCTTACAGCCCAGCTTCCAGTTCAGCCAGCCTACATCCCCAGGAAAGTCCTTCTCCAGTCAGGGTTTCGGCACATCCTCAGCCATGTCTGCCCCAACAGGCGGTTCTACCTTCCTTACAACCGGTGCAGGGTCAAGCTTCCAGCCCAAACGGAAAGCAGCCGAGCCGGCAGTTACTACTGGCAGCCCCGCCCCTCCCCCAACTCTGAAGCAAGGCAGTGTCCTAGATGCCCTGAAGGCAGAGCCACTGCCACTGAAATCAGGCAGTGTGCTGGAGGCCCTGAAGGGAGGTCCACTAGTCAGTAAGCCAGAGGGGGCAAAAGAGAAACCTGTGGAAAAGAAAACAACTGGAGAGGTGGCTGCTAGTACAAAGGTGGTGGAAAATGATTCAAAATGTTAACTTGGTACTTTTTTGTGTATGCAATAAACAGCAGTTAACTTAAACAGATGAATTGGGCAATAAAAACTAATCTCAACGACTGCAGTACATCAGTAAGTGGTATAAGCTTTCAACTTAAATAACATGTCACTGTATATTTTGTAAACACAGATATGGGCCTTTCTGACCTATGTGAAGTGCATAGCTCATTATTATGTTAGTTTGTTGAATAGCCATATATATTTCCTGTGTACAACTTGATTTATATGCCCTTTACCTGTTCTTACAGCCTGCAGCAATGCCATCCCTGGCAGATCAGTTCAAGAAGCCATCAGGTGCCTGGGACTGTGACACCTGCATGGTGCAGAACACAGCTGCAGCCAGCAGGTGTGTCGCCTGTGACACCCCCAAGCCTGGCAGCCAGCCCAAACTCACAGTACCCACCACTGGTAAGTGCCTTTGGTTCTATGGTGTTGTTCTCGGTAATAATTCTAGGCCTTTTCCTTCAGTGTGATGTAAGTATTAGTAGGCAATGTTACTTTGTCTGAATAAAGTATTGTTTGCTTCAGGTGTGAAGCATGCAGTTTTAGTCAAGATTTCTTCATGAAGTCATACAATTTGGCTTCATATGATAGTAAGTAAATGGATATGCAGTGAGTTTTTCTCAACGTGTACATTGTTGTTGGGAAAGATGTCTTGAGCCCAACCCCTGGCTATTTCACACGAAGAAAAAATTCCCCTGTATCCAGTCCCTCCATTTTGACCAGGCCCAATATCTTCCTGCACAGGTCCATCTGCCTTCACTGCATCCAGTGCTTCAACAAAGTCTGATGGGAAGGATGGCTTATTTAGTTTTGGCAGTAATGCAGTCCCCAAAAGCAATGGTTTTAAACTTGGCACCACCACGGAGGGAAGCAGTACAAACAGTGGATTTAAGTTTGGATCTGCAGGTGCTGTGAACTCTGCCAGCTCTGGTTTCACATTCGGAAGTAGTAGTAGTTCTTCTGCTGCTGCTGATTCTAAACAGGACTCCAACAAATTGAAGAAAGGCACCACAGACTCTGTATCCACTAGTGCAAATACACAAGATGCTGGTAAATCTATATGGTCAACAGCAGCAGCAAGAAACAAGTGGACCTGTAATACGTGTCTCGTGGAAAACGAGAATGAGTTGACAAAATGTCCTGCATGTGAGACCCCTAAACCTGGCAGTGAGTCAAAACCAGCTGCATCTACACCTGCTGTCAACTTTGGGTCATCGAGTACGTTTAAATCGACTTCCGGTTCATCCGGGTTGTTGTTAGACAAGACTAAATGTGCAGCGTCTGAAACACCAAAGCCAGGTAGCCAAAACACATCTAGTTCAGGCGGTGCAACAAGTGGAAGCAGTGGTTTATCATCGGGTACGAACAGTTCAGGCTTTGCCGCCGCTCTGTCTGCACAGCAGTCCAAGTGGGAGTGTGAAACCTGTATGGTCCAGAATGACAAGGATGTGACAAAATGTGCCGCCTGTGAAACGCCGAAGCCAGGCAGTGCCCTGCCCTCTTCTGGATCAGGGGCATTCAAGTTTGGCTCCCAGTCAACATCCACAGGGGGAACAACCTCCTTCGGTGGCAGCACCGGAGGGTTCCAGTTTGGGGCACCAAAAGCTGCTGAAACATCAACAGATGCCAAACCCCAATTTGCAGGTACATGTACTGAGTTCTGTCCCACTTATTACCTTTGTTTATATTTGTCTGTTTATGTATCATAGTTCATTTTACATGACATCAGTTGCTATTACTCAAAGAACTTATCATGTATCCAGGGTTCAAGTTTGGCAGTGGAGGTACAGAAGCTGCCACAAGCACCACATCCAGCGGTGGCGTACAGTTTGGTGCAGGGACAACCTCTGCCCCCAGCGGTGGGTTCACGTTTGGTGCCGGGACTGCTGCCACCAGTACCGCTGCCAGTGGTGGCTTCACGTTTGGAGCAGCCAGCTCTTCCTCTGGAGCTGCCACCACGACGTCTAACACCACGTCATCAGCCAGCGGAGGTTTCGCATTCGGCACAGGGACAACATCGGGACCTGCTGCCCCGGGGGCCGCCGCCAGCGGGGGCTTCACGTTTGGGACGGGAAGTTCAGCCGCTGGTGCTGCTGCCTCTGCTGGGTTCACGTTTGGAGCGGGAACAGCAGCCCAACAGTCATCGACATCGTTTGGGACGACAACTGATGCAGGTAATAAAGCTTTCACATTAGTACAATGCACATGTATTATCATGGGTGTTTACTCATGAAGGTACTTTTTGTATCTTTTTATGTGTGTATGACACTGATTTTAAAACTGTGTCATGTTTAGTAGGATACAATCATATCACCAAATTTGTACTTGTGAGATCTTTAGTTAGTAAGTTAGACCCAAGCAACAGCTGTTATCTAAACCAATAGCCATTTTATTTCAGCTCCCAAGATGACAAGCATAGCTGATTTGGCCAAGGCAGGTCAGTTGAGTGTACCCAAGCCTTCATCCAGTCAGCCCTCAGCAAAAAGGAGCCTAGAATCATCAGGTATGTGTTTACCTGACTAGTAACCTCAGTCATCGCTGTGTCTTTCAGTTCAAATTTGCATGAAATAGTCTTTCAATTGTTGACATTTATGTCCTGTTTCCAGATAAATGGAGACACAACTTAAAATAAAACTGTTGACACTTCCACAGACACCAGCTCTCAGGCCAAGGTGAACCTATCTTCTGCTTTTGGCTCCGGCACCCCGTTTGGTTCAGCCAGTCCCAGCCCAGCGCCAAGCTTCAGATCCACCACGAGCACAAACCCACCAGTGTTTGGGACTGGTGCAGCATCGGCTGCCCCCAGCACTGGACTCACCTTTGGCACGCCGGCAGCAGCACCCTCAGCCACAGGCAGTGCAGCGGCGACAACGTCAGGCTTCGCGTTTGGCACGGGCTCGTCACTGTCCAGTACAGCTGCAAGTACGGCTCCGGCACCCTTCAGCTTTGGTGCGGGGGCGCCACCTGCCACAACTACAGCCGGCACTGCAAGTGCTCCCTTTGTGTTCGGGGCAGGAGCATCGTCAACACCAGGGTGAGTTTTTTCACTTGATTTTAAATGATTTATTGATGTATCTGACAAAAAGAGAAATACTGGTACAAACTGTAGTTTTCATTGGTTCTCCTTGTTTTTTAAAAGGAAAAAAGTTGTTTCCACCCAATACTGTCCTTGTCAAGGTACAACAGTGTCTTTACCAAGTACATGTACCACGAAAAGTTTGTGAAGAAAGTGTTGGCTGTGCCAGTGTGTCTAGTTTGCATGACCTTGATTCTTTTTTGTCACCTTGACAGTGGCTCTACCGGCGGGTTCAGCTTCAGTGCAGGCCAGACAGCGCCCCCTGCTACAACAGCTGCCCCTAGTTTTGGTACTGCAGCCTTTGGAGCAACCCCTGCCCCGGCAGCAAGCACGCCCTTCGCACCGGCCACCACCTCTTCTGTCTCTGGTGGGGCCACTCCGTTTGGAGGGGCCACTGGTTTCGGTGTGCAGACCACCTCAGCTGGCAGCGGTGGCCCAGTGTTTGGTGCGACGGCTGCACAGCCAGCCCCAACTGCTGGTGAGTCCATGTCAGTCTTATCTACTGATTGTCCTGTCTTCCCACAAGACTCTTTATCAGTTTATGTACATGTATATGTATGTCACTGTAGGGTAGCAGAACGTACTGCACCTGTGCAAAACCCATAGCACTTCGGCAGAACGTCTCATAACATCTCATGTCTTATTGGCGTGTATAAGTTAACATCCTGTCTGTAGTTTCCAAATGTTATGTCATAAAAGATATCCTCTGCAACAAGCAAAATTTTAATGCAACGGTGACCAAAAATCCAACATGAAATGGGGTTTTGAGCTGCCGACGTGCTCTGTAGGGTTGCCTTGGTACTGACAAATGACTAACAACTAAATTCAACTTAACTCAAATCGTATCATATCACACATGTTGCAGGTTTTAACTTCAGTGCGCCCAGCCAGCCGTCGTTCCAGTTTGGCGCAGGCTCGCAGCAGCAGGCCCCTGCAGTGTTTAACTTCGGTGCTGCAGCCCCTGCAGGAGGCGCGCCAGGCGGCGGGTTCAACTTCACCGCAGGGGCGGGAGCACCAGCTCCACAGCCAGCTGCTCCAGGTCCTTTCAACTTCAGGTAAGTGCAAGCCTGGTGGTCCTCAGCAAATAGTGCTTTTTCTCTTCCCTCAATGCAGAGTGCTTTGTAGTAGTCGGAAACAAAATGGCTATGTCAGATGGAGCAGATATTCTCTAGTTCTGAACAGATTTTCCCAGTTATCTCCTTCCTGTCATTATGACCTGGATTTGAGTGACAGAAAGAACTCTGAGGAACTCCAGCATGTGATATATTAGGTATTAAGCTATCACATCACAACCTTAAGCATGTACCTCAAGTCACTTTGACCTAGCATTCTATAGAAACTATGGGTGTAAGGCTTCTGTTTGAGAAACATTGAACACTGATGAGCTTTCATGATGTTCGAAACATTTTCCTGGCTGACAAAAATGATTTTGCTTTTCCCACAGTGCCGGGGCACAGCCAGGCGGCAATCCTTTCAGTATCCAGAGTACCGGTACTCCCAGTGCCTCCCCTGGCGGCAGACGCATCATCAAGAGAGCCCAACGCAGAAAGAAGCCTTAGCGATCCTTTAACAGTAGTGTCTGATGAACTTCTATCTTCACAGTTACATCTATACGGAACTCATTCAGTTCTGATAAAGCTTAACTCTTCAATAGGTAGATTTAGTAAGATTTGCTTTAATAAAAATGAACTTACTGTTGCAGGAGCAGCAAAAATTTTACTCTACCAAACCTTAGTGAAAGCAAAAGTATACTGTATATGTTAACAAAGAAATTGCTGCTCTCTCTGCCAAATTACAAGAGGGACACTTTGGATATCCCAGTGCAATTTTGCTGCTTCAATTTGGTTCATTGTACATTTGATGATGCCAGAAGTGCCATGAATTGGATGGATGAACAATACAAAACAAATGATTGGCATACCAAAAACTGTTTTCTAACTTTGGATATTTACCTGAATGCTATACTGGAGTCACTTCCAAACATGACTGTGCATCGGTGGTTTGTTGTCACTTCTAACATATTATATGTGTGCTAAGTCATACACAATGTCTAATGTTGAATGTTTAAGCACTCACTCACACCACCATAACTCTAAAAGTACCTTATACATGTACTAGTAGTAGTACTCTAACAAACCACGGATGCCTTTCTGACATTGTCTAAAATGCAGTTGGCACTTAAAACTAGATGTATCAGTAAGTCTAGCTGGCTTTGTAATACACCGAATCACCACTGACTAGTTTTATTATCATGTATTATATTATATACTTCATCAGCTGTACATGTACACTGGTCAACGTAAAATCTGACAGGGTGGCCAGGGACCACAGAGTAAACATAAAGTGGAATATATGAGTGATGCAGTGACAAGTTAGGTTTCTCTGTGTGCACCCTCTGGCAGTGTTGACGTTGATAGGTGTACAGAATGGTTGCATTCTGCTGTCAGTGGTTACCTATCAAACATCCCAGTGGAGGGATGCCTCGTATCCAAAATGTTATTAAAGAAAAAGACTTGTCACTGGCAAATAGGGACTGATTTATTGGCATAGAAACATGCAGATTTGTTTGTTTAAAACCATCAGGTGTCCCTGGTATGTTTGAATAGGTGGCAGTGCTTTCTTTCTGTGCTTGTATTCAGTGTGTAGCACCCCTCTCAACAATTGACTCTTCTATTACTGTCATACAGTCTGAAAACTTTTGATATTTACCTGATCTGTAAGTAAACATGACTTGAGACAATTGTTTGATCCCACTAAAGCTGTTACGGTCAAATTTTGGCCAGTTAGCTGTAAATGATAGGAAAGTAACAGTAATTGTGTTAGTGGGATATTGCATTGCTTGACTGTAAAATATGTACAATACACATGCAGACTTGTTCTGAGGGTAAAGAAAAGAATTCTGAAATTTCCAAAAGTAACTATTTTTGTACAAAGATGTGAAAATTTTGACGTTTGGATGCCCGTTTGAGAAACTGTATGAGTGAATTCTTGGAGTGAACCTATGATTGGTATGAAACATTTGTGTGAGTGAGTCAACTCAGGTGAAGTTATCTATTAGATAATCAGTGTGGAAAATGGAATTTTTCACACAACTCAGAACAGGACTGCACCAGGTGCTACAGTGGCAATTCGCTTTTCTTATATCTGTAGTGTTCTGTAGGTACATATACTAGTAGGTAGGGTGGACACAGGTAAACACAAGTAAGTGGACATGAAATCTGTATAGAGCATGCAGGGTTGATTTTTGGAAGCTTCACAAAGTTGAATATTAAATTTTATGAAGCATATCTTCTGGGCTTGCAACTTTCAGGCCCATCTATAGATGGCAGACCTACATATAGTCTCTAAGTCTAACAGTCTGCCTTCTCACTGCTTAGGTAACCATTGTTTACTGGGTTAGGCAGCAGGGAGGAGGTTAAATGTTCTTTTAAGTGTTAACGTTCTTTTAAATAATAGTCCAGCAGATATCACACTTCTCTAATCAATGGTTTAAGTTCTATACATAGAAACTGGTGAAAATCACTAACAAAACCTTTTGTACGTCCTTATATGAAACCACACAATATTATGATGGAGTCTTGATTGTTATGAATATGTTAGACCTATATTATTATTGTGTAAAGTTATGTATGCTCGTGACGGATCTGATAATCAGTTTCTCCACAGTGTACAGATTTTATGTCTGACAAATATGTGACGGCCATAGTGTATACTGTAATGTAGTGTGGAAGAATAACCAAGCTAACAGTCAACTGATGTATCATATCATAAGTGTGCAGCATTATCAGTTTGAATGCTGATTGCAAACCATTGTAAATTTGAAAGTCTACTCAGTCAGATGACTGTCAGCTGGGTTATTATCAAATAAAGAGAATCTTGTACTTAAAATATTGGGTTTGCACTTATGTCAGAATGTAGTCAATAAATTCTGTGATCCACTCAAATCTGACTCTTTTTTTTTATGAAGCAGTCTTGGTATCTATTGTGGTACTAGTTTTAATTTAGGGGGGATTTTTCAGCATCAATAAAATGTCCTAGCAGTCGATGAAAACAAATACATTGTACATATTGTATCAGTAAGAATTTTACCATGAATACACAAATTCTTGAAGAAAGGAATAGCTACAACAGTTTATTTTAAATCAAGCTGTTTGGTATTCTGTTACCGAACATAGAATTGTTGGATACAAAATGTTTCTGATGAGATTTAATAAGCCCAACATCTGTTGTGTGATCTCCAAGCTGTCTGACCATACTATGATAAAGTTTCATTAAGGGTGGGTAACAAAATGTTCAGCTGGAAGAACAAAGTTCAGGTCACACTGTCTTAAATCTTTGGTTTCTTCTTGCGGCTGTTGTTCACTGCAAGAGTGGCTGCTACAGCATCTGGGTGAGAAATAAACATGTTTAGCAAATGTACTTTGAAACAGTATAAAAATAGACAATACAAGCTAACCTACACATATACAAGTTGAGATACGTACTGGGAAGCCTGGGCAGGTTGGGCTGACCATACTGGATGGGGTACAGCCCTGAGAAGCCTTTAGGGAAGATTGGGGCCTTCAGCATCTTACTCAGGCTCTCTGTTGTGTAGGAGAAAAACAAACAAATTATGTTGGGAACAAGATCAATATTACTAAAACCATTCTTTGGTGACATAACTTCTGCATTGTTACATTGTATCATGTACAACAGAATAATTCCTTCACTCAGCAATGGAAATAATTATTCCTTCACTCAGTAATGGGAAGCTAGCACCACCTAACATCTTCCTGGCTTGATATATGGACATCAATAGAAGTATTGTATTCTAAATCAAAGTTTAGATCTAAGTGCTTACTTTTCATGTCCTTGAGCTCACTAAGGACCTTATCCTGCTCCTGTGTGTCTCCAAGGTCATGTAGTACCTCATCTTCATCCAGTTCTATGTCCATCTCCTTGGCCTGGAACAATAAAGAGGGAAGTCAATGCTAGTAAAAATTTACTAACCTGATCAATCATCATCTTGACAGTAAAACTGCACTCAAGTGACTTCTATGTGCAGGTCAGAAACTTGCTATATTAAAGGTCACTTGAGAACCCAACCTGCTGTAAGAACCAATCATTGTGATGTTTCTTCTTCATGTAGCGATGTTCTCCCACGTCGATCCTGCGAGCGGCGGCAACCCTGGCCTTCACGGCGGCCAGGTACAGGGGCTCTGTGGGGAACACAGGCAAGTCCTCATCTGGAACACAACAGGAAACAGTCATCAGCTTGGGCAGACTCATATAACATACATGTAGTTATATCTTCTCAATAAAGGCCTAAAGGCTATAATTCTTCATCTGTGAGAGTTACAAAAGACCATAATGGCACACCCTAATAAATTGTCACTAAAAGCAGTTCTCTCTTACAACTTGGATTGCTTGGAGTACTTTGATCGATACTCAACTTGTCCTCATTTGATCAAAATTGTCACCAATCTTACCAATCAATTGCCAAAACAGCTGACAAATTCCCTAAAGCAGACTTCACTACAAAAGGTACAAGTTTTCAGAGACAGCCTGACCTTTGCCCAGAGTCTTACAGATCCTCCTGTAGTACTGGGCATCCTCTGGACCAGTCAGGAGCAGCGTCAGCCCTTCTTTCTGGGCACGAGCAGTGCGCCCGCTGCGGTGTACATAAGTCTGTACAGGAGGGAGAAACAAATACTCTTGTCTCTTGACGCTTTAAGATTCCTATACTTTCAGCATATCAAGACAGATCACCCCACAACTGATTTCTGTTAGTCAGTGTTCCAATTGCAACTTTACAAAACAGTCAATGACAAATGATTTTTAACTCAAAAGTGCGTTAAAGGGGATTGTTTCTTTTGGTAAAACTATGTTACAATGTGGTAGCTGATTTACATTTTGCCCAACTCTGGCCCTGCGACTAGCTGCTACATGTACAATGTAAGAGACAAGTGTGTTTTAGAGGAATCAGTACGAGTTTAGGATATGTGCGAGACTACCTCTGAGGTGCGGGGAACCTGGTAGTGAATGACGTGCTGCACGTCAGGGATGTCCAACCCTCGAGCTGCCACGTCTGTCGCCAGAAGCAGACCATTCTCATTGGCCGAGAACCTGTAACATCAAGCAGCTCTGTCAATCTTTGGTACAGTGGGTGCCTATAAGTACATTACAAAATGCAACAGGATTACTGCATTTTCAAACTCAGTTCTACTTTACTGGACGATTGTCATCTTTACTGCAGTAGACTCAAGATCGTGGCAACTTCAGAATGGTAACACTAATTATGACATTTCAAGAAGCACCTGTTATTTCACCCTTTATTTTCTCTGGAAGAGCTTAGATAGCTCAATTATACAGAACTTGATATTCTTGTCTTCTGTATCTGTACCTATATAGCTGGTATAACCACCTTTCGGCGTAACACACCAACTCCAGTCTTAATCAATTTGCCAAGCACCTTGTTCACCAAAAAAACAAAAACGCTTACCTCTCCAGATTTTTCAGCCTCTGTTTCTGGTGCATGTTAGCATGGAGAGGTAGGGGGCTCTTCTGCAGTAGGCCCAGGAGAGACGTCAACCTGCGGATACAGTCAATGCTGTTGGCAAAGACTAGCGTCCTACCAGGGTACTGCAGCAGGAAGTAGTACAGATAGATGTCCTGGAAAAACAAAGTGAAGACTTACATCAACATCAACAGTTTTTAAATGTTGTAACTAAACAATTGTAGTATTACGAGCAGTACATGTACTTTGTAATTATTTCAAGTTTTGTCAACTGAACAAATCAAAATTATGTGCAATATTATATGTCAGTGTGAAAAACTGTAAATTGACTGTAATTCAGTGACTGCAAAAAGTTGTCCACTGTGAAAGTTCAATAAAGACATCTTGAATCTTGGAATCTAACCTGTAATCTAATAATACTACGCCAAACCTGATGATTTTCTTGGTTCAGACATTTTATAGTAAAAATTCAGAAAAAAATGTGAAAACAAAGGTCTGAGAACCATGTCTGCATGACAGTGAACAGGTGATAGTAAAAAAGTTTGCTGAAAAGCTTGCTGTACCTTCTCCTCTGTAGCACAGGTTATCCTGGCTTCAGTCAGTGTGTCCACAGTCCCCTGCTGCCTGCTCAGATCCACCACTAAAGGTTTACTTCTGATGCCTACTCTGTCCATCAGCTGACCTGCAACAGTACAGGCATCATGTAGTGTTTGAATAGGCAGCACTTTTTCTAATCACGTCTTCAACCTTCCTATACTTGATCTGAATATACCACATCCATTTTGAGTATCCAAGCACCTCTGTCAATGAAGGATTAAATTCACTACATTTGAAGTACATGTATATACATATTATCATATACATACATACACAGTCCTGACTGTTAAAGAGAACTAGATTCCTTTTACTCCTACTAAGAAGGAAACACTTGTTTTCAACATGCATCAGTCTACCAACTTTTTTAAGACCCTATTCCAGTCTTGAACAGATACTAGTCTAAAAAAAACACCTAGTCCCAGTCATCCTTACCAAGCTTCTTGTCTTTGTCCATCTTGAATTTTCTCTTCATTATCTTCCTCTGTGGCCCAGAATGCACCATGGTCAGTGTGGCAGAGAACACGAAAGTCTGCCTTCTGCGGTTCCGACCTTCCCTGCACGAAACATAGGGGAAGATGTTACAAGTTCTGCCATGGTATCTTTCCATGACAAAGGAGCAGAATTTTCCCTCGTTTACAATAATGCAGTGATTACCATTCTACAAACAATACTCAGCAGTTATTGTTGAAGAATAATGGTGGGGTCGTGTGGCGTAAAAGCATTTGGCTCAGAACCAAGAGGTTCAAATACTGCCAAGTCACTCCAACTTTGTACCCTTGGGAAAGGCACTTAATACGACTTTCCTCAATTTGCTCAGGTGAAAATGAGTATGCCAGAAAAATTGTTATCATGATTGTGGGCATTGAAGAAAAACCAAACCAAGAACACTTAGGAAGAGTTTATGTTCCCACCCATTAATCTTGTCCAGCAGGTTTCCCAGCTCAGCAAAGTGCCCCTTCTCCACCATCCTGTCTGCCTCATCAATCACCAGACACTGGAGCTGGTTCACGTCACTCAGGTGAGGATGGCCCTGAAACACGTCTATTTATTTAGTTCATTTTAAAACGGCTGGGTAGCCCATTCAGCTATGAAGCTGCTTTCCAATGGAGCCCAGCGTACAGGACAGGACATGATTACATTTAGTCAGACATCAAAAGGTGGACAACAGTCAAATAAAATCTGATGCGTCAAACAAAATCATATCCTTAAATCAAAGTCGTGATAACGTTCCAATGTCAAAACCATTAAGTCAGTAAATTGGGCTGGAGGTGTGACAGAGTGTAAAAATTCAGGAGAAAGGTTTCAATTTTCCTTCCAACACAAAATTTTCAACCAACATATTCACAGACCTTGGATTCTGTCAAAATTGAGCAGAGAAAAGTCCATCTTGCATCCTACCTGTTCCACCATCTCCCAAAGTCTACCTGGGGTTGCTACAATGATCTCAGGCTGTCTGTCCAACACTCTCTTCTGCTTCTGCGGTGCCATGCCTCCAACTAGTACAGCCACCTGTTATAAAACCACACATTATTGATATTAACATGTAAAGTCACGGGTAGAGTCAGGAGAGAGAATTTGAAAGTGTAACTCATTCATATGTGTAACAGACCTGTAATCTATAATAAAGCACCACAATTTGATGAAGGTACAGTATATAAAACTCCTGTGTGGAATAGAAAGTTTAAGGTCAAATATAAACCTACAATTCAATAATTTCTGTCAATATTCAATCCATTATAGGTACAATGCCATGAACCTTATTTACCTTGACGTTGGTGTACTTGGCGGCAGCCTTGATGTGATTGGCCACCTGCACGGCCAGTTCCCTGGTGGGGGTGAGTACTAGGGCCAACAGGGGGGAGACGACCTTCAGGGGGGTGGGGACTGACTGGGGGGGAGTCTGTTGCAGGGCCTCTAACTCTGGTGGCAGTGTGATGTCATCTTCCACGTGGACACACCCCAAACCTGCACTCTGTAGGAGAAAAGAGTGGGAACACCTGTCTTGTTAGTTCATCATTTATTTTGTTACTAAGTCACAAACTTACAACATGAAAAGTTTTTCATTGAACATTGAGCATTTTGGACATAGTAAATGAAAAGCAGTATCTAACCCTGACAGGTGCAGTGTTGGTACCTAATTTGTTACTGAAAATAAAAGGAAAGTTAACTCACATCTAAGACTAGCTCTTCTTCCTCTTCCTCCTCAACATTGTGATCTTCTTCCTCAACTCCCTCCATCTCCTGGTCATCATCATCATCAGATGTGTTCTCTGGTACTTGCCCATCCTCTGCTTGACAGTTTCTCTCCTTCCATTCCAGGATCCTGTGTAAGATGGGGATCCCAAAAGCCAGGGTTTTGCCACTTCCCTAAAGCAGGACAACAGAAAACAATGTAAGTCATACATATAACTATTTCATAAATAACATGCTAATACATATCACCATATAAACTTTCATAACACTAGCCTTAGTCTTCTAAGTATGTGAAGACAATGGCCTTGACTACCATGTGCTGATAGTTTAGGCCTTGCCAACAGCTGTTTACCTGGGTAGGATAATACTCACTGTTTCTGCAGCTCCCACCACGTCCTTGTGAGCCTGTATGGCCTGTGGGATGGTCTGGACCTGGATGGGTGTCGGCTGTGTGAAGCCCTGATCTGCCAAGCCTCTCAACACCACATCAGGGACATACAGTGGGGTCCAGGAGGACATGTCTACACACAAACAGTAAGAAGAACAAAATTCTTAAACCTTTAAAATATTATTAGGCATAGAAAAAATCACAAAATGTATGAGGCAAAAATTGGTATATCACACACCCTGGCTGATCCCACTTTGTTGAAATATTAAATTTGAACAATTCCCAATTTCTCCATGCAAAAAAACTTAAGAGCATGTGTATACAACATTTCACAAAACAAACATGCTGGTTTGCAGTCGTACACTTACCTGCAGTTATGCTTTTCTTGGCTACTGACTGAAGCTTACAACTGTTTTCTTTTGCAAGTGGTGCTGTCTTCCTTTCTTGCTTCTTCCTTTCCCTCTGTTCCTCTCTCTTTCTTTTGAGCATCACCAGTCTCTGTTTCCTTCTTTCATTTCTCCTTTCCTTCCGTGACTTTCCTGATTTCTTTGTCACACCTTCTGAGGCAGCATCAGCATCCGTTCCAGTTTGATCAACACTCTCACTTTTACTTTCATCCTTCTCCTGTGAAGACAGCTCAGAGACTTCAGCCCTTTGCTTCTTCTTTAAAGGTTCGGTGACCTCTTCATTGATGTCATTATCGTCATTTGGCCCATCCTTCAATTGGTTCCTGTTTATCTTCATCACTTGTCCCTCCTCTTCTCCTTGAGCTTTCCTTTTCAGTTTCTTCATTGTATTTTGCGTCTTGGATTTGGTACTCTCTTCTTCTGTACCCTGAACTTTTGTCTCCATTTTGAATATGGTTTCATCTTCCTCTATGTTTGCATCATCATGGTCTTTGGCCTGCTTTTGAGTTTTCTTCTTTTGTTTCTTTGTACTTTTTTGCTGTTTTTGTTTTCCCTCGCTGCAGAGCTCATATTCTGTCAGTTCTTCCAGGCCCACAAACCCAGAGAAGTCCTCCGATGAGAAAAGTGACTGGTCAACCTTGACAGGCTTCCATGAGCCATGCTCCAGGATGGCTGTTCCTTTGGTCCTACGAGGAACTGGATAGTCTGCTTGCACATTGCTGAACAAATCCTACAAAATACACAACAACGATGCCTTAATGGTTTCAGATATCTTGTTCTGAAACGGCCCAGCACTCTGACAAATTTCGAGTGCATTTAAAAGCTGGAAACACAGATATCAGCAATGTTTGTTTACATCATGGTATTTTGAGGTGGTGCCACAAACTGAGTGCACCTTGTGTGAGCATTTTTAATGTCAACAATAAATGTCAGCCATGTAAAATGATTACATAAATATGTTTAAAAATGGAAGTAAATTATAATTAAAATATTCAATTTGTGGTGCAAAAATGTTGTTTTTTTTTGTTATATGTAAATTGTAATGGCCTTTTAAATCTAGAATCTGTTTTGTGGTTGACAGCGTACCTAGACAGTGAAATTTTATGACTGAGGTACAAAACACTGTCGGCCTTCTGCACATTTGCTTCTACGGACAAAATAAAATCTACGACCACGCGCACACATGTGGAATTTGCCCCCCTCCCCCTTTGGGTGCGTGTATCTAAGATTAGCCAGCTCATGGTTAGCCCTCCTGACAACGGAATGTTACCAATAGTTACGGGTAAAGTTCTTCTAAGACAAAGAAAACCTTTGCAGCGACAACTACGAACCTTCATGCTTACAGACTTCGATTTCTTCCCCTTTCGCCTGCCTCCGCTACTTTTTTCGCCGGGCGCAGCCATCTTAAATATGGAACAAACCACTGTGGCACCGGCGATTCAGTTGTACAGAATAAAATAGTTTGTTCAAAGAACATAATGGCTCAATCAACAACATTTTTAGACTTAATACTATCAGTATGGACAGCAATATCTATAACTTTGCCTGTATTTTGCCGGTATTAAGTGAATTGATTTTTATCAAAGAAAAACACGCCCTTCCACAGAAATGAACTCGGCCATTATCATGATAACAGTGATCTGGCGCGAAAAACGCGGAAGCAGCCGGGCACAGCGATCGCGAGAAAAGAGGCTTTCCTTGGAAGAAGGTACGAAGCAGACGTTCATCTGCAGAAGATTCTTGCTCCTTTGATAAGGATAGACGTAAAGCAGTGAAGACCCACCAGATCATTTATCAGATAGACCTTTGTAGTAAACGTAACGTTAGATAGCCTGGATTATGATCTGGTTGGAAACTGCAGACTTGCCCCCCTCCCAATCCATAAACAGCTGTTTGTAATTAGACAGAGGCTACTGACAGGCTACTGTCAATACATATACAGGGTGTCAATAAGATTTTTTTTTCTGCTTTCCTGTTTTGTGAACTGGTCAATGAATTTGATTGTGTCAGATCCAGTAGAATTTAATTTAATATGAGAATGAATTTTAGTCATAACGTTATAACTTTATATATGTCACTGTAGCCAAATTTCTGACCTTATCAAAATTATAAATTGTGTATTTTTCCCTCAGTCCCATTCAGCTGTTACCATGGCAACTGCTATGACCGACGCCCACCGCATGTTCCTCCAGTCCATCATGACCCATGGGGCACTGAAGGCACGCGAGGTCAAGGCCCTGTACAAGAAGTGTTGTGAGACCTTCAACAGTGAGTTGAATCATAACTAGTGATACTGTAGAGAACAAGCAGGCACATAAGATGGTGGCAAGAGATGGAGACCTACACCAGCATTGTCGTGGCCTCGATAGAATCTATATTTCTTACATGCTCGCCTCTCTACCTCTAACTTTCTGTCTTTCTTCAAATTCCATCTGGTCTGTCATCCTACTCTCATCTGTCTTTCATTTTATCTATTAAAGGTACAATTTTTTATTAGAAATCTAAGATAGCACTCAGTGGTTAACATGAAGCAAAACATACTATATTACAATACCTGACTATTTCTACTGTTTGTTTCTTCCAGTTTCCATTTGAAACTTAAATGACAAGGCTTGCCCATAGTTGATCATACTGTTATACCATTATTGTTCTTTTGTAGGACCAGTGGAACATGAGAATTTGGGAAAGTTTGTCAACGAAATCAACCACCATGTAGGACCCTTCTCCATGATGATACAGAAGGGGGTGTCAGAAGAGGATGGGGTGCAGTATTATGCACTGGTAAGTTCTGCTGAAAAGTGGTGTCGTAAGTCTCAAAATATAGCCAACATTTGAATGCCATGAATGATAAAGTACCAGGTCCATCGCATGTTTCATTGTATCACTGTAAATGAGACCATCAAGTTGCATCCTCTGGCCTAATGATATGGGTACTAGTATTCAACCCAGAGTTATAATTAAATGATGCTACCATTACTATTCTTGAAGTGGTCTGTATTACTGTCCAAGCAGAGGTTGATGGGGGAAAAAATTGTTACCTTTTTATATATGGCCCATTTTTTGTGTCGAATTGGACCCTCTCTGACCAATGGATACTGCCTGGCCAATTCAATACTGTCTTTTTGGCACCCTAGGATCTGCTTGGAGATTAGTCTTCAGGTCATGTTTTATGTGGTGACAGTGGAGTGAAAAAAGATTGTGTCCCTGCCAGGTGAACATGATGGAGAGTGACATCACCCATCTGGCCTCAGACTACACGGAGACAGAGCTGGAGTTCTTTAAGAAGGTTCTGGATCTGATCGTGGACTCTGACACGGGCGTGGCGTCTTCCACGGACGTCCTGAACCTGACAGACCTGCTGCACGAGGAGCAGAACAGGAAGATGAGGAAGAAGGAGGCGGAGGATGTCATAAGGAGGATGGTACGAGACAGGTGGCTCAACGAGGTCAGTTCCACGTGCATGTACATGTACAAAATGTACCACATGTAGTAAGTGCCATGGCAAGGATCTCCATACACAATGTCCTTATCTCAGCACCACCCTGTTGCTTTTCAAAATTAGGGATTTTATCCCACATATTTCCCTGATAAATTTGCTCGTCATTCCCCTTTTCTTCGGCTGAGCAGTGAGTGTGGATCTATCGCGTGGATTGGGCCGCTATTCATTCTATTGTCTGCACAATCTTGCGAATTGAAAACATTGTCATTGGTAGAAAATCAGACGCCCTGCTGGCATTTCACACCACAATTTTCATGTAAACAACTCCAACTGTCGCTGTTTTGTCATGTGCATGCAGCATCAGGTGCTTCGCACCCTTCCTCACCACATTCTACATTTCTGGGGAGACCCCTGCATGGCATGAAGCTTGGTCTGTGGTCATGTTTCATATGATTAAAAGTTAAATGCGACACGTGTCAGAAAAATAAGATTTTTTTCACCATGTTCAGCACCAGGGCGAGATCTCCCTGAGTGTGCGTGGCATCCTGGAGCTAAAGCCTTACCTGATGGAGCACTACAAGGACGACATCAGGCAGTGTTGTCTGTGTGACCAGATAGCTCTCAAGGTGGGTTGCTGATGTCGTCATGATTTGTCTTCTTTTCTTTCATTTTGAGGCAGCTGCCTTCAACTAATGGAAGATTCTGCTGGCTTTTTTGTGGCTAATACGTGACAGGGTTCGCCAGGCCTCCATCCAGGAAAGTCGTGTTAAGTGCCTTTCCCAAGGGCACAAGATCAGTTTTTCCAAGTTTTTCTATTACACGTATTATATTAGAAAGTTTATGTTGTCCACAAAAGTACTAGAGCAGAGTAGCATAATCGTTGTTTGCTGGTGTTACCACATTACAGTATGTGTATGTATATATGTTTGAATGACAGTTGGTTTGTATGAGTATATAAACTTTGCAACTCTACTCAGTCCCTATCTTGCTTGTCAAAAACATCATCACCACTTTCCATTGCGCTTGCCAGGGCCAACTCTGCCAGTCCGACAGCTGTGAGGCCAAAATGCACTACTTCTGTGCGAACCGGTACTTCCGAGACAAGGACCAGCCCAGCTGCCCCCGCTGTAAGGCTGACTGGGACCATATGGTCATTCAAGGTACAACAGAATTAACATAGGAATGTTTCTATTTCTTAAGTTCAGTTTTTTTCCTAGTTTTAAAAGTCATTTGACACATTTCAATTCAATTCTGTCTACTCTCCAGTGTCACTGACAAAAGGTAGTGGATGCTACCTGAAACATCTGACCTTTTCCAAAATCATATCTAGTTGCTTAACTGTTTTTTGGTGTATCATATTACCTGGATGTCTAACCTTCACCACTCATGTAGGCTATCTCTGGGTATGAACAGTAATGTAAACTTGTAGGCTGTTTTGTAGTTGCAGTGAAAATGAAGATTTACTTAATTACCTAAACGAAGCACTGTCGTTAATTGTTTTCATGTATTTTCCTTTCATAGATATTTACCTCCCTTTCCCAGGTGCAAATGGCCATTCTCAGACTGAGCAGACACCAGCCTCACAGAGTCATGGACGGAGGCGTAAGGTCCCGTCACACCATGTCTGATCCGGTCAAGGTTCTACTTTGCACATTCCGGTATCTAACAACATTACAACATTGAAAACAGCCATTCATGCAGAAGCTACTAGTAGATGGAAGTGACTGTTGGGTTGGTACAGTTTACTCATGTACCATGCTGTGAACACTGATGATGTGTCAGATCTTCTAACATTCCAGCATTAAGATGGTTTATGTCTGTCACAAGGCTCTTGGAGAAGGCCATTGTTTTTGATAAGGTAGTTTGTAAATGACATTTGTAGTGTGATGGATGGTTATTTGTTTTAATGTTGTTAAAGTGAACAAATGTTGCAATATTCAGTCGCAAGAAAAGTCGCATGGAAGAAAACCATCCATGTTTGTGCAAGAGGCAATAAAAGCAAAGATAAAACACAACATTTACCAGCACACATTGATTTCTTAAGGCTGATTTGAGTCCATGTAAAATATGTTAGCATCACCTACATGTAGAGCCTGTAGTGCCAAGCCAAATAGGCAGGGGGTGTTTGTTGCTGTAGCTTGCATGCATACACTAAGCTAACCACTAAACTTACCAATCTATTACTATTTATTTCATTCATACCAGTTTTATATGGAGAAGATGCAGTAGTGCCCTCCACATAATATTTCCTACCCATGTTGGTTCTTTATGTTCTATATATCTGTTCCTTTTATGTTTTTTGTTTTTTTTTGCTAAAAAAATAAAGTATGTTACTAATGTTAAAGTTGCAGTTTGTCTTTTATACTATAGTAGCTAGGTTTGTACGAACAGAAGAAGAAATGGTAGATTTCAGACTGAATGACAGGAATTCAAACGTCTTAAGTGCAGGAAGATGCAGTCCCTGAATTCTCCCATATCTGCTGGCTCTCTGCCAGACTTAAACTTCCTGTTATGCTGCCTGTGAATCTTCCAGTTCAGTTAATCTTCCACTCTGTCAAAACCATTCCCCACCCTGTTAATCTTCCAGTATGTTTCAGTTAATAATCCTGCCTGACAAAATCATCCCCCCCTCTGTTAGTCTTCCAGATCGTTTCAGTTTGCACGTCGGCAGAACATACTGCATGTGCATGCGCGAAACCCCAATTTTTTTGCGTGTTTTCATTGCTTTGGAATTTTGCCTGTTGCAGACGATATTTTTTCCAACGTAACATTAGACAACTACAGGAGTGTTAACCTTATATGCATAAATACCTTATATGAGACGTTCTTCTGAAGTGCTATGCACAATACATTACGCATTTTGCGCAGGTGCAGTATGTCCTGCCAACATGCTGATTTAATTAATCTTTCACCCTGTCAAAATCACCTTCCACTCTCCGTGCAACTGTCGCTACACACGCACGCACACACACACACACACACACACACACACACACACACACACACACACTCACACACACTCACACACACACACAAATCCACAACTCTGCCACACCAAACAAATACCTCCGTACCCAGAAGTAATAAACAGCCCACATAGAAATTCTACTTTATTGATGGCATTTTGACAGAATGCGGCAGAACTCACCAATGCCTCACGTGGCCAAAGGAGCTTCATTATACATCTGATTTATATATTAATATTTGATATTATTTAGTCCCACCATTTTTTCCTTGGCAGGAAACCCATGTCCATGTGTGTACCCCCATTGTATGCCTGCAATATACAATGTAGTTTACACTAGTTAACATTGGAAGCAAAATCACCAATAAACGTTTATCCACCAAAGCAATACCTTACAAAGAATATCATTGATAACTATTGTTTTTGTCATTGCCATCTTCTGCCCACTGTTATCCTTAAGGAAAACTAATATGACACACCAGTGATAACATAAAAGCAAACATTGTCAGAAAGAAAGGATTTGGAAGTGAGTGGCGTAGTGAACATCAGCATCTGTACCAATGGGTACTCTGTCCCTGGGCGAACGGAAACACGCAAACATTTAATGCATTTTCATTTCTCAGACATTTTCCTTTCCCTGATGCCTGAATTTTCCAGCTTGCAGCACATATAGGATGTTGACTTGTAAGCTGTGTAGTTTCCAGGTTAATCCCGCCGGTAGCATGTCGAGCTTGTCTTAATTATGTTGAGTGTTTGTATTCAATTCAATATTACTGAGTGTGTAAGAAATCAGCTGGTACCAATGGAGTAATTTTGGTAGCTCATGCCCTTCATGCTTTTGAAATTGCAAAAAGCTGGCTTGTTTTGTTTTTTCAAATACATTGTTGTATCTGCTGCCTTGGTTCAAGTCTAAGACAAAACCAGCAGAGGTTCACCAGTAGCTGAACAAACCACTTCAACAGGACGTGATCACTGCCTCATCGCATGTCTTTGACAAACATATACAGGACTTAGCATTTTTCAGATCATGTGGTAACGTGTTCTACATTATGATATGTAGCATATTTCATTATACACTTTGGGAATTGCCTTTAGGAAGGAAGGGTTGCATTTTTGTCTACGCTAGAAGAGCCACGTACAAGTTAGAGTACTTTTGGTCACCTGTCATTTCGGGATTACATGGAAGTTCAGCAGCAAGCTTGACCAGTAATTATATTAGCTGTCATCTACATTGAATCCCTCTGCATCTTAATGTTAGAGACTGCCATGTCCGTCTGAACTGTTCATATCCACCGACATTTTTAAGGCCTTCATCCACTGACATTGTGTCTGGTAGTCATTCGTCCTGGTCTCCTCATCTCCAAAGGCAGAACTGCACAATGCAAAAAAGTAAGCCTGTATATTAAGAAGGTATTTCCAAGTTACGTGCAGCTTACGTCACCACCTGCTTTACGAACTCTCTTAGAGACCAACGTCTGAATACTGTAGCAGATTCTTCTTCACCACTTCTGAGACACGGAGAGAGCTGAAGCAGTCGTTCTGTGATCGCTTTGGTCCGTGTACGTATCGACAGGCAGACGATCTTGCACATCAGGGTCGATCATGTCGGTTCACACACAACGTAGTTTTCTGAATAGATAGTTGACACCGGGTACCATTTGCTTCGCTCAGACGCAAAACACCATCGGGTAAAAAACAATTGAATTCATTCAGCCTTGGATCTGCTCAGCCTTTGAAGTTGATAGCACTGCTCATTATAGAGTCCCGTTCTTCTGTGTTCTCACGAATTAGACGAATTTGCCGTCAGACTTTATGTCTGGCGGCCCTCCGTTGTGAGCTGGGCACGTGTCGATTACAGGGGGCGTTTTTCTGATGAGGATCTGTAGAGTTCCGTTGTCTATGCCCCGTAATACCTCCTCTGTCAGCTTTCTCTGCTCAGAGACCTGAGTGTTTGTGTCCTCCTGCTGCAAAACACAACAGTGATCCATCAGCGCTATATTGGCATGACAATTACTGCCATAATCAGGACGCCTTTTGTACATTGAATTTAGAGTTTACCTCACTCTCATCTTCACGTTTTGTTATAATTTTGTATAGATCATACCACTGATGTACAGTGATGCACATGAGTATGGTAAGGCAGAGTTTAAAAGTATCAACTGATGAGAAATTGACTGAGCAATATCTGCAGGCTAACGCACTTACTTGCGTGGTTACGCTAGGCCTGTTGTTACAGTAGCTGTGCCAGGACACCTCGGCCAGTGCCGCCACCATGGCCAGGGCGCCACCCACCGCCACCACGATGTACACACCCACAAAGCTGTCCAGGGCCAGGCCCTCCGCGGCCGCCTCCGACTCCGAGCCGTCCATGGAGCATCCCTGCTTCGGCCACCAGCGGTCCCGCAACTCCGTGATTTTACCGTTCTCTTTCAGGTGCAGGATTCTTGTGGAAGAAGAGAGACGGTAACGGTGATACAGGGGAAAAAATCATCATCTTTATGTCCTCAACAGCTAGTTGTATTACATGTACGTTCTTGTAACTAACAATGAGGCTGCTAGTCACCAACATGTCCTATTGCAACGCTTTAAATGTGACACTTAATTTCACCACAGTTGAAGCTTGGGATAAACTACAGGAGAAGCAAGCGCTCAAGAATACGTTGTATGATTTGATTTCTGTTCCCCTCTATCAATGCATATATCTAGTTCTCTGGTCGGCCAGATAAGCTTAAGCGACGCAATATATCGGTGCTCCTGACTCACCCAAGCGAGATCTCGTGAGACAACCTGTTGCTGCTTTGCGTGGCGATGCCGTAGCCGAGCTGGCGGAACGGCTTCCCCACCAGCATCAGCTCACAGTTCGGGTCCTTCTTGATGAGGTACTCCAGCATGGGCGTGTCGTACATGAACAGGAATTCTCCCTAAGGGAGGACACAGCAGGTTTAAAGCGTGGTAGCGGTGCGAGACTCTGGCGTTCGGGGATTGACCGTCCTCACACACTTGCCACGGGGAAGCGACACATCAGCATTTAGTGCAGTGATTTGCCACCAGTTCAAGTTGCAAGTAGCCTGGGTACCATCCAGATTTTGGCGCTGCAACGCTCAATTTTTTCAAGCGTTGCGGAGCCAAAATCCGGATGGTACTCAGGATAAGTTGCAAGTGGTTTGTTTTTAGAGGAAGTGAATATGGGTACTCACTGGCTGCTTAGCTTGTCTTCAGTCGCTACTGCTAGGTTCTACATGTGCTTTACGTAGGTGAAACTCTCTCCTCTGGATTGTGCGTGAGGACGCTAATCATAACTAGCCCCACCCGTACTTAAAAAAAACATACCCAAACGATAGACCTTCCTGCAAGGCAGGGTCGCTCCTGGTTGCTAAGCCATAGCCCTGAGGACGGAAAGTATTGGGCAGCAGCAGCAACTGGCACTTGGAATCTGTGTTCACCCGGTATTCTAGTATGGGCGCATCGTACATGAAGACGAAGTTTCCCTGCAAAGATGGGTGGATGCATGGATGAATGGATGGATGTAGGAGGGAGGGAGGAAGGGAGGGAGGGATAGATGAGTAGATGGATGGATGGATGAGTGAATGAATGAATGTCAGAAGGAGACGTTGAGTTCACGGTTTAATTGTTTATTAGAGATGACATTCAAGACCAAGTCGCTACTTTTGCACACTACGACGAAGTTGGGTGTACCTGTCTGACTCTTTCTACCCCTCCTGTCAGTCCTTTGACGAAGGTTGTGGGCTCAGTGTTCATGTAGTTCCACATCAGCTCATAGATCGTTCCTGTGCCTGGATACAGGAGGAGGGTTGTAAGGACCAAGTTTCAATTACATTCATTCAGCAGTTTTGTGATCAATAAATGAATGAAATATTTATTAGATCTCCGTAATATCATTACAAAGCTGTGGTCATCCATAGTGTGAAGAGGGAGCCCTAAGCTTAAACAAGTGATATTCTTTACGTCAAGGGCCAAATCAGAGACAACGTGAGCTTTCTGTTATCAATCGAAATACTTTACTTATGCTGGAGTCACAATTCTACGTCGTGCCTGGCTGGACTGTTTGAATGAACGAAAAATAAAAAGTACATGTCACGAAAATGCCGAAATTACGCTAATAATGGTCTTTTACACGTTTCGTGTGTTTTGTTGTCTTTTGTATCATACTTTTCGTTCCCACAAACTGCCCGGCCGGGCCCCGGCTTGGAAACGTGACTCCAACATTACAATGGCAAGGGTAGTGTGACACATGTCGATACATAGAACTTGTAGTCACTGTAGACGTGAGAGTAGATGTTAGCTAGATATGTAGTACTAAAGAGTTTGCCATGCATCGTACCCGTTACAATTGTTGTGCAATAAAGATTGACTTGACTTGACTTGACATGTTACCTTGTTGGCTGCGGAAGAAGCTGTAGAGGCCGCCGCCGGTGGGAATGCCGTAGGCTATCTCCGTCTGTTTGGCCAGGTCGTCGATGGACCTGATGGGCTGCTCCAGGCGCTTTACGGTGAGGAAGGCAGTCAGGTTGGCGGTGTAGGTGGAGATGACGATCAGGCCGAACAGCCACCATGTACCCGCCATGATGCGCACCGGCAGGGACCGCGGAGCCGGCTCCACTCCTGGGGGATTAGGAACGGGTTCAAACCGGACGTGAACAAATTTTTCTAACGGCTCTCGGTGGCAAATATAATGTGCAGATGTTGACACATTGGCGCACCAAATCTGTAGTGTGTTTTTGTTACACAGGCAAGATTAAGAAGCTCGGTGGTGTCACTCCACCGTACCGGTAGGGAAGTCGTGTAAAGTGCCTTTCCCAATGGCACAACGTCGGGCCACGGTGAGTATCGAACTCGGGACCTATTGGTTCCGAGTCCAATGCTCTAACCGTTGCGCCACCTGAACAAAAAACGCATTAACATCTACTCTATGAGTTATTTGGGCTCCCTTTGAAGCTTCAGCGACCAGCTCGGATAAAAAGTGTAGGTAATACTGACAACTGCTGACTCTGGGGATGGAGCACAGACGGGTACTTAAAGCAGCCACCTTCTAATTCATCAAAGGTTCGTAATAGGTTCCCGTTAAGTTGTAGGCTGAATCCCACCAGCTTACAAACTATGGGACATGGTTGGTAAATTTATAGCTGTGCCCTTCGTTTAGCTTCGCGCCGTGAAAGCATGGATTACACTGTCTTGAGAGTTGCTTTCTTAATCTTTGATAAAAGCAAACGCGCCTTAATGGCCCCATTATGCTGCAAAAACAAGTTCTGTTTATCATAGCAACTTCTAACACTACTCGCGATTAGCAGTCACAAAGCGTAGGCTGAGCAACCTGAACAGAGAAAACCGCTTTATTGGATGTCTGATATCTTAAGCCTATAAGCTCTACCCATGGCTTTGATGACTAACAAATCATTTCTGGTAAGAAGTGCTCACCGATGTGTTTTACGGCAACGCTACAGACACTGCAAACTCACCTTTTCTGACCAAAGATCCGTAGGCGAACCAGATGGAATTTCGGATGTTGAATTGCCGGTCATTGTCTCTTCCCGGATTTGCAATGTTCAGTTTGATCCGGATGCGCGAAGTAATGAAAAGCATGATGGCGACCACAAAGATGGCGGCCAGAAGGCAGGCCCACACCACGGGCTGGAAGGGCAGCAGGAAGGCGAAGTAGTTCTGTTTTTCTTTGTTGGACCTGCGGAAGCACAGATGGCAGGTCTTTATCAAAACTGCCGAAATCAGAAGGATTAAAAGCAATTTCACTGCCAAGTCGTATGCAACAACGTTTTCCGAAACGGACACTTTCATATAAATAGTTGAGCTGTTTGTGACGATTTTCCTTGATTGTTTTGTTTAAAGTACGCCATGCGATCCATAAGGGTAGTTATAATCAGCAATTGCTTAAACGGTATGAGTACAACACAACGCAACATCGACATTGAACATTAAGAAGATTATTGCTCGGGGTCACCCAGCAGATTATAAGAAGAAATACACATGAGAATGTAAGACATATGCAATACTATTATGAATGAATTCAACACGTCAAAATTAACATATACACCATATTAACTAAACCAGATGGTTCAATCACACCAAGGATCCCGGAGATGATTTGGTTTCTGTTGAAAATGGTATGGACAGTCAATGGTTGATGGTGACGGTTGCAAAAGCAAAGGACCTATGCAAGAAAGGCGGGTTGGCCAGATACAGCTGACCAACAGGAAAACAATTGAGCAGCAGTTCAGATTGTCCATGACAAATTGCTCCATATAATTTCGTTTGGAAGCCACTTCTAGGCATATATGTTTAACAAAATTGAACTTTTAACACGTCCAAAGATGTACATGTATGTTTAGAAGCAAGTAATGCTTCTCTAATGGTAGCTTTCAGTGAGGAATATCAGTCGCACATCAACATAGACAGGAGGATACACAAAAATGGTCCGGGTAATGATGATGGCATGCTTATCCAGTGTGACGTGTAGGTGTACAAGATGATGCAATCAAGGTACTAGTATGTGACCGGGCCAACCCGAGATCCACAAAACTCAAAAGCCACATACGCACACGAAGAACAACCGATGAAGGATGATCATGACCGAAGGTATAATAAACCCAGAGAAATGTACGAAAAACCACACAGAAGGCTAGGAGATATGACAACAGCATGCAGCACCAAAGCAACGGGTTCTCCTCTGTCAGTGGGGAATGGCAGGACACGGAGCACGGTAGTAGTACGGGGAAGGGATGACGACGAGTGGGGAGGATGTAGGGATGTCTTCACGTTCACGTAAGGGTAAGGAGGGGTCTTCAAAAGACGCTCATGCATCAGATCAGCTGCCACTAACCGTTTCATGAGAAAGCCGATACCGTAGTCCATGTAACGCTCGGTAAAGTCGACGTACCGCTCCCTTTCTGACGTGATAGTGAATGCGGCCAGGGCGATGTCCGCTTCCTGTAACAGTGGCAGCGTTAGTGTTAGTGTTAGTACAACCGTACCTCATAGTGAGCAGGCCGGTCCCGTAGTCCATGTAACGCTCGCTGAAGTCCACAACTCGTTCCCGTTGTGCCGTTATTGTGAAGGCGGCAAGAGCTATGTCTGCTCTCTGGAAAATGTAAGCAGTTCATTTGGCAGTACAACCCTGTGTCTTACACCTTGTCTGCGAGGTTGAATTAAACCAATACTTTTTTAAAACATTTGTTAGAATGTACTATATCACCCAACTTCCTTGTGTATATTTTCTGCCTTGGTGTAATTCTGTCCAATTTTCAACACTCATTATTTTCCTATTCTAGCGTCATTGACCTCCCATTTTCCCTAATTAGGTCACCAAATCTACACTAGCACTTTTACTATGTCACCATTAAAACTTTTTACGGTCTTTCACAGAACTCCACTTACATCATTTACCAGCTCCCCAACCATCCCGCTCCACGTCCCGTCATCCCTCAGGGCACCGTAGGTTCGGTCAGGCACCTCGTACAGGTCGTAGTCAAACTTGAGCATGCGCGACAGTTCGTTTATCATGTCCACACAGAAGCCCGTGTACTTGTAACTCCCGTCCGCTGTCGTCTCTTTCATGGTGAATGGCGCCTCCTGTTGTGTGACAAATTACGACCAGTAAAAACCACATTGTTTCCACTCAACCAAAAATTACTGCATCAGATATCAATCAACGCATCTTTGGAACAAATGAGGTATGGGCGACAACTGTGCAACGTAAACAAACTCTTATACATGGTTGACTAAATGACAGCTCAATCAATGTACGGACTTGCCATGATGATATACGACACAGTAATATATATTTCACACTTGAACAAGAGATGACGTTTACTGTGGGAGTTGCCGACACACTGATAGATTTTGACAAATGTCTTGTGTTATTTGTGCGATAAATCAAACGGGCCGAGTGTCAGTGGTGACATTTACTTCCGTCTTAATTTATTTCAAGTGATACAATATAACATATTTTCCCCTGTTTTACTACTGTACGTGGCAGTCGATACCTGGTAGCGTAACTGATTGTAGTTCTTTGCCTTTTAACGTTTTGCCTTGTTCAACTTGTTAAAAACGTTATGTATCAATAAATCTTAATCTTCTGCTGCAGATGTTTGTACTTACGAGAATGGTGACGACCCTGAGCGTGCCGTTCCTCATGTCGATCAGCTGGCCTACAGTAACAAACATGGAATGGCGACATCTTGTCATTGACTGCCGTGACAGATACAATACAAAGACGAAAATTGATGGAAAAATATTGTATTCACTTATTTGCCTGTCAATCAATTGCTAAACCTGCTTTTCTGACAACTCTCTAGTGTCACTGACGAAAGGTAGTGGCAGCTACCTGAAACGTCCGACCGTTTCCAAAATCATATCCAGTTGCTTGAGGAACTGATTTTGGCGCAAAGATGAGAATGTTTCTATGCCAGTGGCGGGTATAAATTGCTGGCGTTGTCAAACGTCTTAGTCGGTCTGTGGTCTGTTTATCTCAAAACAGTCAGCACAGTAACAGATAAGGAATGGCGACATATTGTCATTCACTGTCGTGAGGGACTCGTGACATATACAACACAAAAAGATGCAACATTTTTCTAGGCCAGTAGTGGCGGGTATCCATTGTTGGTGTTATTATACGTCCGAGTTGGTCTGTGGTCTGTTTTATCTCACAACAGTCATGTGATCCTATCGTAGCCTGGGTGCCGTCCTATTTGTATGCCTTGCCTCCCATACTCGCGCACTAATGTTAACCTCGGTATACAAATAGCATGGCACTCAGGCTAACCCTGGCGGTCATCATAAAAAAGAAAAATACACACAGCAATCCCACATATTCATATTCATTTTCTGACAAAAGGGACTCATTATCGGACGACATAGAAGTATGAATGGATATTTCCATTCGGTATCTTAATGTCACCTGCTTTTCAGCACCAAGGACAGGGACGACAGGCCTTATCACACATAACAACAGGGCGGCCAGCAGAGGATGTATGGTGGAGGCAGGTTGACGTATGGACCTTCACGGCAGCGGACGGTGATTTGATCGGAAATTGGGGAGGATAATGCGTATAATGAACATCATTGAGGTCAATGACCTGACCACGGTTGAGGGGGCGGGCGACTGACTGACACGGTATCATCCCTCACAGGTGCCCCGCATTTTGGACGCGATGTGAAACATCAGAGGGAATCAGATAGAGCTTGATACCAACATTTGTAATATTAATTCCAACCTCCTTGATGACCTTCAGGGTGTCCCCGGCTATGATCCCGTTAATATTACCCGATCGTCCCTGGTGCTTCAGAGATCGCGACTTACGCAGTGATTACAGGGCCGATTTGATCCACGTCCACTTTAGTCCCACCTCCACCCATCAATAACGGGGTTCAGTAAAGAAGCTTTCTATATTCACGCAGATGAAACCTTGATTATGGCGAAACAGTGCATTACAGTGATGTATCGGGGCCTTGAGTCGTCGTGATGCGGCGGATTTGTGTTCGGCAGACAAATTGGCGAGGATCACGCCTGGCGGCCAGAACGTGCTCCTCCGCGACCGGAGGGACTAATGGAAACTGGGGCGTCTACCTGCGGGTCTGTAACGTGTCACACGCGCCGCTACAATCACACATCTTCACATCATCCGCACATATTACTTCACCTCGTGTTTCCGATACCTCTGTGGGTTAGACGCCGACATTTCAATCAAAACAAGCTTAAGTACTTAAGTCGACCACAAAAGCTTTCAGAGATATCAACGTACTAGCGGAATCTGGGGCGTCTACCTGCGGGTCTGTAATGTGTCACACGCGCCGCTACAATCACACATCTTCTACAGCATATTACTTCACCTCGTGTTTCTGGTACCTCTGTGGGTTAGAAACGCCGTGACGCCGGCATTTCAATCAAAACAACCCAAACTACAAACTGCGCTAAGAGAAAATAAACATACGCAAGCGTACGTCGATGAAGGTTAAACATCCAGGTAAGCACTACTGATAGGGAATTCAAACTTTACTACTGGATAAATTACGGAGATAATTTCCGTTCGTTTCGAGTGACATCTTCTTCAGCGTCACGAATGAACTAACAGAACTCGTTGACACAATATATGAGCAACTGGAATTTTCTCTCAGTTGGACATGAAGCTGTAGTTCATAAAGTAGCTGTTTGGGGGCCCAATAACTCCTATCTCAGACCAAGCCTTTAAGCTAAAAACCATATGCATCGTAACACAAAACCACGCGAACAACGTTGGAACGAACCCAGTCGAAAGTTGTTTTGGCACAGCCAGGTTTAATTTGTGTGCTAAGACGACAGACTGTAGGGGACTATTCATTAGATATAGATATCATGACTAGATCTCATTAATTCGATAGATTGTACATGTGATCAAACTCTGTAATCAAACTGATTTCCGAGAAGTCATCCAGGATAAGACGTACACTAAGCACGTCTCCCTTTTCAACATGCAAATCAGCGCCGTAGCTTTTAGTGGGATAAACGTTCTGCACAAAACGGATGTCATGGATCACTGCAGGCTGGTGACTGGATGCCTACAATGGATTTGGGGATTACATTCATGAGTACATTACATGAAAAAACGTTCATAACGCCCATATGGCTTAATCTCGGGTATAGCGAAATTCCCAAAGGACAAATCAAAGAAAGAGTAAAACGGCAAATGCAACTGCAGTGGCGGAGAGCGTGTTCTTAAGACAAACCGTTAAAAAGCTAGTCATATCATTCAACAACATATACGGTCACGAGAGAGCTGAAACTCTGCGGATGTCTTAGAGGGAAAATATAGTGCAAAGTGAACGGCGCATCATGCCTTCGTATTCTTATCCTAGCTGATGTCGATAAAGCTAGGGAACTCACATGGACGGGAAAAAGTAACAGCACTACGAGTACCCCACATCACCCACGAGTTGACATTATTATCTCACCGTGTTACTCTCAGAAAGTCAAGTCATACATGCCAGACAATTAACAGACGTCTATCCTTAGCTTATAAAGCTAAAATGTTTTCTTCCGATCCTCCTGAGATGCTCACCGTGAGGTATGATTACACAATGAGACAAATGAGTATTAAAATGTACCATTAGCGAACATGATTAGAAATAAAGACATCGCGTTAAACGTAGTGAGAACGAGTTGCCTGTCTGCAGGAGGTAGTGACAGGCCGACCAATTTGTATCTTTCAAAAGTCTATTACCCGAAATCTTGGTGGACTTCTCCCGTCAGAGAAATCATTATCCCGCGTGCACTCCGGTGACCTGTAGTTGGAACTGGCCGCTCTCCAGCCGTGCAGTAATGGCGTTCTATGTTTTCATAATGACGTTAAACAGCGAGCATACGTGCCGGGGTCGGCACAAGCGCATTGATTTGCAATTGCAGGTTGATTAGATTCACCTTATCTGCGCAAGGCATCGCGGCTGGGATATTGTTTGCCGTGTTTGCGACTCCCAACACTGTTGCCTTGGACCGCTCTCAGAGACACGTGTGGGAATAGACGGCACGTCTGCGGTAACGTATCTCATCTACCCTGTGACATAAGGTTACATACTATCTGACATACATGTACTTTCAATCAGGTCACCTTCAGGCGATCGGTACACTTTTGCATCTACAGTTGGCTCTTCTTGTCTTCTTGTCATATGTTTGGGCTTGCTTTTCATGTTTTGTAGTCAATGTTTACCCCGAAAAAGGTTCTTAAACATTTATTAAGATGACACGCAAAGATGATGAACGAGATGTGGAACTACAGATTTTCAAAAACGTCTAAGAAGAACAAAACAACAACTTTTTTACCGTCTGATCGTCGAACAAGTCGATAATAGTGCTTAAGTGCATGATTTACAGGAGCAGTAGGATCAGCTAGCGCCCGTTAAAGTGACCAGCAGTTCCAATCCTCATTACAGGAGATAGACTGTCGTCAGGCACCTCTCCAGCACGGCATCTCGGGTGCCCCATATTTCACTGACAAACCGATTGTTCACCTGCCGCGGATCGGGGATCCATCAGTCACGACGTGACACAGGTGATCGTTCACCTGTCTGCCGCAGCCGCATTACCTGAGTAAAATATCTGCCGGAACTGATGCTATCTCTGACGATAAGACTCAAGTTAATTATTTGATGCTCCACAACAAAGGCTTGCCACCGGGCTCGGGCAGACGGATAGTATGGTTGACCCAGTTGGAGGTGATTGAAAACGTCAGAATATGCAATTTTTGAAGATGAACACTGATGTATTTTCTAGTTCACCTCCCCTCTGAACCAGATCGGAAGGCCAAGTAACGGTCACTACATCATGCACTATATCAGCTACTGCCTGTACAGTACAGTCTGACGCTAATAATCATAAATTGCACTAAAAAGACTGTGTTTTAAGTGCCACTCATGGAAAATGAGATTTTCTGCTGAGTTGTGTCATCTTGTACAGCTGACTCAGAACGGGAACCGTAAGAAGATCTTTCGACGGTTGTACGACTACCCAGGCTAAGCCGCACGATCCATAGACCCATCTGGGCGAACAACATCGACTGTGCCATTCAAAGGTAAGATCGACTTACAGACCGAAAGCTTCGGGTTTCTGACAGAGATAACTCCTGGAGGCACACCACACATAAACCTGACGCGTTTCCGCTTCAGAGGTACATATGCAACTGGAGACCATAGCCTACGTCACTTTAAGCCGATCGTAATGCAAAACGTAGCTAACTTGTTGAGAGTATTACATCAAAAAGTACGCGCTGCACTTCAGTGAAATATAGTTATTACCGGTGAACTTATAAAGCTTATGGGATATCCTGTTCTGTCCGCAAGGCTCCAGCTTATCTAGATAAAGTCTTGCCGCCTCAGGCGGGTCTTGGAGAATTAACGGTCTGGCTCTGCCTGATACCGCGGTCCTCATGGGGAAAATGGAGCCGGGAAGTGGAACTCCGCCAGAGGCGCTGTTCTTTTCTGAAAGACTTGTAATGATCCATTGACCTGGCAATATTTCTAGATCGGATCATCTCCCAATATTTTTGCTTGGATATTCAGGCAAAGGCTCATGATCCAAAACAGCATGAGAAGTCTAGCGAACACATTCAGAAGATTTCTGAAGAAGTGAAGAATTGTGGCCACTAGCAATGATTACTTCAGTAGACATCAGTCACATCATTAGGTGGGATTTCCTGACGGTGGGATATACGGCTGGTTTTACCGGTTCGACCTTGTAAGATTTAAGCTGTGGGCTGCTATGTTCATATGTATGTCTAGGCTTTGTTGGGAACCGAAATGCATAGTTTCAGGATGAATGAAAAGGCAGGCGGCGCATTTCTTACTTCCAACTGCCTTTAAGTTTATATTTAAGCACCAGTGCCTTAAGTTCTCCCTACGGGCATGCTCAGGCAATTTAGGTCTGGCCGTGTTCCCACTGCAATTTATGTTTTTCAAGGGTAAACTACCAGGAAAAGGCCATTACGGTTGAACTGTTACCAGGAAAGAAGTTTTATCCGTGCCATTCTTGCATTCGTCTGTATTATATTTGATCTTTCGGGTACATGGCTTTAGGGTATGCACGGTACTTTGCCGGCGTCCTGTGTGAGTAAGGGGATGTGGGAAGTCTAGTGGCAAACCCCTGGACCAAATGTATTTTTGTACATTCTAAGAAAGTAACGTTAACTTCCCTGAAGCAACACATTTGTCTAGACAGCCATATCTACCAGTGGTTGGCATGAAACCGTGCCCATTCGCGGTTCAGCCGCTGGGCAGGGACACATTGATTAGTAGTCCGAAAGGTGACGTTTTTGTAATCAAACATTTCATTAGGGAAAAGATTAATACCATTCCTTAGAAACCAGGTTGAGAAGCACGAACCCAAGAGACATTTGTCCTGCAATATTTGTCCCCAAATATTGTTCAACAGACATTTGTCCCAAAATATCTTAAAGAGAACAACGATGTAACGTTATGCATATGAAATTACGTAAAATGGTAGACAAATGCAAACAGTGTTTCACACTAAGCAATGCTCATACTTTAGTGCTGACGGTCCTTTTATCAGCTGTAGAAAGTCAAACCAAAGTGGATTGTACTATTGAAGTTTTCAGCACGTCCGAACTGAGTGCCTGCTGATAAACTCGACTCTACAGCTCAAGCAGTGACAAATCTGTATTAGGATAACCTATAACACCATATCATCACCCCAAGGATTGCAATTTAGGGCAATTTGCGAGTTGGAGGACCGGAATGATAATGTTGACCGGTAAGGTGACGTTAGGTGAGCCGAGCCAAAAGATGTAACAGTCACGTTTAGAAACAATAATCTGTCATACAATAGCACTTGTGTCGCATGATTGAAGCTATATTGTTCGAACAGGAGGAGGTCTTGGGCAATCTGGCGATGTCTGCAGCAACAGGAGACAGAGAGCGTGATCCTATCTACAGTACCCGTGATGTACAGTTGAGTGTAGCCGTTTCAAAAACACAGGCAATTCCGGAGTCTAATGCCGTCCTGCCATCACCATAGATCAGCGGTGACGTCTCCTGCTGACCAGGGGAGGGTTAGTATGATGTATGTAGGACGGGGAGAGTCGTGGTGCGAGGGGAGATCGATGCAGGCTTCTGGCCTGAGCAACTTCTCAACTCAGCAGGAAGATGAACCTTGCGGGGATAAAGGTCCATTATCATAGTAATGTTGGCTAGAACAAGTCAATATATACCAGGGGTAGATTCTATTCTGAGTCTGGAATGCAGGCAAAATAGTTGTCAAAGTATCTGTAGTGCCGGTATAATTACCCTTGCGGTGTAACACACCAGCTTCGAAGGCACGCGGCGCGGCGGCAGCTAGCTATATTACACCGATCGAACGATGACCTGTTACACTCAATCTTTGCACATTGTTTAAAGCTTTATAGTGGTGAGGCCCCAACTGTGCTCGATGGCAACGAGTACCTGCACAGAAAAACTGTTGGCAACTGAAGCAAGTCAGGATAAAGCATTAACATTAGGAACTAAGTTCTCTGTTTTTTACAGGTAAAATAGAACTGACCAAAATAGCAGGACATGTATTTGGATGCAAACTAAGACAGTTAGGTAGCAACTACAGAATCGCCATACCTGGTGCATGGACGTGAGAGGCAGGAAACAAGCATACAGGTAGCTGACATGAAGGCACAGTGCACATACCATCACGAGTTTCACGAAAGCCGGCGTTAGAGTTTGCCCAGCCAATTCCGTGAGAGTTTGCGATGTTTCTGATGACCATAGCCTACTTCAACTAGACGAGACGAAAGCTGAGATGGAGAAGCAAGCTGTGCAATCAAGTGCAATGTAATCACACCGTGAAATTAAGCATTACATCATCAGCTAACGAGATGTGTGCTATTTGTGGTTACAGTTGCGTAATATCTTGGAGGTTTTCTTAGAAAATGGAACGAGGAGCATCCCCCTGATAGAGCCAGGCAATCGAGGTAAAGCGAGCTGGTGCTAAAAGTTCTCCCAAACTACCAGTCTCTACACAGTCGTAACTGTTGCTTTGCGTGTGATTGTAGGTATCGCAAGTATCCTTCTCGGACTAGCCGTGTTCGATTGCCGGTCCTGCGAATCTTGAGGAGCTCGAGCTCTGGGGTTTAAAAAAGTCGCCGACGTCTTGAAAGCATTTGTACAAAACTAGAATGAGGGTTTCTTATACATTTGGGACATTGTACAGACAAACTCACATATAGATGAACCCGCGACCTCGCCTAGATTCTCCCATAAATGCCGCTGGAAGTGTTAGGCGGCGTGCTACAACTTTGAAGAACATCATCTAAACTGGCCTTGGCCTTGATGGAATCCCAGTCGGGATGGGGAAATATCTCCGGTAACAACCGCTGCCTATCACGATATACTACTGCAGCGGACATAACGGCCTCGGGGCGGTCTTTCCGGTAATAACGGAAACGGCACCTCGTTATGGACATAAAACACGGCGCTGCAGTGAAGAAATATTCATTTTATGAGCTGTGTTCATAACGGCTTCAACACGGGTATGAAACAGCACCTTGCCATTTCCTGTGATGGTCTACAGACACCAGTATATAATTGCGCACTTACAGGGATAGGAAACCACAAACTCCCGGCTATTTCTTTTGCCTTCTGGCGATAATAGTGTCACCAATCATAAGACCAAAGAATGACGGGGAGAATATGGGGTCCATGCTGAGATTACCACCACAGGCATTACTTGAGTAGCTTCCATAAATCGGAAGTCCAGACAGTGAAAAACGTCTCGACGAATGCATTCCGTTGTTTCTATGGTATAACTGCGTAGTCGACTATTATATTTGATTTGAAGATGCGTAGAATGTCCCTTCGTTTTAGGACGACGACGGCCCAAAATCAACGAACAGGTATACCATAAAAACCGTGAACAAAATAACAATTCACTACAGAAACGTAAAACATAGAGTCAGGAATGAAGATAGGAAATTAAACTGGGAAAAGAAAATATATGTAGTCGTCTCGTCTGTCACCTTCTCATGTACAGTTGATAAATGAAGGACATAATAAAATATAGCAGTGATAATGACATGACAACAATAGACACTGTCTTACACCGACCTGTTTGGAAGAGACACGCCAGGCAGACCACAGCAGTCACCGTCCTCTCAAAACGCCCCATACTTTTGTATCAGACACAGTTCCAGCCCAACTGAAAAGTAACTGACCCAAGCCAAAGGTACGCAGCTGCATTTATAGGTATGCCGGGTTGCCAGGCAACGGGGCGTCACAGCTCAATCATTGTTGGAATGGTCGCAGGGAATGCTGGGTAAACAAATCCTTCCAGTCCTCATCATCTGTGAAGTATGTCTTTACATGGCACTCGGCGTTTTCAACGAATATCCTTGTCCGCTAGAGCTCATGAGTTGTGCACGCGGCTCTATTTTTTATGGGAAAACAAAACGCCACCCATATAACTGGCTCCACCTAGCCTATTTTCACAATAATTCTATTGATTCCATTTTCGTGATAATTTCAAAGGCTTAGAATTTTGCGTCTGCAAATAAGTCATTAATCTATCTAAGCTGCAATCCGAGGCAAGGAGAAGTACCATCGACCGACCTAGATTTTGCACGATGAAGGACGTTCTCCACATACAGAGGACGAAGCCTGCAGAGTTGTGTAATCAGTCCATCATCAGTTCCCGCAGGTCCGGCTGGATCGCGGCTCGGTGTTTACACCTGTACCTGCTGTAATCTCAGCCCCGCGGAAACCTCGCAAAGGTCAGGCGAATAAAAGCCGGCTGACTGTGATGGACCAGCTGTGTGATGAATGATGCTGCCCTGACGCCCGGAACAAAGGACCAGACGCCACACGTTCATTCATAAACATTTCCTTCTCTATTATGACTCTATTATTAGAGAGATTGAGTGGCTGTATGAAATGGACAGGTGATTAATGTGTTTGTGAACCCTTTTGTAACAAGTATGATGTTTTTAAAAAAACACAGGCGACGATTTTGTGTTTAACTGTTCCGTTCTTTATAAATCGTTTTTTTTTCAAATACGTACACATATAATTCAGAAAGAATCCAGAATTTCTGTACAGTACGAGGAAAGCCGTCAGGGGTCCAAAATCAGTTAGACCCAGGTAAATTTATGTTGTGTTTCTAGCCCTTGAAAAATTAGAATCGCTAGATAGGGATTCACCTTTTTTATCTGTCTTTTGTTTTTTTTCATAGATCTTTATAATTAGTGATCCAACTAATACAGTTAATATAACAATGAATTCGAAATGTATAAGTACACTGGTATCTTTAACACCACCCTAATTTCGCCCCTAGAGATATAATAGCGAAACGCCGTCTTGGGATTACCGTAAATTCCCGAAAGTACGCACCCCTTGTGCTTCTGTGCATGTAGCATGTATGCCTTAAAAACAGTTAGTTCTAGAAAATATCGTTTAAAAATAAATTTAGGCCGTGTACTATATACGTGATTGCATGATAACTTGATACAGTATTGTAGCGGGAAGCGTTTCGTGTTGGGGCTAGTTTTCACCGCTGGCCGCAGCCGATTTGCAAGACGTCACCACCGCATCGAAGGGTAAGGCAAGTGCGGCGAAACGTACAGCTTTGGATCACGGAGAGTGTTGGTGATCAAGCAAGCAATGGTCAATAAAGATTTGTGAATATTTCAATAATGGTTTTATCGGTAACAAGGGTTATAATGTTGATGCACAAGTACGTAGCTTTGTTGTTCTTTACTTCTATACGAAATGCGCCGAACACTTTAATAGGGCCCGCCCGGTCGAACCATAGAGAGCAACAATCATCGAGGCGGAGGTCTGGGCGGAGTTAATGAATGAATGAATGAATAAAGACCTTTATTGTACACACATACCCATTGGGTTAAGTACGGGTCACAAAAAGGATGGAATATAGATAACAAATATGTTAATGCTACTGTGGGTGTAGAAGTGCTACCGGATAATCAAAGGAATTATATACACTTCAAATATGTATTAATTTGTACTCCGTAAAACCAAGGACATTATACACACATAATGTCCTTGGTAAAACTGAGTCTGTTCAGAGGAAAGAAATACTTCCTTCTCGGGGCCAAGGTTCTGGAAAGCTGTCCTCAGCGCTGCCACGACCCTCTCTTCGTTCTTCAGCTGTATGTGTACTTTGCAGGGGAAAAGGATCGGCGTGCACAAGACAACGGGCGCAGCATGATTCAAAGTTTATTTTATATTTACGCCCTTGTTCACGCCAATCAAAAGAAACTGTAGACTAATTCGGTACGTGCAGGCCCGTGCATGTGGCGACACAGGCTGGCTTCCCGCTCTAGCAAGTATGTAACGTAACCTCATTCGATTCCCAACGCTTAGAACGAGTGGAGTACATGAATGCTCCCTTACAGGTTCAGGGGCTGTGAGGGGGTCCTCGTATTCCTCTCTCCTTGCAGAACTAGTTTGGGAAACACTTTGGGATCGTCGTCATTCTTTGTCTATGTTCTACAAAATTGTTCACGGTAATATCCGCCAGCATCTTGAAGACCTAATTACTCCTGAAGTTGCCGTTTCTATCTGTTACGACCTTCGTAATAAGCACAACCTTCGGCTGCCATGTTGATTGATTATATGGATGACGTCCTCTGGGAACAACATTACGATGCGAGCGTGCGACTAAAAAAGTTTGGAAAAACCTTTCCTTTATCATGAAATCTACGTGCATTGTCATAAAGGTTGAACAAATGGCTTAACACACAGAGTATGTATAGTATGGCGAGTAATAATAGACTGGGGTCCGGTCCATGAACTTGGAGTTAACTTCATGTAACTCTGAGTGCATCTCCCGTAGGCGGCAGAGCGGTAAGTGTTAACTTCATGTAATTCTGTAAACTTTAGTCCCAAGTTACTCCCAAGTTACCACCCCGCTCGGTAAATGTACAAGCGACTGTTTGGTGAGTCTTTGAATGTATTGTGTTTCTTTAAAACCCTTCGGATTTGTACCCTGCTAAATCTCAAAATTTTACAGTAAGTCACGAGAAAATTCAAACATTGGGTTGACCTTATTGGAAAACACATGGTTCCGACACCCTTCTGAACAGCCGAATCGCGGGGAGCGATTTCTACCGAAAATGACCGAAATAAAACATGACGTAATGCTTGCAACAGCATGCGGTTGCTGATTGGTCAAATGTTTGTCAGGGTATTATGGGTTGCCGCCTGCTAGCAGAAGCCGGAAGTGAATTCCGCTTCCAAGGATCGAGATGGACTCACTCCAGTCAATTTTCCAATCGTCCCGAAACGTAACAAATCTACTTTCATTTCGACATCGGGACAGTGGTAACGAACACCTAATTTCTTATTTCCTGCGAAACATACCTTCGCTCTCACTGCGCTCAGACAGGCAAAGAAGGTTATCTATTACGTTATAGTGTAGCCTTCTTGGATAGGCGAAAGTAGGTCAATGGCTTGAACTTTTCACCCTTTTCACCCGGTCTGTTTGCTGTGTCAGGGAAACAGTTTTCTCATCTCAATATTACAATTAAAATAATCAATGACATTATGTATTCACCAATCAACGATCCCAGACTATAGGACGCCCCTAGTTACAATGTCTAAATAATGATCGATGTAAGTCCCGACTTTAAAAGGGACAACTGCCGGCTCGGAGGTTCAGAACGGAGTTTGAAACTTTGAGGACACCAGTTGCCAGAACCCTCCCGGGCACCAAAGCTTTTGGTTCCCGCCGGGCGCGGGGCGCGGGGCCCGGGCACTTTCCACCGGCCGGGGCTCCGGGCACGATCTCCACTGGCCGGCACCGGCGGTGCAGCACCGAGGAATTACCGGGGAGCTCCGCTGGTATGGTCACCGGACTAGACAGGGGAAGCGCGCCGCGGCAGCCGGCTTGGTCAGCGTGGATTTTTACTTGGAACAAAATAGGTAAGGCTTAAACTTAGTTGGTTTCTAAAATCTGTTTGTTATAGTTTTACACTGTTTACCCTGGTTACCGGTCACAAACCGTAGAGGTACAGAGGAACCTACGAAGGACCGGTTGAAGCTATTAAAAATGTATGCTTTAATGTTACTTCCTAATGTTATAAATGTGCCATAATCGTATCAGTCTAAATTTTGCAATCACAGCCGTGTTTTTGCAGTGTCACGTCTGCTAGTTGTTGTACTAGTACCCAGTCTCTATTTTTTTCTGTACGAGACTTGTATGTACTTCGTGTTCTGTATATGTATGTTTAGTAAACTTTCCCCTATTTCTGTTCGGAATTCTTGGTATCTTTCAAGCAGACTTTTTCTAGATTTCTATAACTTTTTCTATGTTATTCTGGTGTTCTTGGATCTCGCTATGTTGTCGTCATGTCCCAGGGTATTTCCTTATTGTGGTTCTAAATGGGACATCACTATGTGTGCTATTTATCACCGACAAAGATTCAGTCCTATAATTACTGCCATGGAGGAACGGTTCTACTAACCCTAGTACATGTATCACTCGCAGTGGTTTTGGGAAATTTTGGTGAGTTCGCTTTTACGATAAGAATTACAAATTATTGTTTACGGATTCGATGGCCGGGCAGAGTATCCATCATAGTCAACGTCATAGTCAGCGTGACTTGAACGTTTTATTTGTGTGATGTTAGAAATTAAGTTCTTGGTTGTGTCTTCAAAGTTCCGGTGTCAGAATTTGGGTGTTGTTATATCATGACTGATCGATACATCATTGTGGATCACTGACTCGGAGTTAGAGAAAGTTTAAAGTTGCTTGTTGGCTGGTTACCGCACGAGTGGAGAGAAGTTGGAATTTTAGTTTATTACGCATTAAAAATGTGTGCCACTTGACGTTAACTTCCACCGGGATCAAGTTTTTCGGCTTTACTTGATATTCTCGGACTCCTCTTTCCGACAAAACCCTTGTGTTCAAATGAGTGGCTTAGGGATATTTTGCAGGCCCCAGCCAAACTCTGCTGATATGTCAGATCTTTCCAGCTGGCCTTTCTAATCATTGTCGTCCTGTAACTGACCCGGTAAAATACCCCTGGGCGGGCGGGCAGTGCTGACTTCACTCATCTTGTTCTTTGTGTGGTTTATTCCGTCCATTTTGCTTGCAAAATTTGGTCAGTATTTCATTACAGATCCAGCTGGTTGTCTTTATCAGGTATCGACGATCAGTGTTTTAGTGAATTGTTTTTAATAGCTGCTCGTTTTTAGCTGCTGGTTTATGTAAAGTTTGAGCCACCTGACGCCAAGTTCCGCCGGGGTTTTCCGGTCTTACCCTCAATTCTCTACGTCAAGGCTCTTCTGTCCAGTGACCCCGGGCGTTGGTTTTTCTTGTCTTTCCAGTAAATCTCAGACATGCAGCGAGGGATACCCTACTGTTCTACACTGAACACCGGTGCTGGCATATAAGGTTATGCCCTGTCCGCGCTAAACTGCCCGCACCTGCCAACGACTCGGGGTTCCGAACAGTGGAGACCATCTCAGTGCACGGAGAAGGTTTCAGTACGTCATATACTCATCTCTAGGTCAACGCCATTTTGGTTTTAACAATAATACTATTCACACAATTGGAAGTTGATATTATTTCCGCGTATTCTGTACATATGTGTAGTTTACCTGCTGACATCCCAACATAATAAGGTCCAAGTTTCACATCGTGGTCACGCTGAACGCTGAAGAACTATGCTGAATAACGCGACCCTAGCATGCAACAAACTTCGCTAACCAGTACTACATTGTTTCTTTCAGCTCTACATGACGACAAACACAACAGTTACTCAAGAATACAATCAAAAAGTGGAACAAAATACCAGGTGAGTGCCTAACCATCCTTATTTTATGCAATAGTGTTCATAATCACGATGGTTAAGCAATGTTCGCATCTCTATATAGTACTTCTTTCACAATAAGCTGTGTGACTTTTGAAATACGGTAACATGTTTACTATGATGTCATTGCTGGGAAAACAGTGTAGCCTGGGTGCCAGGCCCTGTGACACGATACTCCATTCAGTCGGGGAAACCACACGCCCGGAACCCAGAATAGATACTCTAGATAAATTGAAGAAGGATGCCAGCTCCGAAACTGGGGCGTGTTGGGCGATATAGATGCCCGATCGAGAGACTCAGAAAAAAAAACTTACTTTCTTCTCCTAAGCGAGGAGGTAAGCTCCTTGTTCTAAGTGCTAGGGTCTGGCACATATGCTAATCATAATGAAATTATATATATTACCTGGCAGCAGAAAATCTCACACGGCATGTATACTTCATGATGTCGCAAATTTCATTGCCAGAAAAGGGTGTATTTATGTGTCCGCTTTGCATATTTACATTCATGTGTAAAACTTGACCACAAATCATGTTAATTTAAGTTATTCATAGCTGGCCAAAGTTGACATAGATTCATTTATGCTCTTTTCTCTCTTTATACCCACAGGTAAAATTCGCCATGCCCACCCTGAAGTACAGACTACAGCAGGAATTCACTGGCCAGCATGAAACCCAGTCGTGGAAGGATTGTGGTGTGCATTCATGTTTTTCACGCAAGAAAATTGAAAAACAAGCATTGAATGCAACAGCATCGTGAAAGCAAAGAAAAATAAAAAATAAAAAAAGCAAGACTGACACAAACATACATGATAGGAAACACACAAGTGAATAAAATTCCTTACACAAAACATCACTGTTACACACAGTAAAGTTATAAAAAAACGACCAGCATCATATAATTAAAAACTAAAAACATGATTGAAGCATTATAAGCTTGAATGTCGCTCCTTGTTCTTTCTTATGAGCAAGAAAATTTGTTCTCTCTTGATAGGAGAAAACATATTTGAAATATCAATAAAGATAATCATTAATATTCTGTGTGCAAAAAGGCACAGTTTGCCCGAAAAGGTGCTTTTTGCATGTATGGTAACATAGGCCTTTCCTGCTGGGTCCGAAGACATAAGGCCGGAGGCTACCTCAAAACCAATTCCCCAGGGAATGCATTCGTAAAATTTTCTAAATTCTTTCAGCTTGATCGTAATATACTGTAAAAATGCCTCCGCCCCTGAGGCGTCGCCAAAAACCTGGTGCGGTGGACGCGTGATTGCTGTAGGACAACTCGTCCGGGGGGAATCTTGGCACAGACTTTTATTACAAACATTTTTACTGTAGGCAAAAAAAACATTTGAGAGAAATGGAAAATGTTTTTGAAGATGTGGCTGATGTTAAGAATACACTTAGAAATAAATGATGAATGTATCCCAAAGTCTTAAGCAATAAGTCAGGACAAACAGTTTATTACTGTAGGCAAAAAAATGAGGAAACTTTCTGTTTTTGCTGATTCTGCTGATGTTAGCAAACTGTTAATGGTTTTAAGTCAAAGCTAGACAATCACTGGAAGGGGATGGACAGCCCAACCTAACACAAACTCTCACCATAATAAACTCTGGACACTTAATGTATGTAGTTAGCTTAAGAAGCGGTTCTTATAGGCAATGCCTCTTTCTCCGAACATTATGTATGTATGTATATGTAGTGCTTGTATATATGTTAAAAATGCACTTGAAAATAAATGATTAATGTATCCCAAAGTCACCTTGAGTGAGATTGAACCGTCGTTTCCCAGAATGACTAATTTCTGGCAGTAGTGTTTTATTGTTTTTACTGGAACGTCTCTCAAGAAACTCTGCTGTATGTTAAGAATGAAAGCCCCTCTGGGATAGTTAAATGTTCTGCTGTGTCTTCTGGCCGAGACGGACTTGAGCCGGTCAAACGACGTCGGACGACGGACGATAAACTGGCGAAGTTACGAGATAGGGGCATGATGAAGGTAACTAGGGTATACAGAACTGATACTATCAGCCTGCCTGTTACCACTGATCGAAGAACACATTTCCACCTGACATGTTACAGTGTTATTCAGTGGAACCTGGAACCTGACCCAATCATTTACCCATGATGTTCAATACTAACTTTGACATTCTGTTGATGCAGATATAGTAGATAGCAAGTATGTCTGAGAAAAATAGTTTAAGGCGATTCTATCTTTGGCAAAGTTATATTGCAGTGTACTTTTTCACAACCTCTTTTCAGCATAACAATTTTTTCAGTCTTCCTGGTATGTGAAAATATTTCTAGGAACAGCATTATTTCTAGGAATTGATCTGCGGAAATTGACCTAAAAGGGTAGACCTAAATGTGCCTATAATTCACAGTCGAAACAAATGACAGGCCTGGCTAGAGGTCACGTTTGTTGGACAACAGAGCTGCGATATCCCGACTGAGAAATTGTGAGTGATACCTCCGCCCTTCTTATCGCACAGGGCTGAGCCTAAGTGGGTGATTATAGCAAAGTAAGGACCATCTAAATTGGACGAGACACATCAAAATACTTCTCAGTGAGATAAATAATGGGTGGAGGTGAGAGGTCGACATCGCGAGGTGCCGGCCATCAGTACTTGATGGTCAGTTCGGTCATTGAAGAATCCGCTCCCACGAGCGTTATTACGTGCAGGGATTTACCATGGGTTTGTACAAAGGAAAGTATAGGTTTGATCCTGAAAATGTACCAACTAGCACTTAGCGGCATGACTGTAACCCCAAATTGCGGGACGCTGGAACATGTAAGTGATCATGGTCGTTTGGAGATACCGTTGAGGGGTCATTACCCTGGCAAAAGAAAGGTCCTCCAACTATAGTAATCAACACAGAGAGTTGGTTGGAAAAGTATCGTGGTTCGCTGGCGTGGAAGGAATAAGAGATAAGGCACAGTGGTGATTGCCAAGGGTTTGGTATCTGAACACTTTTGCTCTGGGTAAAAGAGTTAAAGATTCTTGGTATTTCATCATGTACAGAGAGTATGCTGTGGATGTTTCGTAAAGTTGTCTAACATACAAGTGCAATGTCTTAGCGATTTGGATATCTGTGAGCGTTATACTACTTTGCTGCGTTCTGTGTTGTTGTGTCGCTGATGTTTCCTGAACATGTTGTAACCAGCTGCTGCCCTGGGCCTTCTGTGCTGCCACTGAAGCTTGGTTTGCAGACCAGAAAAGTTCCTCTGACCAGAAAGCTGTGCACGGCTTCCACGTGGTTCCGGGGTAATATCAGCGCCATGATATGATCGATGTCTTCCAAAGTCAACAAGTGGTGAAAGGCAAAACAGCACGAACCACCCCGATCCGGTCGGCAATGTCTCCATGTCTTCTGGTGGCGTCCGTGCTATTAGTCCAGTTGTCAATACGCTCGATAACTGCTCATAATGGCTGTACAGCATCTCCTTGAAACTGATGAAACCACGTACAGCCGTACATGGTTAAGGCAAGGTGAAAAGCAATTACATAATCTGCACCGCTCCACAGCTTTCATGCCTTGGGGGATGTTTCCCACAGCTCACCACCTGTAAGTGTTCATTCAGATCAGCTCAATCATGTTTTGTGCGGACCAGCGAGTTTGATACCTAACCAAAATCCTGCATCATGACGGGAAAGAGTTAAGCTTGAAAGGAAATCTGGTCTCCAATGACGTCCATTCCAGGTATCAAACTTTGCTTGCATCAAAGGCAATACCGTTGGGTTCCACCGAGTAATCCTCTGTAAATAGCTACAGTTATGTTGACGTAACGATATCAAATGCATGTATGTTACCCTAGATGTAGTCAATCATGACTGGGACTTGTGTTTATAAGGCACGATGGCTGCCAGTACTGCTCAAACAGGTCTGGTCGCAATGGATCAACGTTTGTACGTTGATGAAGGTTAGACATCCAGGAAAACACGTGTTGTCGAGTCCTGTTAGTTCATTAGTAAAGACGAGCGGTGAATGTCACTCGAAACGTCCGGAAATTATCTCCGTAATTTATCTAGTAGTAGAGTCCTATGAATCAGTGTAGTACAACCTGTTCGGTATAATACACCACCCTCATTCAGTATTCAATACGACTTGCGACATTATCTAAACATGAGAGCCATCATTAAAAATAGCGTTCCCACCGCAGAGCTGTATCCTGTAATGACGACACGGTTTGATTGCTGTGCCCGTTATTATATTGTCTTCCGCTTCGGGTCGTTTTTCGTGACCTTCGGTTCAAGATCAAAAGCATCCCGGCTCAACTAACAAGCAGAACACGACCAGGTGTAGATACCAAAACAAACGACCCGGAGACGTGTTCAGAAGAATCCATACTCCCGGGTGTAAAATGGTTCGGCAATCGCTACAGTAATCTTCTTAATTGCTTTTTATTATTCTAGGGCTGTTCCCCAGTGCATTGATGTACAATGTACAAAGTGAGAAGAAGACGAGAGCTTGGTTCTATCATTATACTACTTTTGACAACTCTTCCTTTTCCGTCGCCTCCTCTATGTCATTTAGAAACCTTTTTCAGTAGAAACTTGACTTTCATTTCAAGTAATGATATAGTTAACATCTATATATTATTATTTACCACCTGAATGAGATATCCGGCTATGGTAACATCTAAAACCTAAATAAGGCTCACCTTGGAACAAAAATACGTTGATTGCCCTGGGTATCCTAAATTAGAGGTACACTCATTCCTCAGCGCTCAACTTAACCATAGCAATATAACAACTCTACCCACGCCATTAAGGCAAGCAGTGCTTACAGCCCGGTAAATATCCGGTCCACTAAAACATCATCATGTCTAATCCAACAAATTGCAGGCATCGTGAAAACACATACTCAAGGAAATGACCCCGACAACCTAAAGGTCACCCCGGAGATACATGGTGGGGTGAGAGAGGTCAAGCGTGCTGAGATTGACGTATCAATCTGACAGGCAGTGGAGTGTAGCGGGAGTATCAATAGACGGAGACAAGATTAGAGACGATGATCCGGCACGAGAGATCTGACAGGAGAGACTGTTGCAGGAGTGGTCCGGGTATTACAGGTTACATCAGTGGGGTTTCCGATGTGCACCATTCTAGTCTACGGTAAACGCACGAAGTTAGAAGCACAATATTCAGTTAATCGAAATGGGTAAAATCAAATTGAAACCCTCATGGGTATACACGCATATTACACGCTGTCTTGTAATGATGTTGTATCTTATTCGCTATCCTCTCTATTGTCTATAATCTATTTCTGTCGAAGGTCACTGGTTTAGTGTGCGCTGATAACATCCTCCAGGGATGACATCGGTGCTTCTTTTCATATTTCATTTGATCATCACTCATCAATCCGCCTCGGGGTGGAGTTAAGATGTGAGCCAATGCCAATGACCTTCAGAAATAATGGCGCATCTTCATGTGCGAAAACAACGTTTGCAATTCTTCATGTGGAAGCAGCTAGATCGATATCACTAACTCACCGCCCAACCGTTAATAGCAACGACTCGATAGACGATACCGAAGGAGAGAAAGAGTAGTTTGCTTCTGATTTATGTCGACCTAATGGAGATGGCCATCAAGAAGTTGTTATACTTAATCAATTGGCCTTTCCGGCTGCTGTATGTATAGCCCGGGGCTACGCCAAGGCAAGGTCATAAATTGAAGGAGGTGGAGGTTCGGATAGCACGGGGCCTGTTTTTGAAAGTGGCTTTCTGGACAAATTGAAAGGTACAGCTTGTATCCTAATTTCTTTCTTTCTTTCTTCATTTGGCTTCTCCACTGTACGACACAATGAAGGGGAGACAAAACAGGCGACTAAGGCGCCTTTACATGTTGTCTCACCAGAAATGTATAAGATAAATAATTCCTAATGAGGAATTGGAACGTCTAAGAACAGTTAGTCAGGCTTATCTCTACCCCATACAGCAGTACTTGTTTGAGGCAGTGACGCCAACCCTCTCCTACAGCTGGTCTTTCCTGATGAATTTGTTGACTGCCTTGCCCTACTGACCTTTGCCATGTACGTTGTGTGTACAGTTTTCCGGACCCAGTGCGGAGCGGGCGCACGATTCCTCAAGGTGCCCAGCGAGGGTCACTAATGAGATGATTGCGATCGGCCACACGCCAAGCCGCGATTACAAGTCGTCCGGAGAGTTCCCGGGAACATAATCCGCCGGGTTCTGTTTCCACTGAAGAGGCGGTAATTGATTACACGCGGCTCAAGTCACGCCGCTAAGCACGATGGACACACTCCTCCACATCACACAGTCTCTCCGACATGGCTGATAATTCCGCGCTGATTTATATACCTAAATCCTATTCAGCAGAATAAACCTCCTGTTAAAATGTTACACGCCATTACTAAGCCGTGGCAGTATTTCCGATCAAGGCAGTTCTTAGCTTTGAGAAACACAATACAGTGTATGCACCATTCCCGTTTGGAAAGAATTCTACTTCCCACTTCTCCGTTGTTCCCAATTCAAATAGTCGTCAGGCAATCTTATTATGTATGATGAAAGGAGATTACAGTTTGCTATTAATGACAAAAATCAGTGAATGGAAATCGATTTCCCTACAAAAATGTCAACTCGGGAAATTGTAGACTCCTTAACGTTAACATCACCTTTACATCACTTGGTCTCTGTCAAACCTCCGCTGCGTCGTTTTCCCTAATTGCGTAACGTTGGCCACAGCTCAAGCCTTTTTTGATTTACTCAATCAATTATAAGTGTACAATTCCGCAAGTGTGCACGTTAATGTCGACATGTTGAATCCTCTCGCCGTCAAAGAGGGATGTCAACTCGCTGCAGCTTTAAATCGCCAAAGCCTAACGGTTTCCTGATATGACACGTTGATGTGACATGGTGTTTTCTCCATGGTGCTGATCACGCAGCTGTTGTTAAGCAATTGGATTCATTATAGGAATTACTTTCCCCAATTTGCCTTCACGCCCGTAGCACCGCGGGTTCCCCTCACTGTGCCATCAAATAGACACATAACATCTGCACGCTTCACAGATGTCAACTTCATCACACCTGCAGACACCGCAGATGTCGTATTAAAGACGGCATGCTGTTGAGGAAATATATGGAAATTTGTATATTGATGGGAGCGTGCTTGCTTTGAATAATTCAGCTCAATCTATTTGCCTTATTAGTCAGATAACAGAAGGAGATTGCCGATACAAAAATGCCACATATGACGGAATGTTTTCTATCTGTACTCCATATAACAACTGCGAACGTAGAGAATTGCCCCGTTGATAATATTCTTTTATATTCCTATTACTTTTACATCGTGCCTCATATTACGGCTGGTGATTTAGTAGGACTTGAGCTGAGGCCAATGCCAAAGTCTGGCAATAAGAGCTAATAAGTTTGTTTTACATTCTACACCAGGATGAAAAGTCGTCAATTTATTGACTTTCAGCAAGTTTGAACAGCAAATACTGCGGATGCCGTTGTGCATGAGCGATGACGTGAGTTTCACCCGGAGGTGATCCCATTAACAGCCACAAAGCCTTCATCACAGAATGATTACCAAACTAGAACGTGAATTATACAACGTGTAAGTCTGACTGGCAGAGCGGCCACAGGCTGTTTGGGTAACCTCTAATTAATCCACTTTACGGTCAACATCCCCGGTGTCCCCTCGCCGTTTAGATCCTCACATACCGCTGTAATGTGATTGCGAACTCGGCTGTGTGCCGGCACAGACACAATCAAATTGGATTTACTACTTGTAATCCCCATCTTTATGCAGAGTGCCACCATACATTACGAAAATCTTGAATAAAATATGGCTGCACCGTGAACTCCGTTATAAAGGTAAATTAGCTAGCTTCTGGACCGCACATGTGTGTATTGGCTTTATCAACCCGGTAGAATTACATTTATTAGAGAGAAGGTAGAGGCTGTATTATGGATTATTCGAAGCCTGTATTTATGCCAAGTTTTGAGTGATAATGACGAGGACAGATTTTGAACGATGGTATGGCCTCCAAGATTGTTACAGATGGAAATTTGTCATGAAGATATAAGTCAAAATAACAACTGGTGATCGAAACACCGTAATACAGGCAGTTAACAAATGAGACTCACTTGCATTGTGATAATATATTTTTAACTACATGTAGCTTATCCCTCTGGCACTGCAATAACGTAGCTATTCTGCACTGAAGCAAATGTGCAGAGAGGTCTAAATAGAGAACAAACAAGTGACACAAAAGCGCCTGTACTCTATCATAGAGAGATGCTGACTATCACCTTACACATGCCGTAACGCCATACTGGTTTCTATGACACAGGGCTTAGAAAATATATATGTATCAACTGACTTCTATTTGCCTCGTCCAATCCACGTAGTCAAATCTGTGCCAGCCCGATTCTGATCACGAATTGCTGCCCAATATTCCCCGTTAACTGAGTCGTTCCCGCCTACCCAACCTGAAATATTCATTACTGGCAACAAGTTTCCCCTTTCACACATGGTCGAGCCAAAGCTGTCTGCACTGGCCCTGATTGTAGCTTGATCTCACCGTGGCAATAACACTTACTGCGGCAATAACACACAACTCTATCTCCACTAGATGGACCTGTCCGTCACAGGAAGTGGACGTTCATTGAGGATAACTGTTCTGGTTTTAGTGCAGGAGGAAATCTCCACTTCACATTGTTCTCAATTTCACCTCCGGCAAGTCTGATGGACTATTGTGCGGATGTTGAACGGGTGCCAAAGTGGTGGACGCCATTGTTCTACCCTTCTCGTGTGGACAGTGCAATTATCCTTCCCTCGTCATCTCTCTGGCAACGTGCCGATAACGTCTTGATGAAGTGTTGAGGTCGCCAGGAGCTCGCAAACCCCTCTTACTTCAACGTCTGCAAGTAGCATTACGTTATACCGTTCAGATTACCAGAGACTAGTCTTAGAGTACTTCAGGGGCTGACGTTTGGTAGATATAATCAGCGCAAGTGGCGGGGTTCCTTTTGGTTTACAACCAAAGAGTACCGGCTCAACTCGCTAGCGGTGTACCTCACCACAATGTCATACTGTTAGTAATAGATAGGGAGACACAGATTAATGTTACAGTAAGAATGGGGCTCATCAGTTACAAAGTTCTGTGTGTGCCATGCAGCACTTGGTGCTGTTGAAGACTGCTCCATAGTGATTTACCGTTGAGATAAGCAGGCCGCATTCGCGCAAAGGATAACGTATTAAGCTGATTTTGCATTACGAGGAGATGGTATCGCGCATACCGCATCCGGAGTGCGTAGCTATCCATTACTCTGAACAGCTACAACATAACATACGAGGTTGAGAATGTTTTCGACTGTCCGACGAGATCGGTAGAGATAGTGGCCCTCGTGTAATGGATACAAACCACACAATGCAAAAGTTTACACAGATATATACAGTAGCTGATACGTGTCCAGATTTGTCAAGCATCGTTAAGGTCTGGGTAAGAGGACGGCAGACAGTATGGACACTGAATTGATAGCCAGTAAGCCTTTAAATAATACAGTAAACTCCAGCCATGTGATAAGAGAACACGTGGACAGAAAACTGTGGATTTATCAAAGACCGGTATCAGATCCTAACTGGAGATTAATCCTAGTTAAGGCGCGGTATAGTAGATAAGTACAGTTTAGAAAGGCGCAGAATTGTGTTGCAAGAAAGGCCGTGAAGATGTATGCTGTGTTAATCTAACCTTACAGTAGGACCAAGGTGAGCGGGCTTGACTAATATTCTTGACAAAAGGACTGTCAGCTGTTAGACAACTAAACGATTCATTTGGGTGACGTCTTCGTTCCGTTTACTGCCTTATGAATTACATTACCGTCAGAGAAAATCACATTTTGAATCAGGGATATACATACATTTCATTGTCAATATGGCCTTAAAATTTGCATCGTTTTCGATTTCCGGTCCATGCCTCCGCATAATCACTTTTGTGAGATTTCTATTGATTGACAACAGGTCAAGTTCATCATAAATTTGGATTCGACCCCAGCCGATCTCACATGCACTGAGTTTAACTTGGCTCTAAGAGAGGAGATGATAAGAGCTATTTTGTCTTGAAACAGCAAAGCAGCGAAAGAAGTATGCACATATCCAGAAAGGATGGAACTGTTATAATACCAAAGACAACATAATAGTTCATGGCTCTAGAAACCCCCCTGCCTGTGAAGTTCATCATAGAAACTTCTGATAGATCATTATCATACCAACTATACGTAATTATATACATTTAATTATAGTTATCAGACAGATTGTAATTATCACTTGACTTTACTCAATACTTTTATGAATCATTCATCTTCAACAGTTCCTAAGTTTTGTTCCAAACTCACTAGCTGGAAAGATGTTGTGTTGAACTGTAGAACACATTACACCGTCACATTAAAGCATAATGTATGACCCGTCTCCGGTCCCTGGGGCGTACTTTATCTTCCGCGCAATGCTCATGAATGGAAATGAAAAAGGCGTTTAGTTCTTCGACGCCATAAATACGCCAGAAGTAACCGGTTAAAGAGTTACTTGATGAAATATCTTCACGACAAAATAACGCCCTTCCAAGAGTTCAAGAGATCCTTCTAGAATCTCCTGCTAGCCTATTCTGTTTAACAGTGGATGACGTGGCTCCTAGCAGTCTGCTGTAAGGTTAATGTCTGTCTACCAACTATAACCCGATAAATATAGGTCTTGCCAGCAGTGGGGGGTTAGTCTTCGCCGTATGTTTGATGGTTTTCCTTTAACTTAACGTCGCTGAAATCTCAGAAGCTGCCGTTCAGACAGATTTGCTATATATAATGCAGGCAGAATCGGACGTGTTCATAGCTGCTTTGGGAAAGAAGTCATTTCAATCAGTCAATAAGGATGCCAACTGGTGCCAAGGTGATACCGACGGTGTTTTGAAATAACGATTTTGTCGACTAAATATTTCGTCAATTGTGACATATCAGGGGACATTTATCAACCCTTGAGAGGAAGAGTTGCACAACCACAGGGGGAGCTAAATTGCCTACAAATGAAGTAACATATGCCACCGGTCCGGGATGGCCCTAACGATTACAGGCTTGGTCGATGGAGCGAAAATCAGTATGACGCAATTTCAACGACCGGCAGTTGTGGGAGCCGGTTGCCGCGTCATCTGATGGAATTCGAGTCAGCAGCAGCCTCAATCACATTGCACACGGGAGTAATCACACTAAACTCCTAACTCCTTTCTGTTTTCAAACTCTTTCACGTACTGCACAATTATCCATTGACTAGACGATGACAAAGGTGTCTGTAAGGATGTTCCCTGTGGAGATAAGTCAATTTTCCATAGCTGTGCGAAGTTTCACCTATTCAGATCCCTGAAACCCAGTTATCTGCCACGCCGTTATAACCATTTCCCCATCATTGATGCTGATGAAAGATGCCAGTAGAGTCGCGGTCAATGTGACCACACTGAAAGGGAGGGCGTAAACCATGAAATTGCGAACAATTTCCGAGAATAATAATCCTATGCAACCTCTACATCAATGTTTTCAGCATTTTTACATATAGACTTCTTCCCCCATTACCCGTTGACAAGTAGCCACACGAAGTCTTGGAGACGAGCCTTGTTTTGCCTGATGTAATAATAAGATGGAGGACGTACAACATGTCGTCAGATATACATGACGACATATGTCTTCCAGGACCTAAAGATTGACGAGGAAGGTGCAGTTCTCCGGCCGAGCTCGCGAGCAAAGTGCGCCGACAATAACCGCCACCGCGACGCCACATTTGTATCGTTTCGGTCGGATTACAGAGAACATTGATAAACATGGAATGGCAAATCCCGGCTCTCTCCGGCCGTGCCCATCGCCTGTCGTGTCTAAGGGGGTGGGGCTGGTAGGATTAGCGGTGCCGGGGTGTGATTAATTTAGCTGTTCATTCCCACTGCACGCAAGAGTAGGAACACGACGTTTCTTTGGCACACTGACTGAACACGCATTGTAAACGTGGTAAACCGTAATTGTTGGCAATGTCCTAGACGGTCACTCGCCAAGGCTAAACCAGGCGGCAACCCCCTGACGTCCGACCAAGGCAAGTTTAATGTTGTCCATTACCGGAGGCGAGCCCGGGTCAGGTTAGCTGGAGGGGCAGGCAGATAGTATCCAGGTTACACAACTCTGGCAGGTACAATATGAGTCGCTCTGTCACCGAGAGGTCAAAGATCGTCTCTAACCGGCGGCAATATTCGGACCGTGCCGTCTGATAGAAGACACTAGAGGCCTGACCTTATTCGTATAGGAATAAATCAAGTTTTAGGAATCCAAACTTCAGCAAAATCACAAAACATTAGACAACTTGAAACTTTCTCTGCTATTAAACATCTGCAGTCGTCAAAATCCACATGTTTTAGGGCAACTTTCTCCGATAATTTCGGTGGACTAGAATAATATAGGAAGTAGGGAGAGAAAATTCAGAATCGATCCATTTGTGGGATTTTCTTTCCCTCATTTTGTCATTCGCCATTACTCGCAGGGGAAATAGAGAGCGCTTCCGTTTTAATGCCCTTCCTGACCAATATAACGGCTGGCCCACTGCCCCGCCATCATGACCGGCGCGCCGGGTAGCGGGACTCCCGGGGTGTTTACAGCGCACAGACACTTCCAGGCGAGTAAGCAACATGATGGGATATGTACATATATAATCGTTTCTCGTGAAGCCGCAGCCTCTGCGAGGGCGTGTGATTCAGGTTAACATGGTTTGTAAAAGGATTTGAGAGAAGTGGACAATGTGGAAGTGGACAATGACGACGTTGTAAACCAGAAGAGAGTGAAAATTATAGAGAAAAGAGGTTAAAAGAATGCTCACTCAGTAAAGAATGACTCGCAAGTGCATGTGATGTGAAGTCGTGCGGAACAGAAATATCAGCGATCGTGTGGTCTCTGGTAGTGTTTATATCTTTTGAGCGACATTGATGACTGAAACGTTTATGAGTTTTACACCTTCTACGCTGTAACTGTGTAATGATTGTCGCAGCATGGTCGTTTCAGTCCTTCAGATAACATAAGGATATATCCTTCTGTACAGTGTCATATTTACATAAATCAATATTATTCCGGGAAGAACTTTCAGTTCTCACACTGAAATCGCTCAAGGCAGGACCTACCACAATTACTGGAACGGCCGTCCATCATTCAAAGCTTGAGTTGGAGCAACAGTTGTTCTGGTATATCCACCCTGCCGAAGTGGGGCATGCCTAATGTGTTTTTACAAATCTCTTGTGGCAGCCCTCGCTCTTTGTCGGCACATTACCGACACCATGTACATCCTTACTGATGCAAATAGCAGCGTATTGGATTTATCTGACTTTCATGTTTGTTCTCAACCGGCTGGAGGCTGTCATGAGAAAGTCTCCACTGCAGGCAAAGAGAATTTCCCACACATGACATACCCTTCCTTCAAACATCCTCAAGTCTACTAGCACCTACGAGGCAGGACAAGCCAAGGAAACTTTAGTTCTGATCTCCTTCCTTGGCACTACCTACTTATCACAGTAGTCCCTTTACATTTCGCCCTCTGTATACAGGTTGTACAACAAGCCCAACTTGACGATGTTCACATCCATTAGAGGTGTCTTGAGAGGTCTACTTTCTCCATCAAACCATCCCCACTGTCTCAGAAGGATAAGAAACCTTGTCTATAGCCCTGCCACTGCGATAACTTCTGTTTTGTGTCTTCCCTTGTGAGAAGAACAACCACTGCAGTCGGCTAATTTACATAGCCATTTATGACCGCGCTAGAATGCTTCATCTGGTAACACACTAGTCATATATAACCTTGTAGACGTTTGTTTCTGGGCTTGGAGATTTTTACTTACACATGTTTACTAGCAATAAAAAGAGATTCGTCAACAAGCATACCATAATTTTCCCTTAGGAAAGTATCCAAACAAATAATTCATGAGAAACCAAAAAATAACCAATGATAACTTAATAAACACCTACTAAATGCGTGTGCGTCTCTGTTAATGGCTTCATCTATTCGAATTCATTGTTTTAAAGCTGTCTATTCCTCATTAAAGGTGCTATAGAATGGCGGGTGAAGACATTATGACCCTCGTGATATTTCTCATAAATCGGAAAATAAAGGGCCTCATACAACCAGAGGAAATGTGTTGTGGTTTTGTGTATTCTCTTGAGTTTCTAGATAATACACCCGTGTATGGGCATCTTTGTCTGACATGAGATTTGTGCATGCAGCATCTGATGGCTTCATGAGGTTGCGCGCTGAAAATCTGAAATTGAACTACTTCCAGGGCCTTTCACGTCCGCTCCACAAAAACAGACATCATTGTTCAACCTGACGGGTGGTCGACGAGACGCAGACAGCAGCCCTATATATCGCCTCTCGTATTGTGCATAAATCTCCTGCCTATATCCCAACATCTCCTCAACTTAACGAGCACGGGGAGACCATAACACAAACGGGTAGGAAATGCAGGCTCCTGTTCCCCGTGCTCCCGCCTCCCGTGCCATAACGCCCAAACTATCTGCCTGCTTTATGAGGAGGACCTCGTCACTTTGAGACATTAAGTCGCCTCTAGCACATTACACCGTGTGTAAACCTTTAGCCCCTGTCACACATAGCCGAACATGGCCTCCCGACTACTCCCAACCTTTCCCAGATCATGGTTGGGAACAAGGTCGGTTGTCGTTGGCAGCTGATCTAGATGAGGTTGACTATTGGTTGGCTGGCCGAGCCGATTGTTTCAAAATGTCTGAAACATTCGGGAGTGGACGGGAGCGTCCGAGGTCTAGAAAAGGGCTGGGGGCTGGTTGGGAACTGGTTGGGAGTAAGTCGGCAGTGGTTGTGCGGCGGGATTGAGAATAACATTTGACAGCGGCCTCGGTTGGTTTGTGGTCGGGGAAAGGTCCTGAGTGTGTGTCAGTGGCTTCAGGCAGGGTACGGCCGGGGTCCACTTGTCATATGATTTCATGCGCAGATATTAAAAACGGCCATATTGGATGCAAATGGAATTTCTTTAACAATCCGTAATATTTTACGTTGGGGCTCAGGAAAGGGAGAATTGCAATGATACAATCATGATTGGGTAGTGTTGTCGAACCTTGCTCACGGTAGTTGGAAAAATATGGAAATTAAAAGTAATCAGTGTCAACAAATGTTCCCATGCAATTAGTTCTGCCGGGAAAATCACATCGAATTAATTTTAAATGATGCACTAGTAATAAACCTATGAGTAAGCCAACTTTTCCAGTCCTGTGTGAAGAAGGTCAGCAATATCTGCTGCTAAAGATTTCCTATAGCAGCTGTATTGGCACCAGGCCACCAAGAAAACGGATAGGTCAAGTATACACAGCACAATATGCGCGTCCACTGCGCCCTACGCACACTGTTGACTACAAACCGCCTCCCGTACACAGCCTGCAGCAGCGTGCGAGGTACATTAATAAGTGACTACATTCCAACTGTCAGTGGAAAATAAATACCGTCGACAATTAACCATTCCATTTTTCAGAGATATTCCACTCAGCTAGACTTGTCACCAACTGTGACTAATGATGTCAATCACACAAAACTACCTATTTCCCGGGGAGAACATCTAGGTTTACTGTTGCCAGATCAGCATTTGAACAAACCATAATAAATGCCTTCGGGACAATGCCAAAAAACATCACCATGTAGTTAGCAATCAATTAACCAGTTAACGCATGAGTGATTAGAAAAGCCTGGTTTGTATAGGAAAATTTACGCCTGCAGAAACAAGATAAGATAATAATGATGGCGAGCTAAGGAGGCTATGTTCTGTACCGCAGTTAATACGTGTGACGCTACACTGTCGTCCTAAATGGTTTACTACAGCTTTCCATTATCTGCTACTTAATGTGTGAGTAACACAGGTGCTTGTGCATGCAGCTAAGTCCTCCGACTCTTTAGGTTTCGGCAGTATCCAATATTAGTCACGGGAAGCGCTTAACGAAGCGTTTTATGTATTTATGTACGCACGGGTACTACTGCTGCAGTACAAGTTGCCGTTGATCTCGACATTTCCTGACGGCTCTTTCCGGTCAGACAGTACGCTGTATTTCGGTATGGGAGACGCTACAACAGGGCATCGGGGCGGAATAGGGTTCAAAAGGGTCCTCTCTACTGCTCATTATAGCTTCGAGTTCAGTAATGGGTTTGACACCGGCGTAAAAGCTTAGATGAATTATGCAGACCAATGGGGTAGATTCCACCTAACTCTCACCCACGGGTCGAAAACATATCATCAGGGCAGAGCTGACGTCTTTCGCAGTAGCGTATTTCTGGCTGGAATCCTAGTTCTAGTACTGATCAAACAGCCTAACCTTCATGTGGGGGTACGTCGGTCCTGGGCTTCCACATAGAGATCGTCGGGGTTATCAGCAGCAGCATGACGGTGGCCCACGCCAGGATGTCCGACAACATCTCCCGGTGGTGTACGGCGCCGCCAGCCCCAGTCAGAGGTCCATAGAAAATGCGGGAAGACGAGGAGCTGTTGCGAATCTCAGCAGGCCACGAGGCGGCGGGACGTTGGAGAGGCGAAACGGCGGAGCAAGTCAGCTGTCTGAGATTGCTGGGCGCAAGGGGGCACGGGTAAAGCCAGCCTTAATTTGGACCCGTCCACATCGGGATGCGGAGAGGGGGACGTCAGTCAGTGTCACTGCTATATACACGGAAGATAGGGGCGCATTTCCGCAGGATATCCGCACCACTGATAACATTACGTTTTTACAAAACACATGGTAGAGAGATAGCAATATGTAATACACGTAATCCTCAGAAGCTTTGATTCTGCTCACTGCCGTCCAATACATGCACCTGTACAGATCTCCAACAGACCGGCCACATCTAATACCTGCCCACACCGCGTCCCCAGCCATACCTCCCTGATCCCGTCCAATTGCACATCACTAATACGCCGCAACGATGAAATATTCAGCTGGGCTCCGATTAGGGCCAAGCGGGGTTACGGGTAACTATCAATTAGATCAGGGCCATTCTGTCCGGAGGCGTGGGGATTGCGGTCCGGTGGGATGATAACACACAGAAAGCCCCTCGGGGAAGACCTTTAACAGTTAAAGTGCGGTACACAGGACATTCGACCTGACACAGTTTCAGAAAGTTGGGGTTGTTGAAATTCTGCGTTTGTTGGGGTTGGAGTGTGTGGAATGCGAAAAAAGACTCGGACCTATCCTCTTGTTCCCTGCGCCTGGTTCATAACTTGAAAGTTTTGAAACAGCGACTAGGTGTGGTTGGATCTGTTATTACTTCTAACAACGTTGAAATACAATCCGAATCTAACATGACATACTGTAGATTAAAGCAGGGGTGGAAATAAGTACGTATACATTATGTCAGATATAAACATGCCTCTCCCGTTATATTATAATTACTCGTGTGCGCACACCCCTCTCATCTCCTGGTCTTACAAGTGGATTCTGCTCTTCGTCTGGTAATCACTATAATTCCAAACCTGCTGGATCAAATTGATGCGATTGGCTTTTGTTTTATCCTTAAGTGAAGCTTGGCTCCCCGTAAATTATGTAGTGCCACGCGTGCCTGAAGTTTAGGTTGGGACAGTCTGGGTAAGAGTCTTAGATAAGACCGTATTACCTGGTATCTTATAATTACCACCTCTGTCGCCAAACTACTACAAACTGTCAAGAGCGTTCAACGGCAAAGACAGAGAGATTCTTAGATCTGTCAGCTACAATTGGAGTAACTTTTTTACCTTACTTGATTTCATTAAAAGATAGTAAAGAATTTTAAATCAAAGGCAGATTAGGTAGTAATAGGGTCAGCGCAATCTTCTTTTTAACGGCGTGCTCCAAACTTTCGAGTTGTAGAATTGTTAACCGTAGAACATCACAGTCATGCTTGACTATACTTGATTTTGACGTTTCCATGTCTGTATCTGTATTTGTATAGTTGGCATAACCGCTCTTCGGCGTAACACACCAGCTTCGCAGGCACGCGGCGTGGCGGCAGCTGGCTACATTACACCGAAGGGCTTGTCTGCAGAGAAAGTGCAAGAAATAACATTAGATATAGATAGAGCAACAGATTGTAGCCTATCTCTGCTTGCGGGGGATTAACTAAATATAAGATGTAGTCTCCGATAAAAGCGTTCAAAATGATGAATGGCAGGTACAGCTAACAGGGTCCAAGTGGGGTGAAATTTTGCTCGGATGTCTGATTAATTTTTTTGATAGATTTCCTGACTAAGTCTGATTCTGAATGCAGCAGATAGGTAAAATGTCTAGATATGCAGACGGCGTCATTCAACTTATGATTAAAGATAACAAGTCGGGCGCCTTATGTTCTCCTAGACGGTCTGAAAATTAGCCGCAGGAGATTCAAGAATGCTCCATAATCATTGTGGAAGATGCCACCAGCGCTTTTATAATCCCAATGTCAAACAGACATTGTTGGAGATAAAGTTGCTCCGCTACATTTTCCTGTTAAGTGCCTCAACTGGTGAGTTCATAATTGGGCCAATTATTCTTCTAAAGCTCTATGTGATCTGTAGAAAAATAGATATTAACACAATTCTGAAGCTTCACAGTGCCAGTAGTTCCGCGGGGGCAGAACTCGTCAACGAAGGTCGACTCCTCGCAAATTCCACCCCAGATCCAGTCCGATATTTCGTTGTTATGTGACTTTTTGATACTTCTAAGTCAGGAAATCCTTTAATCTTCCAGGCGGACATTTGCACAGGAACCAGCTGTTTGTATGAGATACTGGCGACCTCGGTATCATTGCAGCAGTCTTACGGGCCTACATCAGCTCAAAAAGACTAGATCTGACCAGATGGAGATTTGTGCTTAACTGACAGAGAAATCCGCAACACGGCTTGATAAATCGATTGAACATTCCTGGAGGTTATCGTTGGTTAATTACGTACAAGCGGTTCTCGTCAGACTGACACACATACAAGATGTTTTTTGGCGCTGGCGTAGAGTTACCGAAACTATTAAAGCCAAGTTGTCAAACTTTGTTTTTGAGCCAGACAGAAGTTTTTAACACCTGATGCCTGGTAAATTGGTACCCAGTGCATGTCCCTCCAGCTTTTCCAAGAGTACACGCTTGAGTAAAATCTATGCAAGTCTACGTGGAATATTTCACAGGTGTGAAAGAGAGGCACGTAGCCCTATCTTGTGGTATATTCTGGACTATCTGAGTTCGACGTAAGCTTAATTTTCCGTAGGTTACACTGGATAGGCATAATAAACTGTTTCGTCCATGTGCAATATTAATTTTTTTTGCCTTGCACGAGGAAAGGGCACGTTATGTTGCATCACATAATACAAAAAAACTGACTTGAAGATCAGGCTTGACGGTCAAGGCCACAGAACGGATGAACGGCCATGCATGCTCCCCGCAGTCAGAGGGTCGAGGCACCGTGTAATGCATCGTCCTTCCCCTTGCAATCGAATGAGACAGTACACTTTTGTTCACGGTCAAACAAATGAGTTTCTCATCAAGAATGTATTCCCTGCCTTCGATGGGTGAAAGGCTGTGTTTAAACATTGGAGCCTGCGGTTCCGTGGTGCGAGGCGCCAGCCAGGCGGGCCCAGTTGGCCGAGGTCGGCAGACTTGTATGTCATCCGCTTTATACCAGATGGCTGTATTATCGCAACTACATTTATAAATTATATAAACTTTGGCCACGAGCCTATCACTCGAACTTCAAGTCTAGTTCAATTGGACACGCTTTATAAAGACGTTCCTGTGACGTTTCCCACAGAAAACTGCCCTCTTGACACTCGAGTTAAAGCGGAAAATCAAATGTTTCTCACCGCCGACTTTACGTACATCCAGTCTATGATTATGGCGGCAAATACCTTGTCTCGGAGACATTTTTATGGACGTCTATGGAAAACTCAGTCCTTACCACTATAATTCTACCCCAGAAACTTACTAGTCCAATCGTTATGTCAATTCCTTGTAATATAGTCTTTCAGTGAAGTCTTTGTCAAGCAAGATAGGCACAAGGGAAAGATGCACAGAGTTGTCATTGGGCTACGTACAATGATGATCACACGTGGCAGGCTGATGCTTCCTAATGATATTGTTTCTAACTACACGTTATTTATTCTGTTAATATTTCCGGTCCCTTCATACGAGGTCAGGATGATTGACACTGGCTCAGAGTTAATTATCGGACCTGCCCTTCCAGAACAACAACCGGCACCGCAGAACTTTAGTTTCCCCTTCAGGATGCACCACAAGAGACGACAACAAACTCATTTACGACTTATTCAGTCAGGAGGCAAACACCCCGAATGGATATAGAATTGGCCTTTACGAAGTTACAGATTAAGGCCGGTAAAAAAACAGCTTCATAATCTGTAAAAAGTTGATTGTTGCTGCAAAGTTACATCCAAGCTTTGGAAAGCAACTAACGCAACTCTGATGACAAGTATCGATTTTGAGAAGCTGGATACGATGAGAGGGTGGAGTTATAACAGGAATAAAGTTTCCTGTAATCATTGCTCAGGGCAGATTGAAGGCCAGGTTGATGTGAAGAATTAATGCACTTTTATATGAACTCCTAGACGTTACAGGTCATTCCAGCCTACAGTAATTGAAGACCTCCAGCATCGACCGCTCGGGATATGACGTTACTAGTGACATCAGAGCCACGAGCTGAATTCACATAGCTACTGTTCTCACGTCCGGCCAAATGGCAACTGACTGTGACGTCCAACCACTTTTGACCTTTTGCTCACGTCAAACGTCCTTAAGGTCACGTGCCCTGAACATTTGGGTCAGTCATCTTGAAGACGATACGAGGCCTGACCAAAAATTCCGTTGTTCAATTTCTCGACAATCACAAATGTACATGTTACTTTCATGCTAACTCATATCAACATATGCTCTGTTCCAAACAGCTATTAGAGGCTTCTATCACACTCATCTGAAAACCAAGTAGTCAAGAAGACCAAGAAGTCAGAACACCAAGAATTCCGCATCAGAAGACCAAGTATGGACTTTTGATATACAATTTAACATACTTCGCATGGCCGAAACTGCAGTTCCAACACTGCAAACTTTTATACAGTTGCACACGCAAAATTGAAAGGTCGCTGAACCTTTCAGAGTTAGACAGCCAAATCATTCTCTCTCCATCTGTAATCCACTATACCTTCCCAATAGCCACTAGCTGTCCTGTAAAGTGTTGTCCTTGGGGAGTCGCCAAGAATTCTTATACAATGTAACCCTTGAAAATGGCGAAATTTTCTTAATTTCGAATTCTCTTCAACTCATTCCTTTGGACGGATCCCTTTCATCTTTAAAATATACGGCATTTTGACGGCAGAAGAGCCTTGTTTTTCTTTAGGTTGTAGCACTGTAACTTTTCTCGGGCCCTTATCTGCAAAGGTGGTGTTTTACGAATTGGCATCTCAATTTCCGTGGTCGCTGGTCTGTGTCTGCGCTCTCTTTTCCCGGCGCTTTGATACGGATGATTGGCATAACCAGAGGTACAATGACTGTGTAGTTATCGTGCCATGCCATCCGGCGGGAAGGGCCGGGCTGACTGAGCACCCTTCAGCCTCAGCGCGCCGACATGCCGCCTGTGATCATGGAGCATGCTACTTACAGCTCACAACTTTTCAGTCAGCGAAGGGCCCGGGGCGGTACCGGAAAAATCGGGACCTTTGCAAAAAGGTCCGTTACTAAAAATCCATTGACCCTCCGAGGTCGAACACCTATTTCCAAGTTGCCCAAGGGCAGTCGCAGTTTGAATTTCCTTACGCTACACCGGTTTGAAAGCCTCGAGGGGATTTCATAGAAAAGGGCGAAGTAAGCCTTCAATCCTCAGACCCTATATATCATCATTAGTGTCGCAAAGCTTGTCCGAGCGATTTAAGAAACTACCTGCATACTGCAAACTTTTCTTCGACTTCCATAAGGGAACAAGACCATTCTCAAAACTGTCACGTTCCCTAAAAGTTCATTTGGGTAACTTGAGGCCAACCACTGTGAACTTATATCTACGGCCTGTATTCGGGACCGGGAGATACATGTTCGAAGGGTTTTCTATGAACCATGTACTTCGTAGACAACTATTGGGAACAGGTGGTATTCCTCTGGGATTTGCAGTGAAGAGCAACGATATTGCAACTTTTGGGATAGATACGCACAGAATGGAAAACAGATCAAACATAAGATAGCAACATGTCTAAAAAGGTGACCTTATTCCTGGATACAACGAAGCACAATTACCCTATCTGCCATAAATCGTGTCGAATATCGAGACATTTCAACTCTGTCATACTCGATCAAACTCCTGGATATCCACCAGACACCAGGGAGACAGGACAATAAGCCCTGGTGATCAGAAACAGCTGTTCCCCCTCACAACTTTCACAACTGTCTTCTCCAACAACTACAGATTTCTCTCCCATGGTAATCTTTCCTTTCGCAAATCCGTTTCAAGTAATCAGATTGGAAACAAACAGAAATGTTGCAATAGTCTTTCTGGTATGTATGTCCATGTGTAACAGAAAGTTTGCAGTACAAAAAGCATGAACTCAGCCGTGGTAACAAGTGCCGAGGAACTTCCAACAAAGGGCTCACTTTCCTTCCAGCAACAGTTAGCCAATTAACCTCTTTATCTGCCCCGGTAGATCACCATGAGATAGCGCATAACAAGGGTTTACACTTCTAACACGATTAACATCCTGTGTAAAGCATCCTGTTTCGCTGAACTAAACCCTACTGTGCTGAGTAACCACGTGTGCGGCCTGCTCGATTGCCTGGATCGGAGAGATAACGTTGGATCTGAAGCGGCATCGCTGTCGCGTGGTTTTAGAGAATTGCAGAGATGCTGCGTAGTTTTTTGTTCTGTGTAATCCCGATTCAATTAAGCTGGTCGTTATCGAAGAGACCCTGCTGAGAGGATCACAGGTTTCTCACAGTGAACAATGTGGAAAGAATATCTGTAATTGAAGATTTCGTTTCTTGTACCTGTGACGGTGTAAGTTACGGGAGTACATTGCTACGCGGGTTTCTACCTGTAGGGCGTCGTTATACTGATTGCTGGTTGATTCGCTAAGCCTCATGATCATCTATAGCTTTCTTCAGTTCGACGTCCCCGAATGACGTTCTCGCTCAAGGTGTTGTTCTCAATATCAATGCACACCAAACTGGCAATTACAATGGATTCAACACCCACGTACTAATCACAAAAATGACATTTAAGCACAGCATAACTCTTCTTGTTGCCTCGAGCAATTATCATGGACAAGGTGTCATAAAGGCTAGCATGCAATTCTAGATTCACATCTTCGATGCATTAGAGCCTACACTTCAAGGCGAATATATAATGGCGGAATTAGGCTTAGGTACGTAGGTACTGCACGATGACTCTCATTCTCAACGATGAAATGTCTGCATTATTCAAAATGGTTATTACAGCAATATTAAAGTTAGCCCAAGGCCGTCATTCTACGTCAATGTGTCTGGTGGAAGAGAGTATATGACGTTATTCTTCCTCACCCGAGGACATTATGTTTGCGGGAGGTTTTATCGGTTTTAGAAGAAGTGGTAAGATTTTGGGTTCTCCAGGAGCTCAATTTTCAACTATTTGCGAGGAGGATAAACTGATTTCATGATTTTAATAAGCATTGTCCAAAGGCAGTTGCGATTTAATTTTGAGCTACATGCCGTGGAGTTTCCGGACAACCTTTAATTTCGTTTTAAAGTGCACATTACAATATACGCCCCGCTAATGTTTTTGCTTTAGTCTTAGATTATTAGCACATCGGCAGAACGTACTGCGTCTGTGCGAAACTCGGGTTTGTCATGGTTTTCGTTTGGTGTTTGGTCAACGTTGCATCTGAATTTTACCCGTTGCAGACGATATCTTTTCTTATAGAATATTTGAAAATTATATATCTTTGAATACGCGAATACGACCTTTAAGCGAGACGTTCTACCGAAGTGCTATATGCACGATAAAGTACGGGTTTCGCGCAGGCGCATTTATGTTCTGCCGACATGCTTACTTTATTAAATCCTACATACGGCTGTTACGTAATCTAACATGCTGCTGGGTTATGTAATATTCCATGATTGACAACAGAAACCCACCAGCTGCAGAACAAGCCATGGGAGACCAAACTGTAATCCAAGGCGGCTGTTAACGTTATTAGAAATAGATTCAGATCAGTAATAAAAGGTCATTAAAATTTCCTGATCGTTCAAATGTTCATTACCGTCTCATCCTCCCAGCTTCCGTAGGATTTATTCCCCGCTACACAATCCATGATTGGTGATTCCCGCACAGTCGTCAAACCCAGTAATCCTCGTTTCTTCAAACATTAATGACAAGATGAGTGTGCTTATGCGGTGTATGTAATCTGAGGAAATACAGTGTTTACGCATAACAATCTTGATGATGTTTGTTTAGGGTTATCATCGGCCAAAATGTCGGTTTCATTCTGACGTATTCAGCAAAGTTCTGTATCTGTATCTGTAAGTTCTGACTATTCTGCCGGCAACGTTTATCATTACCTGTTTCTATAATCTATTCATGCCTACTCTATCTAAATAAACAATTGATACGATATGTAAAATTAACCGACCAATCCATCAACAAGCCAGATACGTAGATCAGCTCAGTGTTATAATAGCGTCACACGACAGAATCCCACCTATGACAGACCTTAGTTGTTATGAGTCGGTAGTTGTTGTGTTAGAATATTCGTTTGTTCAGTTATGGACGCTTCAGGCATGCGATAAACAAGTCCTGCTGTAATGGAGGATTCTGCCCAACGCTAGAGTGTGATCTATAAGTTGACACAAACAATCGAGAGGGTCTCTTTGAGTTGATTTGATGGTTCGTATACTTAAGAATGAATCATGACGTTCAAGTAGACAGAAGAAAACACTCTAAAGCTTTAGCAGATGATTGGACCTGTGTAAGATGTAGAACTGGTGCTTCGCCCGGTGTTTGATATGCTCAAGGTTTTCCAACAATGGAGACTGTCGTCATTCGCCTTTGTTGGTATATCTTAAAAGCTTATTTGTATGTTCATTGCCTAGTCATAATTCACGTTTAATATAAGCGGCTTATCGGATTGTACCTCTGACTTACAACTGTAATACCTAACACTTACATTTCATTCATTGAGGATGACATTCAAACTTGTAAATACTTCTGGAGCAGAATAAGCTTAAGCGTATAACTCCAGTAAATCATGATACCTTGCCATGCATGTTTATAGTTAACTAACACAGACGTTATAAAATATGTCTCTGAGCTGATTCTTTGGTTGGCCGCTTATTGCGTGGACTTTCAAACTTTACGGTTCATCGTCAAACATCCAAGCCTTTCTTTGGAAATGAAGTTTGTTAATAAAGACAAAGAGCTGATTCTAATCCTAGCTTAACTACTGATTTCTTTACCACCGAAACTTTCACACACATATACAGATTCACCAGGTGAACATAAACGTGCGTTAACTTGCCCCCCAAATCACGGGCTCATTGTAGTATCGCCTTGTGTTTTGTTTTATTGTTCGGCACTACCTCGGCAAATCTCACAACAAATCTCCGGCACAAAACTGATCCGGCCCTCCGTCTGGGAGCCGTTCTCCCTAACCTCTGTTACAGCGAGACTGTACACATTCATCACGTGCAAAATGACCAGGCCACTGATGGGTGAGTATTTACGGCAGTACACTGAGATGAGCCGCTGTACGAACTTGGACATGGTGATCCTAAAAGCCGGGTTGGATAGCCCCAGGAGGTGAACCGACTGAGTAACTATAGCGCCGGTAGTTAACAGCTACTTTCTACCCAAGAAGGGCTGTTTCTAGATCTTCTGAAAAGCCTGAATGTATCTTTGGGTTGGCGTGGGCATCAATATACCAGGCACAGAAAACAGCCGCTGGCGTCTCCCAGGCGATTTCACATGCAGATAGACCACATCAAGCCGGCACGGATTCTACACTATAAATAAATCTTACTCGTCTCTCAGCTTTCTTCCCTGTCCGCATACATACATGGTAGTAACTAATAAAAGGCTATTCGTATCTGCAGGGATAAGAGGGTGGTGTAATGGACAGTGGTCGTTCGAAGGGCGCACAGTAAGTGTACATGTACGTTCTGGGAGATAGCGAAGTCCACTGCCACGGGGGAACAGTTGATGAAAGCGTCTTGGTCTCTTTTATAAATATCCTGTCATCTCAGCAGTGTAGTTACATCACTTTTCAGCCCAGCTGTAACAAAGGCAGGGTGGCTAACTTTAGACAGCTGTATTATTCACAGTGTTACTAAACTGATGTTCCAAGAGCATACATAAAACTTGATTGATTATACTTGAGAGAATGGTCAACACTGAATGTTCGTCTATTCATGATCAGTGTATCTAGTTGTCAAACCGCGTGGTATGTGCAGAAAGAAGTCCAGCGATATGAGATCCGTTAGTGTCGTAGCATAGAGTCTTGGATGACTTCAGATGAACCTGATCCTTTTGGCACATCATACAAGACAAAGTCAGCTACAGTTACTTCTACAGACAGATAACGTGTCGTGTAGGCCACGTAAAACGCTGTAGTCTTCAGCCTTGGTGTGCTGCAGCTGTTTACAGTGTACTGTCTATCAGAGTCATCCTCTGGTTGTTGGGAATGTCATCACTGTTCTAAATGCGCTTCCTAGCACCTTGTCGAGGAAGTGCATCGAAACAGTATCACACCCTGGTCGCCTCAGTATCATGGGGCCAGAGACATACAGGAATAGATTATAGCCTGATCTACCAGAGAAGAACAATCTCAGAGATCTAGATAGTTCTGATGATTTACGTTTGGCCCACAAGATTGGATACGTGCTGCTGACAGGTGAATGCATGTTCTTTACGTTGTCTAACATCATTACTGTATCAATCACCATTGTTTCTCTAGTCAACAGTAGCCTGTCGCCAACTTTGTGGGCCTAGAAGTGTGTTTGAAGGTTACTTAAGTAGGCCAGCCGTGAAGAGGACTGATTATCCTTAAATAGGATGACCTCGCATCATCAACGCTCGGCTTATCCGCGTGATCCCCTGTACGGATCGATACAAGGGTGATAAATCTGCACATTTCCGAGTTAATCCTCGCGTGATGAATCCTGCAGACCAGCTATCAGACGTGTACTTAAGGTGTGCGGGTTGTCGGAGTGATGAAGTGTGGGGGTGATTGGGAATGTTGTTGACCATTCAGTATACACGCGGTCCAGATAGACCTTCATATGCGCTATATGCTGGCTTTAAAGCACAAACTGAAATGCAAGTCCTGCTTTTGATGTGTTCATTATGAGTTGCTTAATGTAGTGCATTTCCAAATCTTATTGATGTTCTCGTAAGTCGTGTATTGCATACATACATGTTTACATCGTACAGGTGACGTCAATCATACGGCCCACTACATCTGCTGCCGACCCGACCGTGACATGTCCTTGGCTATAACATACTCATTTACCTTCATGAGTCCAATTCTTACCTGTAGATCACTGACCTTTCGACTTTTGCGTATAACGAAGGCCTGGGTGTGTACACATCAAGTTCAGAAGTGTCCTTGAAAGTGCGTTATTGCCTCCTCAAAAATCAATAAGAGCCTTCGCACGGAAATACAAGTTTCATAACCTCACTCAGCGACGGGCCCAGAACCCCGGGCGGATTGTTAACCGCGTTGTTAGGCAATGATGCGGGTCCATAAATGCACTTTCTTTGCCTTGTTATTTCACCTGTACACAATCGATTCCAGACTCTTCTCGTGGTGGAAAACAGATATATCAGACATCCACGCGTCAATACCACACTGCCTAACAATTTGTATTCGTTAGAAATCGAAAACTCGGAGAACATGTTATTGATGAGGTATATCTTCCAATAACTTGTAGGCGATGGAGGTTCAGATTCTGGAACGAGTCGGTCTGTATCTCTCTATTCCCTGTCAATAACGCTAGAATCGTTACTGCCCAAATGGCGCTCCTAACGAAAAACGTCCAAACTGCAGGAACGTTAACGTTGGCATGGAACCATATTTGGGAATTTTTGCACGAGAGCCAGGTTGCTCTTTGGTATAACCGGCAAAGACGTGCTGACATCGACCGACCAGGCGATAGGATCACGCCCAAAAGCTCCCGATCATACTTTTACAAGTACTCCTTTCATGGAGAACGAAGATTTCCTGGTATAGGTGTATGTAATGATGCAAACACCAACCGTCATCTAAATATACACAGTATCTAGTGACTTCATCCATTCAACCATTCATCCAAGCGTACAGCAAGTTTGATACAGCTTTAAAGCCCTGTGCGTCTGTAAGATATTAACGTAACTCATGAAGGAAATCGGATAGTCCAATTCGATAGAGACGTTCTTCACCTTTGACAGGCCTGAGAGTGATGTTCCGCATATCAACGCCTATCAACGTCACCTGACGGACGTTAAGGTAAGTGCAGCAGTTCAAAATGGAACATTGGCTCACATTCATCAAGAAACTAGAGGCAATAATTTTGGACACTATGCAACAGCAAACAGTAAGTGCATAACCATGAAAACAGGCAGTATAGTGATTATATCTGTAGACACGTACTTGTATTTCAACATGGTGCGGCTTTCCAAAATTACGGCAGTAAAAGAATTTGCCCGCAGATAAAATGTGTACATCACAAAGTCTTATTGTGTAATGTATGAGTAAGTTTGATTTGCTGCTGCCGAGCTTATCCGGTGGCAACAATAGAGATGGTGACAATGTAGAGACCCACCTGTAGAATTATGTTAGCCACACAAAACTACAAAACAGAAACAAAACGCTTTTAGCTGTACGTGTCCTGCTCTGCTTTTTTTTCTTCTGGGATGGGAGTTTTGACTCACGCTAGGTCTCTTATGTATCCACACTTTTTCATTATAAAAGTGGCTGCGACAATATAAGTTGTACATAACTTGAGTTCGCAGCCACTTAGTCCGTGTACTTTTATTTGTATTTATCACTGTGTTTCTGAATCAATAAAAAAACACACACCTGATAACGGCCCCTCCACCAGCTGCTGCCCCATGGTCACCGCAGCACATCCCAGCAGGAGCACCGCGAGGGCCAACGGCGTCCGTCTCCCCGTGCCACGACACATGTCTCCCGCCAGAGTCATGGCCTCAACACGGCGATTCGCAGCCAGAAATCTGTAAGATATGTTCGATACCATTACAGTGTATTCATCTCAGAATTTAACAGACACGCTAATCATAGGGATGTGAAGGCAGAAAAACAACACTCATGTAAAATGAAGAGATGTTAATAGAATACATAGAGGACAGGAAGGAATCTCAAACTATTGTCAACCTTTAAGGACAGACCTGACGTTTCTCGTGGTTTGTTGTTGTTAATTGCTTGAACGAACTGCATCTATACGTACTAGGGTCAATAGAAACACGTCTTCCAGCTAACTTGGCAATTTGAAGCTGCTGATGAGGGTAATAAATAATTTGAACTCGTAATTTCAAGGCCCAAGTCTGTGTAATTTAAAGGTAAAAGTTGACGAAGAGAGAGTACGTATGCTAACCAGGGCCCACGGCGAGAATAAGTAGATCTCTGCGATAGTTTGGCGTCAGGTAGTCGGGTGGGCAATTTGTGGTGAATAACGCGCTAGCGTTCCCTCAGGACCAAACTCTCAACGCTGTCAAAACCACGATATCTTCCACCCCCTTTGGCTATAATTAGGAACAATAAACTATCCTTTTCTTGTCTACGTCACTCTATCGATTATGAACTACACTCAGTAGTGACACCTAAAATCTTTCTGATGGGAGATACGTACAAACAATAAAATTTCCCCCATTATAAGTTGTCAAATTACCCATTTAGTCCCAAATTTTGGTCTACCTGTCGAGCTATTGCATGCAGAATATCGGTAAGACATCTGGGAACGGCCAATAGCTGATTGTAGAAGGAGGCCGTTAATAAAACATACATCTCGTTAGATTGTTTTGTTTAGATATCAGTATGTTGGTTGCACACAGGGCCGGCCATGAAAATAACACACTCCTACATCTCTCTACATGTTTTTTCAAAGATCTACACCAAACACTTGATGCTGCTTCAGGCAACAGTGGAAGATGACAGATCTTAAGTTTGTGACAGCGGGATGTTTTTATAACCTGTAGTGCATCGATCGTCTGCGATCGATTCCAATATGTTCCTGTGGGCAAACGTCATCTAACAAGCCGCCCCTGTACCTGACAGCCAGCTGACCCGGAGTACTTCCACATTCACACGACATGGGACCATCCTTCGGGGACACCAAGATAAGCGTTAATTTTTCAGGTTCCTCCTGCCTGCCTTGATAGTTTGCGAGATGGGAACATCAATATCTGAACCCCGGTCTACCTTGAGGGTCGTCCCGATGGGCCACGGCGGTACAGGGTGAGCAGGACGACTCAGAAGTAATGGCCGTGCACAGGCCGGTCACAATTTGTCTGGAAGACCGATGGGATCTAGTACCAGATCCAATTTGTTTACGACCAATTTCCCGTAGCAATTCAGAAGTATTGAGGCGGAAAACACAACATCCTCTATTTTGCTACCAAGTTCCATTGATTTCAATTCATTTTTAGATCTTATTAGGCTAATTTTGAAAGAATCAACGCATCCCAACATTAGCTCTTTCCTGGCAAGATTAAGCTTTAAATGTTTGCATTGTTTATAAATGAGACATTATATACAGAACGTCTAAATGTACCAACACTAGCTAGAACTACATGTACTAAGAAGAAACCCTAGAGGGATTTCATTTGCCGGAAGAGTATTGAGTTTCCTTCAGCTAGAAATCCTGCGGCTCTCGGCTGTCCATCGCAAGCCGTCAGCACACCGTGCGTAGACGTAGTTCCTCCATCTATCGGATCCACACGCTTCACTTAGCCGCAAATTGATTAGCGATCAAGCAATTTGGCAACGGCGAGTCTTGTTGTATTTATACAAAATGCGGTAAAATGCGGTATGTTCACCAGCAAGGAAGCGCGTTGGAATATGTCTTTCAATTATTCCTGATTATAGAAAACTGGTAACGCATGAAAACTAGAAATACGGACACAACTATTACATTGAAGGACAATGCATTTTTCTCTCAAAAACACACATATTGTTCCCGATGACGGTAGAAGATATGAAGATGCCAATACGTCCTGGAGAAGATAATTGCTGTAACCGTCAGGGAATAGGTCATATTGGTCCATACATGCCTATCTGCACCGTGATTGCATGCCAAATCTATCCTCTTATCACCCTACAGACCAATAATATCTGTACAGTTTCGGTCCAACACATAACACATCTATTAATCATGTTTTTCTTATGCCATTTTCTTATGCCATAAGAATTGAATGTATAAATGAATAAGTGCATGAACCCTGGTATTCATTTAATCATTTAAGACGTGTCATTTACCATAAGAATCCCCATCAGCTGCTTGCGGCTTTGTTTCCTCATCCATATGTGGCGGCCCAGAACCTCAGAACAATTTAAGCCGTAGTAAAGGAAACAAGGTTCACGAAAACCCAATTTCCCGCCTAAGTGAGATCTGTATCTGCGTTATTGGGCTTTACTTCAGCCGCCGATAACGGGCCTGCCGGCTGGTGATCACAGAGAGGAAATAGTCCCGCATCTCTGCAGGCAGACGGATAGATGTGAGACTGTGGCCGTCCTCTGGGAGAACTGAGATGTGGTGTGGAGAAAGACTATCAATCTTCAACACAGGGAAAACACAACCTAACAGGGCACTTTTATCAAACGCAAAGGAACAACGGTTTATTTGTTGAGGCCAATGTCATGAACAGTGTCCTGAAATGACCTCTTTTATCTGAATAGCAGAAGAAATGATTATACTGCTTGGCTTAAGTGTTCCCTGGGTTGAACATTATGATCAAGCGTGCAGAACAGAGCTTTCATCTGTTTTTTTTTTCATTCTGATGTAAGAGATAGAAGCCGTCGAGACAAAGGAAGATACAGGATCGTGATAACCACACAATGCTTACAACGTACAGTCTTTATTAAGGACATTTGGTTGTGGGATGGTAACGATTAGCCTGTGTTACACAAGCTCTCGGCAGGAGGTTAATGACCCCCACCCCAACCTTCGGCCGGGCGGCCGCCAGGAGCGCGGTTTAGTCAGGCTAGGTAACGATATGCTATACCAAGTAATTGACAATTAGGTGCTGTGATAGAATCGTCATTTTGCTTATGAATACAGTACGACAAGACAATCAGCACCAAGGACAGGAATCAACAATAGAATCACACAAAACGATTGTCGCCAAAGAGGGCTGCACAGACCAAGCAGAAGAGACCACACTACTTCTACCTTGATGAACCTGAAACTAACTGTTCATCAATGGTAAGTCGTAAGCATAAATAGCATTGGAACGAGATGACGGCGTTAACAGGAGTGCAATATACCTCTTTTTCTACGGTTTACCGCGGGCAGTAAGTAACGTACATCTACGCTTGACGTACCTGTTGAGCCTCTTCAGCCTGACGACAGCGATCCTCTCCCCGTCTTCCCAGGATGCAGAGTCCGCTTGTGGCGGGAAGGGAAGTGCCGCCGCCTCACACAAGCCACGCCCTTTAAGGTAAGAGCGATGAATGATTGGTTGATATGAGAGAGCAGGTTTGGACTCACATTATCATGCAGACAGAAGAAACGGGGCATGGAGACAGGCCCTTTCCTGAATACCAATTAAGTTTAAATCAATATTCTCAAAAACTTTAGAATTGGTCATGACAACCGAGCATATTAAATGCAGCTATGCGAAAACCTCGTCACCTGAACCGGTCTTTTACTATCCTTCAACGACAGAATGTCGCTACTGGGAATGAAAAATGGCCAATTTGTATTGCAGAAAAGCCTTCTGGGAAGGGGGTAGGAAGTATGTCGAGGAAAATAAGATTATAAGATCAGATTGGGATATCAAGACTCTAATCCCAGCAAAACTAGTTTAACCCGTTCATATCAATAATTCCTTGTGATATGGGGACGGGACGTGTAATCTTGTAGATTTTAATTATAGAATTCGGCTTAATGTATTCTCTTTTTCTACAGAAAAACGACATTCGGAAGTATGTGGTCGACGCAATCAGTAGCGAACACTGGTATGACACTTGATCATGACACCTTAAAAACGACTATTGTTAAAGAATGCATCAAATACCATTCTAATTAGTACACACGGGACTTGACTTTATGTCTGTATCTCATTTTGCTGGAAGGCTCGTTGTTTCCAAGATGGCCAAAATATTTTCCACAGACGGGTCATTAAAACTCTGACAGCAGTGAGGGCGGACTCCATGTACGCTCAAGTGTGTACTAAAGTTGATCTCATGGTTTTGAACAAACTTACGAGTTACGACTGACACAAATACCGTCAAATATCAATTTCATTCTGTACGACCGAGTATGCGAAATACATCACGTGTACTGAAGTGTGTTTACAGGTGCATATATATGTCCTAACAGACAATCATGGCATTTAGCTGCTGCCCTCCGACTCACACTATCTCTACAATCAACAGCCGGCTAGCCATCAATAGCGATCTAATTCCAGTATAGATGTAAATGTGTTGCCACTAACACAAATCTATCAGGGATGCGAGTTTCAGGCCTTGAAAGCCGCAGGGTTTCATTATCAGAAGTTCATTATCTCGATAATTAATATGAACGTTATAAAGAGATACAAATTGTGCAATTACTCATGAAGTGCACTTACGAGAATACCATAATGAAACGTTGGAATTAATAGTAGAAGTTTATTGCAAATCCATGCCCGAGGACTAATTGCGACAACATGATAAAATAATAAACTATAAAAAAATGACAATAAATGATGCTACCGATGCTACTTTTGATATGTTATTGTTGGGTTTGATTTCTTTTCTGTGTGCAGTGGAAGTATGTATGAAGTGCCCGACATTTTGCGAGATGTATGAATTAGGAGTTGTTGATAGAAATGCAGCTTTTTTGTAGGGTAGATCTGCATTAATTGCAACTTGATAGGCTAATTTGGCGGTGAAGCTTACTGAACTCCAAAAGCTCATCTGGAATCCTGTAATTGTGCAGGGCCTTACTCATCAAGTAACTACCGTACTAAAGGCACGGGGTGGTGAGTTTAAATACCCACTTATGTGCTCATAAGATGTAGATGATGAATTATACACAAGACGCAGTTTTCACAAAGTAACGATGTCTCAATCAATTCCTGTTGATTGTTGATCACACATAGGCGCCCCGCTTTATCGTGCAATAGCATTGAGACATGGAGACGAATACTATTAAAGCCTACACTATTGTCTGACTGACAGTATGAAGACCATGGCACGTTGATAATAAGGGTTAGACATCCAGGTAAAACAATTTTCAAAGACAATTCAAACTCTACTACTGGATAAATAACGGAGATAACTTCCGGAAGCGCACAACTTGACACTCGCTGAAGAAGAGTGACGGATGCCACTCGAAACGTCCGTAAGTTATCTCCGTTATTTATCTAATAATAGAGTTTGAATTGTCTTTGAATATGAAGACCATGTCCGTTTAACTCAACAATACAAGCACATCGCATTCAACATGGATGCTGCGGATATTTTTACCTTCCCTCTAGAAGCAGACCGGAACAGTGTACCTCACCTTATAACACAGATCTCAAGTTCAAGGACGCTGCTCAACACCAGGTACGGAACAACCAATAAAAGTGACTTATGGACAGCTCATCTCCCTGTACACTTGTCTCCGAATTAGGGGAATTGTGGGAAATAAGAGGAAGAAATCAATACCTTGGAGAACCTGTAGATGTATCAAGCTCCAAGTACGGCACACAGTAAAGACATCTTTGGGACTAACACATGGTAGGGAAACCGATTGCTGTCGCTTGCCAAAACTACCCAAAAGTCATTATGTAGGATGTGTGATTCAGCCGACCGTACCCAGTGTTATATATGTATGGATATGGAGAATTCTCGGGAATCTTTCAACGGACTGTGTTCACGGTGTGTTGTGTTGAGTGTACTCAGGAATCTTTCAACGGACCGTGCTCACGGTGTTATGTGTTCAGGACATGATTCTCGGGAATATTGTACGGAGTGCACAGTGAACTTGTTGTTCAGTTACCTAAGTATATATTTAAATAAAGTAACAACGATCTCAACAAAAACTCGGTGGCCTATCGCCCATGCTTACATTTGGTGACGAGGATCGTTAGCGTCCGTTTGACGTCCGAACGGCTTACCTACTGTAACATGTAACTTTACACCCCTTTCCTACAATTAGACACCGCCAATTGGAGAAAATACAGCCCATAATCCAGTTGAAGAGTCATTGAAGTGATGTACTGAGTAGATCTGACGTCCTTGGCCGTGTAGTATAGACATTTCAGAGGAGGCCATTACAGTGGAGGTCCCACCCGTCAAACTCAGCTGGGATATCAGACCATCTGTTTTATTGTCACTTCTACTACCGATCTGCCAGGTCCATCTATATGTTACAGTTAGGAATACGAGATGAAATGCACAGCCAATGCGTTAGTAGATATAATATTAACGCTTTGGAATGACAACTTACAAGCATGTGGGGGGGGGGGGGCAGCAACCAGAAGGGTAATGAATTCCATAAACTTGAAGTGAGTACATTTTGTACCGTTGGTATACGTTTCTATTTGTTGACTCTAACCTCCTTGATTGTACGTTTGCCCGGAGAGCAGTAATTGTGTGGATCAGGGAGCCAGCACTTAGCAGCGCATAGGCAGTACGAGTAATGTGCTCTGGTTACGACAGTAATCTGTTTGCTATTAGCGTTAGTGCATTCATCATTTTATAAAATTCACCTCCCTCAGGAACGTGCGTAACATGGGAATATCCAGGTTTGCGACAGGCAAACTTTGTAAACCTTTCGCAAAGTTTCTGACAGAAACGTGTCTAATGGTCAAGGACATTCATGTATTCCTGGTCAACAAAAATCCCCTGACCTCCAAGACTGCTGCCGTCTTAAAACTTTTAATGCCCAGGTCGTAAGAGGATCACCCGTCGCCTTGGTTACAGCACTTTCTGCCTCGCACGGGACCGGTTGATGATAAATGCAGCTGTGTACTTAAAGTTCCCGAGTTTATTGTAAAACTCTCCGCAGGGCAGGAAAACTGCGATCAATTGCACCTCTGACAGGTAATTATTGTGACGAATGTTCCTATAAATGACTTATGTACACTTTATAATAGCACCTCTCACTTGGAGGTCAATAGTGTTCCGCCCAGGCTCAAGTAAATCTCCCGACTGTTGCAAATTGAAAAACTGTCCAGTGATGACCTTGAGGCAGATGAATGAATTTGTCATGAGCGGATAACGTACAGAAAAGGTATGATGCACGTCTTGCCCTGGGAGAAATGGCAAAGGTCACAACACTTCATTTTGATTGTCGTTAAGAAGATTTTACGATTAACCTTGGGAGACCTAACCCTTGTATGCCGGGTTAGTAATTGTCCGTGAAGTGCAAAAAATTGGGTCTTGGTACTTTTAAAGCTGGCAATCAACAGACTCCGGAGAACTGAGCTTATTGGTATGATCAGACTCCAATCTATGTAGCTATTGTCAAGGATAAAAGCTGTCTTGGGTGTGAGAAGTTTGTACAGTCCTGATCCTTGGGAGATTTGCTCTTTACGATATTGCCTTCTTCGGCGATACCGTTTTATATCCGGTGCAATATATAAAATACTATATGGTGACAAAACGACTTATTCTCGTACTTATCAGAGAACGTGCTTAGAAAAAGGGCAAGAAAGAGAAGACACAAACGGCTTAACGGGGCTTCCCTTTTAGAGCCATTAAGGAAACTATCCCCCTTTCCCCGGGCAAAAGCCACAGCACAGATGTTGAAGTCGTAAGTAAAGGTATGAATAGAAGGATTTATGATGCAATTTCCTATCATCAACAGTACGCTGTCATTGTTAATCCCCTCAGTCCCCTCCTTTCCTACATGCATGTATGCACATCTGATTTTCCAACGACTGAATTAACCGGTTAGGGGGTCTGTTTGTCATTTACGACTCTTTGAGGTGCTTTATGTATTGTTTGATAAGATGTGACAGTCTGCATTACCAGGACTGATCCAGGAAGCACGACTTTCCCGATGTGACAGGCTTACCCAAACACGGCATAAACTACAGACATAACGGCACCAACAACGCACATGTAAGTAAATCAACATCTAGGTAGTGCAATGGAACGTGCGCAAACTTTCAAGACGTATTAGCTTTTCCGAGAGACCGTTATTAAAAGTATCAAGACAGGCCTTATTCTAAGCTTCATACAAATTGAAAATGACAATGCTTATTGTAAAATATCTACCAGCTTAGATCTAACAGGGTGAGCTGTTTGCTATGTGCCGAATTTGATAGTTATAATTAGAAAAGCTTGATCGTCTACAATCTGGGTATGTCTGAAGGGAAAAACATATGGCCACCTTCTGGTACTGTTAATTTATCAGTTAAGTTTCCCCAGAAACCTGAATATGATTTCCCCTCCAGCGTGACCTTACTTGGCCCCTGCCAATCCCCGTCGGTCCGGAGGGACAGGCGTACCACTGGCGCGTAATCCCACTCATCCCACACAACCACCGGGGAGCATTTATCAACGTCCAGCCTGCCAGAAACTTTTTTTTCGAAACATGTAATCACAAGACGTGGTGACGACACACTCAAGTTTTTTCAACTTATATTAATGCCGACACCAACACAGGGACAGTACAATACTCATTTACACCTGAGCGAAGTGAGGAAAGTCGTGTAAAGTGCCTTTCCCAAGGGCACAAGATCGGTGACATGTCAGGACTCGAACCCGGGGCCTCTGGTTCCGAGTCGAGAACGCTTCCGCTGCGCCACACGACCCCACGGAAACTTTTAGGGAGCGGCTTTGGCATTTTCTCTAGCTGATCGCTCTAGCGCATACTCATGGACACATCTTAAAGAGCAGAGCTGCTGATGACATATCTGCCAGGCAAACACCTGCGGAGCTGAGAGGAATTTAAGAAACCTTCACACAGTGAGATGTGTCGTAGTTAGTGACGACGTGGCGGAGAAGAAGCGAAAAGGAAGAAACAATTAAGCGGAAAGTCACACCACCCGTGGTGTGAAACTGTGAACCTCGTAACTCGTACACTGGAACTCGTTGCCAATAAGTACAGTTGGGGCATCATCACTAGAAAGCTTTAAACAACTCCTGCAATTGAATGTGCAAAGATTGAGTGTAACAGGTCGTTCGGTGTGATATAGCTAGCTGCCGCCGCGCCGCGTGCTGCGAAGCTGGTGTGTTACACCGGCTATGCTGATACAGATACAGACACCCGTCGTCAGCGGTCAAAGCTGACAGTATATTTCCATATACTGACAGAAATGCGGTGCAAAATGGAGCAAGAGACTAATGTTCCAGGGATGTGGCGATGGTGTAACACCAGGAACTCGCTGAAAATCACAATATGTAGCAGATGGAAGTCGTAACTGTGTATCCAACTGTAATCCACGGGTGTCCCATACCATCCTGGAACTATGATGTAGGGATATGGGCACGGATATGGGCACCAGGAGGGAGCATAAATCGCCTGAGCATCGATCTGAGATGAGATCAGAACATCTGTTCGTAACATATACAGGCGGAGGATCCAATCCCGTCATGGAGTGAACGACGTGATCCGGTAAAGTGAGTTATCACATGGTTCATGAGTGATGAGTGGACAACAGTAGACGTGATTAAACGGTTATTTGCGCTCGATGTGATGTTGTTATATGGGGAGTTCAGGAAGAGGTGATTTGTCTTGAATAACCAAGAATTCTTATGAGTTACTGATAGTTTACTGCATACGGTGTGAATTTATCTTTCCTGTAGCCAACATGGGTGTGGGTAGTCACTCATCGGTGGAGTGTTGTTGAATAATAACCGAATATTCGTATTCGCATCGATGAATTGGAAAACGACAATCTGAACGCACCGATTAGATTCCAAACAGTCCTTTTTTTGTTCTATCATGGACCGTGGCTGGAAAAAAAGCTATCATATTTTATTAAGAACGTATTGCAATGCGAGATTAATTTTTGATACTTAGCTTTTAATGCAATGCTTCGCAGTCATTTTGTTTACGGAACGAGGAAAAATTAGTGTCGTGTTCGCGAAGCGTTCGCTAATGAAGCCGTCAAGTACGTCAGAACACTGGGAAGTCGAATTTCCCCTGGGTACATCAATGTCTTGTCTTGCCTTACAAAAGTGCAATAAAAGTCTTGATACGAGGGCCAATGACCTGAGTGACAACTATTCCGTACATAAAACATAAGCACAATCATGCGCATGTTATCATACTGGATTAATTGTCTCATTAATATATTCATTCAACCACATAATGGTAAAAAAAAACTAAGATTGCCCCACACGTGCACCAAACGTCTTTCTATTCTTTAATTGTAAATTTTGAACTAAAATACGCCTCTTGCCCTCTTCTTGTCTTCCTTTATCCTGCACTTCAGTGAACAGAATTGTGCCATGGCTGTAACATTGGTTGTTACAAGGCTCTTTATTGGATTTCATTAAATGAGCGCAGCCAACTGTAAAATGCTATCACATGCTGGTTGTTCGTTACGGTTGTAAAGTCGGGAACAGGGCAGGCGGCTGAACATAGAAGTTAAGGATCCATCTGAGACGGGCACATGGCGGGCTGTAGGGCAGGGCAAATGGCAAGGCTGCTGGGGTCGGCTCGATGGGGGCGAAACTGTTATCAGTGTCCAAATATGCAGCGGAGTAAAGGGCATGGCGTAACGATCGACCAGGGAGTCTAATTGCTGTTTTTCAACAAGTGTAAGTTCAAACAACGCTAAAATCACATTGCTGAATGGGACTTGGCATCAATCTTTAAAAATGCAGGGGTCATGATACGTCGGTGAAGGTTACACATCCAAGGTAATATGATACGCCAAAAAACAGTTACTCAAGAAACTGGATATGATCTTGAAAACGGCCAAACGTTTCAGTTTCGTCAGTGACACTGATCAGGGGTCATGATAGTTCAAAACCTTGGATTGGTTTGATAAATTGATTTTGAATCGGCCTACAATTTGAATTGTAATTTGACAATGTAATTTGGTCCCGTATAGAATATTTAACAGAAGAACAAAAGTGTTGCCCTTTGCTCGGTTCCGGCCGCACGGATTTTATTAGATCATTGACACACAACAGACACCAACAGTGTGGTTCGATATCAACAACCGATGTAATTTCTGCACGAATAAAATGTGTAGACATGTCTGGGGCAACATTAATGAGTTAGAGACCACCCAATACTGTCTCATTGGCACTGAACAACTCACCATCTGACGGTAAAGTGAACACTCCAACGTTAATTTTTACAGTGACTATTGACCTCATAAAGCTCCCAACTGACTGTAGCCATTTCTAAGCACATTCAGCCCAAACAGGTAAGCGCATTTCAGACAAGACGTTCAAGGGTTTCTGACAATTTTCCAGTGTCACTGACGAAAGGTAGTGCATTCTACCTGAAACGTCTGGCCGTTTCCAAAATCATACATATCCAGTTGCTTGAGTAACTGTTTTGGTGTGTCTTATTACCTGGATGTCTAACCAAGGTGGCGTATTGAACCCTCTCTGGCCAATGGATACTGTCTGACCAATTCGATACTGCCTTTTGCCACCCTAGGACCTGCTTGGATATTAACCCTCACCGTCGTTCAAGAGTTTGTATGGCACCCGTAACGACTGCCCGTACCAGTCACACATCATCACAGTACGGGCCGCTCCCTAAAGCACAATCTAGCGTATGGGAGAAGAACTACAGTGCTGTGCGCTTGTTAAAAGTTTCCTTCATAGTTCGTAACAGCGGCAAGTTTGGGAAATGGAGATTTGAATGCCGTGTAATTTAGTCCCATCGGTGGGTACATCACTGAGCTTCAGGCTATGCCGGTTTTCTCGTCTCCGATTCAAATTGCCGTGACCACACACAGTCGGGAAGACGTTCTTCAAGATGCAATCAGCAGGTGTCTTTCTGTAACTGTTGGAGAAGGATGACATATCGACACCTCGGAATTAGGTTGGACTAGAACGCCACACATGTGCCAAAACTGCTCCATATTCCCATCAATTGCACTACGCAGTGGGCCAAAATTATTCCAGGCACAGCAGACTGTCTGCAAACTAGTATGTGAATGTAGAAGGACCGGGTCCTACATTTATATTTTTTTTGCAAAAACCAAACGAAAATGATCAAGAGTTTGTTATCAATACGAAGCCAATCAGTTTGATTGAATAAGGAAAGCGTTTAAGAAAGTCATCGTCTGTCTCCACGTGGAAGATCCTAGACGAGGTATCTTGGTTTGATTTTTGCAGAATCTCACAACGTATAAAACATTTTTTCATTGCTGTACCATGCAAGTGTATAGTTTTTCCTTGATCTCATTAACCAGGTATTTCTAACTAAGACCTAGGCAGATTGTTGGACACTTTCTCGTTCGCTTATTTCGTACTTACACAACATCAGCAGGAGAAGCAGGCGTGGCGGAGTCTCTGGTGAAAAACGACGTTGGTTCTACCTCTGGGCCATTCTGTCCATCTCTATATATCATCATCGTTCGGGTCCTGGAGTACGCCGTTCATCTTCTATAACACGAGATGCGCACTTCACTCATATCTAGTCTAGTTATTGGAACGATATACGTGACCAGTGTGAGGAAGAGTTTAGTAGAGCTACTGAAGCTACCAACTTTAAAATTATGTCTCTGGTGACCGCGTAGGAAGCAGTGGTGGGGGATAGAAAAGAGCGTTGTGATCATGTCTTTGACCTCTAGTAAAATGTTGAACTTTATTCCAACACCAGGGTTACACTGAGATGAAATCTTCATCAGGATAATGAATGACCAATCACTTCAACATTTTTGATCTCTAGTTAAGATTCTAGTTTTAAGTCTCAAGTTTTGTCTTTTGATCCCGTTAGTTTGGATACGTACTGGTGAGGTTTGGCGTACTTACAATAATCAGCTATTTACTCATTCATTCCCATGCCTTCAACCACGATAAACACGACATATCAGGGCTGATAAAGTTTTCATAAGTGAGTGTAATCCTTGTCAACTGATGAGCCGTCTATCCTTCGATCCGTCGGGAATGTATCCCTCTCGTTAGGGGATATAACGAATCCATGACATTTACAAGAGATCATATAGGCTCAGGTCTACCGATGTACTTCAACGCCAATGGGAAATACAATAGACAATATGTATCACTGGTAACCAATCAATCCCGTAACTCTGTCAGTGGGGTAGAGTAGCTGGGATAACCAGATGGAACTAGGTCAATGTAAGGCATTGATTTCTGTCGGGACGGTCTGAGATAGAGGAAAGATTATTCAGAACACAACTTTATTACGGGATGAAGAACAATACAGGCAATGACCTCCATATAATGAAACTGACCCTGGGATGGTTTGATAACCTGGGTTCAAGGCGGTGCCTAGATCTGGTGACATCCTGAATCATTTGGAAGAATCTCGGCATTTCCAGAACGAGAGGCAAAGAGTTAAACTACATAACTTCAGTCAGACGTCCACCGTTTTGAAATGTGTTTTTTTGCTGGATATAGATATTTGTATAGATTATGCTACATTATGGCGTGGAACCCATTTACTTGTAAATGTTTTTTCCTGGTGATTTTTTTCTGACCCTTCTGTTTAGGGTCAGCATTTGTATCAATCTCTTATCCCTGTTCATTTCTCGTGTTCAATACCGACCTAATCTCCCCGCACTGCACGCCCTACATCTCTTCGATCATAAGGCTGTTTTAGCCAGCTACACCTCAGTGGGTCTTGGATAGACACGACATCTGTCCATCCTTCATACTTCTGCTGGATAAACTGTATAGAAATAGCTGTATAGAAATTGTAGTGACCTGTTCTGGCTGGATATGGGCTAAAGTTCCTATTAGATGGGATAGGGGTCAGGGTGCCGGATTGCTGCTATAAATCTGTCCCACAACCGGCCCGGTCTGATCGCAGGGTCTGCACCCTCCGGGCCGCGCTTTTTAAAACAAAATTAATCCGACCTGCACTTCAGTGGGCCAGGTAAGATGAAACACGGTCCTCTAGGGCAGATCACACCGCAGATCGGTCATTCAATCAACGGGAATATAATCGCGATTGCCTTTGCAGTATAGTTCACATTTCCAGAATGCAGAATAAACCCTATTCTGCACTATCCCTATTTTGCACTGATGTCCAATAATGAGACAAAGTACAGTTATGTTATGTAACAACATTTGAAACGTACTCAGAATTAGGAAAAATGCGTAAAAGCTATTAAGAGCAAAAACATAAACAATGTTTTTTAACAATTCATTGTGAGAAATGGTGCACAAAATGATAGTTCGAACCTACACAACAGAGAAATATCGCATACAAACTTCGAGGTATGTAAAATTGATTTCCTAGACTTATTTCCATTAGGATATAAATGCAAGATCACGTCATTAGATATAGATGTAAATGTGAACATCAGGTTCAACAAACGGCCATGGGCGAAGCAAACGTCTGCACAGCGAGCACTTCGTGACTGTCTGATCGATACAAGTTAAGTCCTTACATGTCATGAATCACCGATTAAACGCCGGAAAATAGGCGTCTTGGTGCCATTTCTATCTATATGCACGTGTTACTAGATGCAAAGATACATTTATGATGCAGTTGTCCTACATCTCCAAGTCACCATGAACGCTACGTCATACATCTCTGGCCGTGTAGGAGCGGTGCAGGTCTAGCGGCAGCCGCTGTAACTTACAGCACAGCTATAGCTAATTATTCATGTCCATGGACGGAATAACTCTTGGGAAATTGCTCATTTGGTGCTCGATTCAATGAAAACTAAACTGGTAACGTCAACAAATTGCGTATCTTCATCGCCAGTATATAAGTCGTCGCTAACGAAAAATGCACAAGCCACTTTATCCCACTGTGTTGACTTGAGGCATGAGTTAGGCCAGGTCTTCGGGCATCTTTGCGCTGATCTTGTTACTGAAACAATCCAATCGCTACTCCAATTAGGGAGTAACTGTCCAACCTTCCCGGCCAGAGATCCTGACTGTTGGTCGCTCCTTCAGCTCTCATCTGGCAGGCTCCCAACAGCTGCCAGGAGAGCACTCGTGTCTTTTCAAGTGCTTTTTACCAGGGCCCCCAGGTATGCTCGAGATGCACTGCACTTCCGTTTGTTCAAGGGCAAATTGGATCCTTCTGCTTGAAAGCCTTATATTTCACTCTCGCTACCATCAACTTCTGCCACTGATGGTTCCGAGTTCAGGAGGAGTTCGTCAGTTTGCCAAATGTTCTCCGGCAGAAGCACTCAAGCGTCAGCTAAGTACCTGTCAGTCATTACTTCAGGAATAGATCTTCTAGTACTCTTTCTTTTTACTTTAAAGAAAAGTACTTCCTCCCTTTCGTCTATGCCTACACAGACAAATAAAGTCAACGGCGAATGCCAATGATGTATGGCGCAAATGGATTGGTTTGATGTTATAACTTTTGCCCCGGTGTTTTCGGACATCCCTGGAGCTTTCAATCGTACTCACAGGATATCGTATGCTATCTGGGCTTTTTTACGGCTTGCCTTTATCATGTTATTGCGATGTCTGGATGGGGCTTGAGCTCTGACTTGCAATCATACTAGTTATAGTTATACTGCTTGTCCTAGAATGACCTGGACACCGGAAAGGACTTTAAAACCCCATATTTCAAGTCATGACGAACGCAATTGCTTTCAACCTACTTCGGACTTGTTTGTTGCTTCTTAAGGATATTCCTCTTGAAACCAAAAAGCATTTAAAAGAAGATGGCGCCAAGATACCCTGACGCTCGAAGTCTGGTGTTCTCAATGATTATTTGCTCTGCAATAAATTGCCTGCTCCAGATCCATCACTTGGTAATAGTTTGTATCCAGAGGCCTGCCTTTCCATCAGATATCAGTAGCTATCACAAGCCGTGTGTTACTGGGAAGGTAATAACGAAAGTGTATGTTTTAGCTTGAGAAGATAGATATCTGAGTTTAAGACATGTTGACCCAAATGTGTTGAATTACATGACTATCTCTGAATTCCATCTTACCAATATTGGTCTAGTAATCATAAAGGTACATACCTGCAGCCACCAGGGTTCGATTCGAAATACTTCTTTCTCAGCTTACCCGCTGGGTGCCCTAAACCAAAATCTAGGTTGCCCATCAATATTACAGATTGCCGTCAACACCGTCTGTTTACTTTAGACGGCAGACCGCACGCCAGGCCATCTGTAAAGGTATCACTCACATACTGGCCGAGGCGGGACGCAGTGTATTTCAGAAGCCGTAAGATGTACCACTGCAAACTTTAAAAAGGGTGTATGAAAAAAATGCGCCGGGCAACGTAGGGTCTTCTATCAGACTCGTACAGAAACCATGACAGCGCAGGGAGAGTGCGAGAGTGGCTACACAACCATTATCGGGTTTATTTTACATTTTCTCCTATAACATGCTTGTAACCATTGGGTCATCGCTGTTACAGTTGAACGACTTGCAGCTTAAGAATAGATCCGGTCGGCACCCCGGTGGGATTAACCTTTTCAGGACTTTATATTGACCGGCCGGTGGGTGTCATTATTCCGTGGAGTTGAGTGACAGGTGCGGTGGGACAGACACTGGAGTTCACGGAGTGGAAGCCACTTCAGTACGCCACATCTTTTTCACCGTGATGCCGAACCCTGCACACTGTGACTTTGGGGAAAAAGACAAGCTCTAAGATACAGAATGCCATGATTACCATATCCTCCTCTATCAACGTTAATAGCCCTAGTTTTCTTTTCTGTCATCATCACTGCAAGGCAAATAATGTCTTTGATGTAATTTTCCCACAAGACTAGCTACATTACAATATGTTGGAAAAGACAAGCCTCCAGTGTTTTGCGTTCTTGGATGGACATTCATCAAGAAAGCACACTGCCCTCCACGGACAGTACCGTGGTCAGTCGTGAGGCCATCGTCCGATGATGGGATTCTCATCATTATCCATCAAATTAACATTATCCAACGTGCAGTTTTGAGATATCACAACTGGTTCTACTTTATATAGGAAACTATATGGGAAAATAAAGCAGCCAATTCAGTAATTACCTAGCATGTCCACATGTGTGCATTACATCATTCCAGACAGACGTGGTTTCTGTAATGACTCCATTGATTATCATGGACCTATTTACCTTCATGCCGGCGGGATTAGCGTTTGAGCTGAAGACTATTTCTCCTATGAGACCACATCATATCAGCTATCAAGCTCCTGACGATGTCTTCAGAACTCATGCTCCATGAATCATTTATTTGCGTGAATAATGTGTGTTGTATGGGTGTAATTTGAGGGAATACTGTCTTGATTTATAATTTGGTACCGGATAATCTATGTAGACTATTGTGCATAATATACACCAGAGAACGAGTGACTAATCCATAATTCAGCTAAAGGTATTCATTTTCCTGACAGATTTCGTTTTCATTATCTATTCATACAAATGTCCCAATCAATTCAAAAGCGAGTCGTTGAATGTGTATTTGTACTAATGAATCGGAATGTCAAAAAAAAAACCACTGCAATGTCCATTGACGGTGACAACCTTCAGTCAAGGCAACATGACTTGATTTTGGTATTACATAGCCTCCTGTGCAGGCCCCGCGGCGGTGGAGAAGAGTTTTTAACGCGTTATTTCAATATAGCCGGCCATCCTACATAGCGGCCGAGAGAAGGTTGCTTTCCCGTGGGCGGAAGGCAACCTTCTCTCGGTGGCTACGTAGGATGGCCGGCTATATTGAAATAACGCGTAAAAAACTCTTCTCCACCGCCGCGGGGCCTGCACAGGAGGCTAGGTATTACACATGTTGATCCACCAAACAAAAGGACTACATTAGTTGTACGTTCTCGTTATCAGCTGCATCAGCTGAACTACATTCAGTACCAAGAAACACACTAGACATCATCCATCAGAAAATCCCCATCAAAGACGAGTAATTCCTAATTAATGAGTGCAGCGTCTCGGGGACAGTGTGGCTGAAAACGCTGGTGCAATTTTGTTGTACAGGTCAATAGTTCAATTGAAACCATCAATACCCCTCTGCCGCCATCCATCTAACCTCTGAACATGTCGTTTACAGTTTCGTACCGTGGATTTTGTCAATTTCACATCATTCATCATTCCTGATTTCTCCCAAATCTGCAAATAAAATGTCTATAACCTAAAACCCTGGTTCAACTTTCATTCTATCGCTGATGCTGATGATCTTGTTTGCCATGGATTACTTCATCGTGTCACCAATATACCTCGTCAATAATAATAGCTTTATATTCACAGTCTTATATAATATACGACTTTCATATCTAATTGTACCGTATTGATCAGTGGTTGGTTTGCCATCTATGACCACTTATAATCCCCCTGAGATTATCGACATGGCTTCATTCATCAATACAATATACCGTTTAAAGTACAGATAAAGACTGTAAACACAAGCCTATCTACCTAATCATTGGTAGCTGCATATTCACATGAACGAGGTTCATAAAACGCCTCTCTCTCTCTCTCCATCCCTCTCTCAATAAAAGTGTGATGTTATCACATATAACGTTAATTGTGAAATCACAGCAACAGATCGTGAGAAAGTCGGCAAAGGTTGGCTTGTAATTAGGTTGTCGAGATGGTCAAACATGGATTTACATTATATTATTGCCGTCCCTTCGATCGATAATTAACTACACAGACATAAAGATAGCCATCACATTATTGACTGAAGAATACGTATTTCGTGAATAATGCAAGGGTTGTTTATATTATCTTTTAACGATGGCGGCAAAACACGTCATACTCTCAGTATTTTAGACTGATTGGTTTGAAAAGAAATTAATTAAGATATGTTTGGAAGGATTGATTAGCCGTAGCCTTAAAGTAAGGTGCAACGGGGAAAAGATTTCATTATGGAAATGATCGTAGCTTTATAGAGAAGGATTCCATCATCGCGAGCTGGGGGGATTCCATCCTTTGCTTGCCCTTATTTAAAAAAAAAAAGACTTAAAAGAATACCCGCGAGAGGGAATGAACAGCAAGGTCATAAAAAAGTGTAGTTTTTAATGGCGTTGTTCTGCGCCATGGGTTGTTATAAATCATCACAGACGCTCACGATTCCATTAATGGATTTTCGTCATGTCAAATTCCTATCCAGCCCAATTTGAGAGGTATTGTTTACGTACTCAGAGTAATTAGCGCCATGCATCTTACAGTGCCATGCCTTTTTACGTTACGGTTCCCGGAAACAAGTCAGCATTGAACGCGTGTAAAGCAGGTGCAAATGTACCATCGTGTGATGGAAGCAAGGAAACGGTTCCTCCTCCTTGAAATATTGCATCCAGGGACGCATGTCCTCCGGCTAATGCAACGTATGGCTCAGAAAATATACAGTAACAGTCAGGTGGACTGAAGAATGCTGCTTGCCCCACTTTCATTGGATCAGATATAGAAGAGTTGAAACTTCAGCTGTGACCTACATTCTGAGCTTAACTGATTCATTGGAAGATATTTACAAGTCGGCAAACCTGAGATCGCTTCTTCATAGTAACTATATATTGATAGAGAACGGCAATGTCCGACGGGTAGGAAACACCCCGCGCCATGGAATATGTAGGAGGATCAGAGGCAGACTTATTTGTCGATGACCATGATGGAATGATGTCTGTTGGAGAGTGATCAATTAAAAGCAGGAACGATGGAGTTTGTTGCATCAGGAGTCAATCCATGTTACATCTTACCTTTATGTAAAGTCTGACTAAGTAGTGTTTCGGAACTTAGGACCCGTGTTAATAAAGCTAGCTCTTATTGCCGTTCCATATAATATAAATTTATTACTGTTTCTACGCATAACAAAGTGATCAACTAAAACTTGGAAGCCCCGTAGGTAAACTGCATAGGGAACTACAGACAATAGCGACAGACAATAGAAGAAGGACTCCGCTCACCTGGTTATACAGGACCACCGGTTTAGTAGCTTCCTTGCTAGGCTGTACAGAAACCCAACGAATGATCAATGGGCGGTTTACCTGTAAGGGATGCGGCTGGAGATATCCTACCCGTGGAGACAAGAGAAACTCAAAGCTATGCAGAAGAGACGGACGGAAAGGAAAGGGACCGGGAAACACGAAGAAAGGCACCTCCGTACACTTTGGATGATGACCTCAAAACTCTACTTCATTACTAACGTTTCCGTTTGTTTGTTTGTTTGTTTGTTTGTTTGTCTGTTTGTTTGTTTAAGGAATCTCCAATTCGTGACAATACACCACTACTCTTCCTGGAGTCTTCTTACACACATTATAAAATACATTACAAACATTATATTATTAACTACTATGTTTCTGCTCTAAGACTATAATCAATCTTAACTTTCGAACGTCCAAAAGTCTGAACACATATCGATATTTCGTGACACGCCCATCCACTAGCTACATACCTGCATAAACGAAGTAGACAAAAATGATTGGGAAATTTTGAACCTTTAAACGAACTGCCAAACTTGTGATGATGATAAAGTATTGACAGTCGCTTGTGTTGAACCGACTGAGCGGATAAAAGGTTATTGTTTGCCCGATGACCTGGGAGAAATCACACCTGGCGCACCATCCCTCATTCTCCGCAGTATTGACGGGGTGGAACGTGAGGATCAACAGAGCTTCACCTGGACCCAATTAATCTACCTGTGAACAGTCTAATGAGAAAATACGTGCCTATTCCGTTCCTCGGAGAACATCATAGATCTTCAGCCCGACATGTTTCGACTGCTCTTGGGTCTTGAGGTAACGTATGAACAATATATTACAGCAGACCAGAAAGAACAATTAGCAAACGACCGTTAATCACTATCACCACAATTCAATACCTTACATCCACAATAAGTGAATGAAGATAAACGCGACAGTTTCTGTAGCTCAGCATGTTTGTGACATATGTTGTGGATATTTTAGTAGAGCGGTGGATACAAAGGTTAATGACATCCAGCTAATCGATTGACCCATACTTTTCATGTCACTTTCCGGAGGGATAGATCGGATTATAGTTGACCTTGCGATTATCGTCAGAAATCACTCAGTTGCTAAAAGCCTGGGGAAGCTTATCACAATCATGTAATAAACGTTCAGGGCTTGTGGTGAAACGTTGCAGGCTGCTAAGCATGTGATTTGAAATTTATATCTGTTATAGTAACGTTACTGTTACAGGTGGAGCAGGATATTACCTAGCTGGAGTCCCTTCACACAAAATTAAAAAAAGTCTTCCTTCACATATAACTCTTTAAATAGATTTTAGCATTCCGAGCTCAATTAATTGGAGAATCAGAAGGCACTTCACTGATTTCTTAAGTTCTTCCACACCTGAAACATAAGCAAGTATCGACACATTCAAACTTGTCTCTTGCCATTGACAAGTAGAACGTAATTTTGGGAACACACACTTTTGTGTATTGATAATAACGATAGCCGCATGTTGCTGAAGAAATGTTTTGATTGTCCAATCAGGATGTCAAAGACTCCCTGTGATGTCAGTTGACGAGACACGAACGTGATATTCTTCCTTACCTTTGATTCCTGGCGTGTCGGTCCACCAGGCACGACTTACAAGTTACCAAACCTAGAATACCAAACTTCTCGTGACGATCCGACTAGTTAATCCCATCTGCGTGCTGAATTGACTTTGTCGTATTACCCAATCTCAGGTATCGACTTGGCTGATGATGCAGGTAGCCAAGTATTGCAGAGAATCCATATCAGACGTGTGCACTGCGAACTCTTCCAACACGGAATGATATTACAAGTTGATTACACCAGACATCGCCCTAGAAATGCATTGCACCGTGTACGATTCGCAGACACAGCTACAGAAACTGCACGCAAGAAAAGATAGGACAGAAAACACGCCACATAGGTGGTAATTTAAACGCCATGGAACGAGTGGTAGTAAATATTACGAACAAGAAAAACAAATGTGTCTACTTATTTTGGTACCGCGATTCGAGGCTAAGTTCTCTGATCGGTACAGATACCAAGGAATGGATGGAAGATTCGTGGCTTTTAGTTTTATCACCAAAATCTCAGAAACATCTTTAGATCAGCATAACACCTTCTTTGCTTGATGAAAAGTTTGTCGTTATGTACAACGTGTCGTACAACGGGTAGTACAATTAAGACCAATGTTTTAACGGACTGGAACAAATGAACAGCATGGCTGTCGTCTATCATGGGACCTGTCCTTGGTGCTGAACCTGCGATGGTGATAAACTGTGACCAATGCACAACCAGTACGTTTCCCCATGAGGGAAAGAATGCCCCAGGTCTGTCGTTATATTGTCACAAAAAGGTGAACCAAGGAGGGATCTCAAACCAGGCAATTTAGCACGTCAGGAGGCAATAACCTGTAGAGAGGGGTGGCTGATGAAACGTAGAAATAACTATCAATTGTCAAGAGACCAGAACAGACTGGCTATTTACGTTTGAAACTGTTCCGGCAGACAGTCGCTTTATTGATGCTCCCCTGCGGCAAGAACTACTTTACCACATTAATGAAGCGTTCTTAGGTGTATTTTTATCTTGCGCCACTACATACTACAAGGGGACAATATGTCACTCTCCATCCGCCTAATTGTTTCTGCATGCTGTGAGTTGACCTATTGCCTCCTGTAAGCCTGCATTCCTTTAGAAAAGTTCTAAGCCGTTTACTGCATGCCTCATTTGTCTGCCCTACTCCCCAAGCTTGAGTATAGATATAGGCACACATTATCAGTACATGGTTCTCAATTTTAAGGATTAACTTGGCAAGCATTCCCGAGTTTCAACTGCCTCTGTGCCCCGCAGCTCAATTCCAAGTGTGAGATTGTTACAAACCAAAGCCAATCAATTTCTGTACGCACGGCTGGGGAGCACTTTTCCACCTGTATCGATCGCCGCTAAATTGAAACCTTTCCAGCCGTGCCCCCAGAATCTTTTTATTGACCTATACCACAGTTATCACAGCATATCGATGCAGGCAATACCTTCTTGTAAACTGCTTTTGTTTCGGTCTTTGACCAGGTTCGGCATGAATAGCTGCGCCATTCGTTGGAAATGCCTGTCTATGGCGCCTTCCGTGAGATATGGATAGCTGTATCACCCTGCTGTTTGCGTTTAGAACGTTTTACATCACCCAGAAAAAGTGGCTCCGAGCTAAGACAGGCATGATATCCACACGAGGCCATGAACAGTCCTCAACATCTTAACATAAGACGTTTTCAAAAGCCATAAATCGGCCTTAACACTATCTTCATGTACTAAGAACTTTGCACGTCGCTTGAAGAGAGCCGATGGATGAGGAGACATGCGGATTTTACAAGTTCAAAACGCTTTTCGATTATCAAAGCATTGCCTGCATAGTGGGACCCAGGTTTGCAAAAAAGGCTAGTATTTCTTTATGTTGTGGTATGGGAGTCAAAACCCAAAGGGTGTACTTGTAGATGTGGTACCGTGTGGGAAGGATAAATGTTTCTGTGTGTTAACTTCGAAATCTCAGATAAGGCATCAGCGACGGTGTTTTCACTCGCGATTAAATACCGTCGAACGAAGGATATATGCAGCCAGTTTAAGAGAGCCATAGATGAATTATGACTTTAATGTTGCATGGCATATATTCAGACGCCCCCATGATAACACCCTGCTACTCCTTTATTGGTACACATAAATAAACATGGTTATTGCATGTTGAACCTGTCTTCTTTATGGCTGCGTTGGTGGTAGATCTAATCTTTGACAGGAGAATGAGCAACAGGTCTGTCCTTGCTCACGGAAATGCATCATTAACGCTTGGGTTAATAGTCTCCGAGCGGGAAATTTTATATTAGGTTGTTCTGGAGGCAAATCCTGGTTGGATCCGCTCCAATGGTTTGGCAATTCTCCCGCGCTCGCAGGTAGGATGTATACTAAACTTACCAATACTTGGCGAAGGGGCAGGTTCACGATTTGGGGCACGGCAGGGAATCCACGCACAAAGATTGGAGAAACGAGCAGCCACAAGGCCTTGTGATGTACCTCCATGGAGCAACATAGTTTATCTCAAAAAGTTACTCATTTCATAGTTGAATGAAATATTGAATACTGATACATGGCCTAAGTTAGAATAGTTGTACCTGTAACTTCAGGAGAATATGGCATTTTTTTGGCTGTGACAAAGGACGTTTGACTTAGATCTTGATAACGATCTGCATATATAACACAGAACCAATGAAAATGCCCGAGGAAAAAAAACAGCACCTCCACCTGAATCCACCGCGGGGGATGTCGCAGTTGATCCAGGTGACCCCGCCCTCCGGTTCGGTGTGTCCTGCTTTATTGCACACTGGAAAAATCGATTCTAACCACGGCGTAACCTTGACCGTGATAATTTTTCGCGACTTCGGGCCCATTTACTACTAAAGTATCTCGGCGTGGGTAATGAAGCGGTCGTTGCTGACAATACTTTCACAAGAGTTCGAGCTTTTGTTCCAAAGATGTTAATAACACAGGACCTTACTCGCCATTTGTGGTATATTTCACTTGGAAGTGTATGACTAGCACGACACAAAGCAGTAACATATAATATATCGTGCAGTGAATCGTGCATTTCACAACTCTTTCATCCATAGAATATGTCATGGCTGCACAGCAGCTTGTCACATGTGCCAGTATATGCAATGATTTTCAAGTCAGTGAACATTCCTCATTCGACTGGAATAACGAGCAGACTCGTGGCAATATGTGCCTGACTGACTGAAGCTGTAGCCGTATCCCTACTTCTTCTCCGACAAAGCGAATAAGGGCAGACTGCTGTAACCGAAAAAAATGTATCGGACGCACCGGTACAGCCCTGTATATACCAACACACACACCAGACATGAAAATACGCCGTCACCCAGTGGGAAAGCGTAGCGGGACAAATGTGACTCCCCATCCAGAACAAATTCACACGCGTTCCCGTGCATTTTCCATGAAGCTGTCAGACTGGCCATTCATAGATAATCAGTCGTACTACCGAGTGTTATCTGGTCCTGGATTTCGTGCGTTTTGCAAGCCTCTGTTTCCTTTTCCTGCATTGATCAAGTATATCTATTACACTTATACCGCGTATCGTCTGATGGCAAAAAAATATATTCTCTTTGATTATCGCAGTCAACCGGGGGCTTTTGGGTGTCTATGCTGCTATACTACATAGCAGAACGACATGGTTGCTTACTTTGAGTCCATGGGAAGTTCTCTGGACCACCAATACAGTCCTTTCTGAACGATTGAGTGTCGATCGCATTTCAGAAGCATACACAGTTCCGGCCACTCTGGCGCCTCAAATCATCGAATATATATAACATAATGGTTTTGATGTATTCCTACTTTTTCTGCTCTCGTGGTACAAGCGTGACACAACATAAAAAGCATAGCCCCCAATCCCTTCACACTTAGAATAAAAGCCTATAATTGACGATCATTCACGACGGCAAAGCTAACCATATTCTTGCTACCGCTGGCAGCGCGCTTTCTACAGAACTGCGTGATACCTGCATATGATCAATCATTACAAATACAGGTGCCACAGGGAGCAAATTTATCCTATCAATTTAAACCTAACTGCGCAATGAAATCAGACATTGGAACGCTACTAGGTAAAGGTACCTAATGGAATATGCTGTACTAGCAATACGGTAAGGAGGCCTCCTTTTCTGCACTTTCATCCCAGTCGGCTACCATTGTAAAGTTATTATTTGCACCCATCCTACACCGTACTCCCATTATTACATCTCACCGAGTGTACCGTCCAACATTGAGGTATAATACTACAGTTACGTATACAGACCAATCCTTTGTCTGCTAAATGCCAAGTAGTTAATTTCAGTACGTTGAAAGCTGATTGCTCTGTTTCATGGCATTGGCCATTTCCTTTGATGTATGCACCAAGTAGATATTTTTTTGCTACTATGCAAAATCTAGTTCTCCTTGCAAAGATTGTCCATCTTTTGACATACAGTATCGGATCAAGTGGTGCGGTATACAAACTTTTGCCTCACCTTATACCGGACCGTACGATATCCCTCAAGCTGACAGTCTTAGAGAGTGAAGAAGAGGACACAGTACAGACATCAAAGATCCGTCTGCTTTGATGCTGATGACGATAGGGAGGGCGGCGTTGGAGATCTTTTCAAAGCGCCAACACCTCAGCGCAGCGCACGGTGGCAGCGGATGTCCACAGACCGTTGGAGCCTCCAGCTGCCTGGCAGCTTCCAGAGAACGGAGAGCAGGTCCGGAAAGTCGGTTAATGAACCAATGCAGCTGAGATCAGGCTGCCTCTCACTGACCGACGCAAACACCAGAAGAAGGAGGTGCCGCCGCGGCAACAGTTGTGTCAATTAACAGCTCAGGAGCTGCTGGAGATCCGATGGAGATGACACGTCAGACATCCGGGTACTCCACACACACACACAAGCAGCAGCAGCAATGAGGTTGTACATGTAGGATGACTGAGGGAACGCACATCCACATAACTCACCACATAAATAACTGCCAGGACCGGACACCGGGGGATTCCATACATATTCACGCTGTCGGTGGTAGAAAATTGGGCCGCTCGATTTATAGTTTCGTCTTGCGAATAATTTTACGGCGGCGGTTATTAATCCGTCCTGCTGAGGGCCTTGCCGCCACACGAAGCACCAAGATGTGGTCGATAGAGGGACTTATCCACTTATCCAAGAGGTAACGAAGTCATAAAAGATGTTCAGACCCAGAAATGTATAATAAAAGTCTTCATTCATTATTAACACGCATTAGGTAACTAATAGGAGCTAAAAGATGCGAACATCAACTGATAAACGATTGACCCCGTTCCTATTACTAGAAAGGTTGAAAAAATCTGTTGCACAGAAGGAACATCCTTCTAACAATAGCAGGAATATGATTATCAACATTAGTCAATACGTTTCTGCCCAGCAGCCATCACACTGACATGAGAAACACTCGGTCGGGAAATCCCCAGATAGTACAAAGTTACGATGCATCATGTCAGCGGTTCATGTTGCGAGCCTACGGGCTACCGCGTCTCCCGCTCACTGCACACCTGTGGCATGGCTTTCACTGGAGCTAGTTGGGAGATAATATCGCCAATATCAGTACCCTGAAGTGAAGTACAAAACACAAAATCGCGGACGTGAATAAAATCATTACACGAATACAGTGTTCACCAATACGTGTTCGCGACTGCCAAGCCCCACAACTGGGATTATCGGCATGTCTTTGCTGTTCTTTTGTGGACAGCGCTGACCTGATGAGTACAAAGGTAAAGGGATTTTGAAGAGCCATGGGAATTCTATTGATCTTTATCATTTTGGATTACATGTTATGCTATGTGCACATCAACCAGTCTCGTCTTATAAAAAGATATTCATGATCAGACAATCTAAAATTCCTTGTAACTGGCAGTAGTCGACCCAGGGATAACACTCACTCATCCTTATATACCAAACAACATTTGAGTATGTGATGTGGCCATAAAATACACCTACCCTTTCCATCATGAACATCTAATTGTAGCTCATAACATGTAATTATCACTGGCCTAGTAGCCCCATTGCCCTACCATTCACATATCAATCAATATTTCCATTTTGCCAATTTAATGAAAATGAATTCATCACTGTCATCAGGCAGTAATTTTCTCCAATCCCTTGTGTCTTCTCTTCTTCTTGTGTTCATCATTGGCAGAAGACTGTCCACAAATAGAGGTTAACCAAATTGTAATGGGAAAAAATATGGTTCACATTATATAAATAGCACAGTAAAATACCAATTATCTAACAACAGAAAGGAGTCGGGAGCAGGAAGCTGTACCAAAGACAGACCTGTGAAGATAATCAATGAGAGTAGTAAAGCACTCTTTTCCCCAGGCTAAACTACTGTTGTGATAGCAGAATATTTTCTGACACAAATAAAGACAGAATCCCCTTGAAATTTCATAATGGTTGGCTGAGCTAATAAAGAATCCACTCATGACTATCTTGAGACTAGTCCACAGGCCGACTGCTGAATACTTGTAAAAGCCTGTTGATTGTAATGATAAGGATTATTGCTTTTGGAGACCATGCCTTGGAAAGATGGGCCTGTCAGAATGGGAAGAGGAGATGTCCATCACGCAGCCTTGACTCAAAGAAAGCAACATGCATCTAAATTGTTTCACATTGTCTGAACATGGTGGGCTGCATTGCGAGCTATAAGACAACACAGTTGGTAGCACGAAGCACGTACATTGTGTTGGCCTCTCACTGAATTTTTACCTTCAAAATGTCTGAGAGCCAAGAACGTATACTTTCATGGCCTGAGTTTGATAGTTATCTTATGAGACAGGGACAACATAAACCAGACAAAATGTCTATATTATTTTATGTGTCTTTCAATACATATTGAAGATGGATCAGCTCACATACAGTGAAGGCCAATATCTATGTAGAAGATATGTGTACTTGCTCATGATAATGATTATATTTTGTACAATTCTTTCACCTTGACAATTACACTACAGGGTAATTAATTTTTGACAATATGATTAACAATGTGCAAGCACAGCAAACTATTGTGTATTTTCTTGAGAGGAAAAGCATTAAGGGAAAAGCATAAAGTTACTAATAATTTGTTTAAACAACATTAATTTTGTAAAATAAAAACAGAACCTAAAGGAACCAACAGGAACAGGAACGAGTCATAAATGTTTGTTTTACTAGTTCTTGACTTTAAGTTTCTTCTTTCCTCCTTTTTTCTCCTTGACATTTTTTCTCTTCTCTGCTGTCTGCTCTGCTTCTGTGTTGGGAAAAGACATGAATTTGTACAAATTTGCAAGTGCAAGTCTTGGGTTTAAAGCAAAGTTCTGCCTTTCAATATTACATGTAAGGGGGCAAAGAGTATCTAGAATGTAACGCCCAAGTCATGTACGAGGGGTGATCCAAAAGTTCTCGGCCTCTCCCAAAAAACGTGATAGCAGAAAAATTTTTCTTACAGTATTTTTTAACATAGTCTCCTCTAACTTCAATGCACTTGGTCCAGCGATGTTCCAGCTTTCCTTTCCCTTGTGGAAGAATATTTCGTCTGAAGCCCTTAAAAATACCTAAACCATATCAATGACGCTATCATCACCATGAAAACGTTGACCACGTAAGTGGAACTCCAGTTTAGGAAACAGGTACAAGGCCCAAGTGTCTTGGTCATGACTTCATGGATTTCCTGAGGAGGCATAGCTTTTTATCGATATACTTGATCACAGCACACGCTTCTGTTGCGGCCATTTTGTGATTTTGCCCTCACCCACCCCATTTTCACGGGGCGTCACGTGTTAATTAATGAATATAAAAATTTGCATTTATCTGTGCACTGATGTAAGACGTCATAGTATACAGCTATACCAAAGAATACGCGTTTGACCTCTATTTTCTAGGTGAGGCCGAGAACTTTTGGATCACCCCTCGTACCACCATTATAGTATAATAATTCACAGACAATATTGATCCAAATATAGGTATCTACCACACATAGACAACTTCAACTGACCTTTTTGCTCCGTGAGTTTTCTTTTCTCCTGTGCTGTTTTTGTTGTGGAACGTTGTGGTTCAGTAGATTGAGCAGTTACAATAGCCAAAGCTGTCAGTCGTGCAGTGGTATTGTGCTGTGCAACAAGGGTAGGTGTTTTCTCCAGCTAGGCAATACAGATGAGAACTTTGTTAACACAATCCCTGCAAAACAAGATGCCAACTACAATATATGCCATATTATACCTCCTGCCATGAAGTCATGTTGGGCAGGACTACTAAATTCAAACAAGGTATACTATGAGTGAATTAACAGGACATTCTAATACTGTCTGCAAGTAATAAGTGTTCAAATATTGGGACAGCTCTGAAGTCTTGAAATGAATCTAGAACTCTCTACACTCATCTTCAGCCACTGTTCTCATATGGCCTCCAGTATGAACACCCTTACCAGTGCTGAGTTAAGGGTATAACTTGATTTTGTGTCATCATCATAAAAATATGATTAACCTTTTACTTGTCATCAAGGCAAACTCATAACAACACTGAGTAACAGCCGACATCATTGACAGTAACACCCAAAGACCACAATGATTAGAACCTTATGCTCAGAGAAATGCCACATTACCATAAATGCCACGTCTCATCATGTTGTGACATGATACTTAGCTTCTCTGCCAAGTGAAGAAAAGACCCTTTGGCATTTTTATTGAAGTGACTGCTCATAAGGATGGCAGTTGATCATCACTCTTTGGTAACTTCAATTTGCTCCTATCTATTGGTCTGCAGAAGATGTTAACTAAACCATGAATGCCAAACATTTTGTGGTTTTGATGGAAAGCAACTTTGACACTTTCCTGTCTTTAGTCATAAAAGTTTATCAGGGTTGATTATGACTGCATAGAAGATAGATCACCTCCAAGGGACTGTCAATATGAGTGCAGATACTGGGCCAGCCATGCTGCGATGATAACGACTGTCATACACTGACTGTCAGATTAGCTGGGACCATTGCCAGCATCACTTATGGCTCCATTATCTTGGTCATCTTCAGATTTCAAATCTAATTCCTAACAGCACAGATCACCATGCGATGGATGGACCGGCTCGCCAGTGCACTTGATAGGTCTCCGGGAACTAAAACATCCCAGTACTTCTACTAATGTCAAATGTAACTCTTATTGATGGTTCTCTACAAAACTGCCATGGAAACATTTTCAGTTTTCTCATGATCACCAGCTAGCCCAAAGGATGTACCAACACATGAGTGTAGATAACTGGGCCATGTTAAGATGATAACGACTGTGATACACTGACTATCAGATTAGCTGGGAACATGTCAGTATCATTTCTGGCTCCATTTTCAAATCTTTCAAATGCTACTGGTATTCCAACCAGCACAGGAACATTTCATTTTTCTCATCACCAGCTCTAGCCCAATGGATGTACCAACACATGAGACAGCTCAACTATCTGGGAGGATGCCAGCATCGTTTCTGGTACAGAGCTCTAGTTTTATGGTCATCTCCACACATGAAGCCATGCCTCAAACCACCACAGATCACCAGGCACCCGGCAGAACATCATCCTGATGCACTGATTAAGCCCATTAGAACATGTTGGATTGGTCTTCTGGGAGCAAAACACCAAAATTGCCAATATACTGCCATGCAAATTTCAACACTCGCCAGCACTCAATGCTTATACACAAACTCACCAGGGTTTATATAATTTATTGGTATTTTGTTCAGTTCTATTACATCAGTGGTTATTTGTTGGTCTGTGAAAACCTTCCTTTAGTAGCCAATTTATGGAGAAACTGAAGCCCTCATTAAATCTGCTTCCCAATTTTCCTTTGTCTAATTCTCTCATATATGTTCAGCACAAGAAAAACATCAGAAAAATGATGAACACACGTGTACCTTGTTCACCCCTTAAGTTCAGTAAACTATTAAGTTTAGCAATTTTCCACCTTCAAGGACAATGTGACCTACTTAAGACAATACTACTGATGCCTGACCTTAAACTCTGATCCTGGCCATTTTATTCATGACAATGTGACATGTACATGAATGTAATATCCTTTGTCAGACATTTTGCATTAAACCAATTTGAGGTGGCCTACTTTGTTTGATATGCATAACTTACATTGTAAACCCTGACATCTTAAGAGCACTGCCAGCTGGTGTACCATAAAAGAAGTCATATACAAAAGAACAGAGGAGCTTCTATATATTCTAGATACTATTATGCAGTTCAAGCCATTCAAATGACTGATCATGAAGAGGAGGCCTTACCAACTACAAGTTAAGAATTATGGAACAATTCAGAGCACTTTGGTGCCTACAGAATGATGAAGATGAAAACATACTTGTGACAGATTATCTTATCATCTTACACTCCTCGGGGACAGGCAGAGTCATTTACAACCAAATGAAATCTACCAAATATCATAAACAACACATTAGAAACCAAGTTACACTGTGAGAACTATATACCCACCTGATCTGTACTGAAGGCCCAGACTTTTATGTAACCATCACTAGATATGCTGACCATCAACAGATCGGTTTCTCTAGCATCACTCCTGTGATCCCTAACACATACCAGACTCTTGATTCTAGAGAGTGGAGAGATTAGACATTGATAATATACACCACTGGACACCAAGAAACAAGTAAGGGACAGATTCATTGTTCCCAGATTATAACATACATTGTACTAAGTAATGACAAATGACATTGGACTGAGCAACTTCATCAGTAAAGTTCTTGAGTATTATCTGCCATGGACAGGAGAATGCAAACCGAAATGTGATATCTGTTTGAATGTGAATACATGTACATAACACAAGCTACTGAGGTAACAATCTGCTGATAGATTGATTTAACTTTGCCAGAATCAGATGTGTACATTAGGCTCTTATTTAAACTTCTGATCACAATATTTGCTCTCACATCAAGTCAAAAAGTTTCACCATCCAAAGCTCCTATATGACAGAATGGAAAAAAAATGGAAACTACATAACATTATATATTATTAATATTGGGATGACAGACAGCCCACCTGTTATCATGAGCTGGGAAGTCACATGCACATGTTCCAGTCTCAACATTCAGGAGCTGAATATTTTTGTCTTCTCCAGCCACTGCTAAAACTGTGTTCTGTAACAAATAGGGCAAAGAAGAAGTTTATTACAATACATCCATCTCTTTTAAGTTATTTCCCATACCAATAAGAATCACCAGAATGAGTGATTAACCTTGAACATTAATATACTTAGCATTGGACCTTTGGGACTTTTCAGCATTAGATTGCACTCATAACTGTGATTAGGGATGTGATGACAAACGATGTGTCAAAGTTCCAGGTACTCTGTCTGCAAGTTTGATAGTTTTTCAGCTTTTCCTATTCCCATGCAGCTGAGGTCTGCCAATTTGACTTATCTGCTGGTAGGGAATACATGTAACGTTACATGTACTTAACAGTAAATCCATGCAAAGGCCAGCATGTCAACCCTCCTCACTCAGGACAGGTGTAGGGACTGACACGGTCATCAAACTCGGAAAATCTGTATCTGTGTATCTGTACATGAATCTGCATCTGTACATGAATCTGTATCTGTACATGAATCTGTATCTGATTGCAAATACAGATCTCGAGTGATTACCACAGATATACATGTAGATAGACTATACAGTATTAGCTGCAAGTAAGATCAGGTAGTAATTGCTACTGAGGACAGCTAGTGATAAGAACAAATCTTTAGACTTCAAGATTGTAGAATTCTTTTTGGCTTCTAAGAACTTACTGTAATGTACGCCATTGTCAGCACTTTTCTTCCAGCATCTAAGCTACATTTGAGTCCGGCAGTCTGTAATAATAAAGAAATTCATACATGTAGCAGCAATAATTTGTCATGTCAAAAGGTGCTATATGTAATGAGCAAATTGAAGAAAACGAGATTTACTGAAAGGTGTAGAAATTTGTTATGAGCTTCTCACATTTGTCTCACTGATTATAAAATGGCTCACAATCAAGTCTATCCAGCAGAACTATACTAACACCATCTATCTGTTCTAACAGGTATTGCAGCTTCTCTCAGTAGATATCTGTTACCTCAAGTCTGTACACACTGATCTTGTTGCCAGTAACAACAGCATACATGTCTCCTTTGGGTGACCAGTGGATCAGGTCTGCAACTGTTAGAGTCATAGGTACATGATCAGTAAAATCAGCAATTCTGACTCATTGGATAACCCATATACTTCAAATGTAATTATCAAACATACACAGAAATAAATGATGTCCAGCCATTACTTTTAAATTTGGTAGAGGATATACATAAACAACAGGACAAACACTTTAACCCCTTGCTTCATAATCAGTCATTTTATAGCTATAGAGACTTTTGATATTGAAATTCACTCTTTTGGCAGCCCAAGGAGGTTAAATGAGGTTTTATCCTTCTTGAATATACTTACTACAAGCTAACAATCATCTACAAATTATTTACTAATACATGTATACACATATGGGTATGGACATACCTTGTTTGATGTTGGTTGTGTATGCTGGTCGACCGGTCACTAAATTCCAAGTTCTAAATTGCAGAAAGCCAAGAAAAAAATATAATAATGTCATCTTACTTGACAATGAAAGATGAAAAATACTGTACTTAAATACAAATATACATGTAAATACTAGTAACCATTTAGTCAATAAAGAAAACTCCCACCTGATAGTTTTGTCCTTGCCTACAGAGAGTGCCAGCTTACCAGATGGATGCACAGATAAACTGTTAATTCCACCTCTGTAGGGAAAACAACACATACATTTGTATGTACAGAGTTTTTTAGTGGTTCGGTACAGTCATTACTGGATGCTAATAGGTAAATATTAAAAGCATCTGATTCTGAGTAACTTTTGTTTCTGACAAACTCCCACAGAACATTTTGTACATGAAGAGCGTGAAAGTTAGGTGTATGCATATGGCCAGTCATTTTACTATTGGCAGGAATTCCATAATTGCAATGATATATATTTGTCTACAGTTGCAAAGAGATGTACATGTGTATTTGTCTACAGTTATCTATAGTCAAAGTCTAAGTCTTGCAAGCAATGCACAAGAGAATATTTTACTTTTGGAATGATTCAACAAATACAAAAGCAGGTCAAGGAAATATTTTTTGTTTCTTCATGTTACTGACTTGTGTCCCCTCATGGACTTGAGGCACTCCCATGTGCCAGTCTGCCACACACACATGGAGCCGTCCTCTGCTCCACTCAGCATGTGGGAGGAGTCATAGAACTGCAGGCAGGTGATCGACCCTGGAGGGAACATTCAAGTTTGGACATTATCATATTGGTTAGCTACTCTGTAAGAGGTTGCAGGTTGTCCATGCAAACAATGGGACACAGCTGACATTTAAGATTGTAAGATGCATGTACAGCCCCCCCCCCCATAAAACTTTCCTGCTCCTTTGTTTAACACCAAAGTTTCCTTACATCCACAGCTACACCTTAAGTCTAGGTTGCAATGCTATGACCTTGATAGTGTCTAAGTAGAAGTGATAGATTGGAGTTTGTTGCAAAAATGGTCAAAAATGCTGTAAAAACCCAGTTACTTCCACTTTATTCACTACACTTGTTTGAATGATAAATATTTGGTCCCCACCATCATGTTGTAACAGAGTCCCCAGCTCTGTTCTAGACTCCATGTTGTAGAGGTGGATAGTTTCATCTGTACTGCCTGATGCCAGGACATGTCCTCCTGAGGCCACCACCTTCACACAGCCGGTGTGGGAGTTATCAGTGAACGTTGGCTCCAACTTGTGTTCCTAGAAAAAACACATTTGTATATGTGCATTTGTATATGACTGACAAAATTACCACCTAGTATAATATTAATAACGTTATTGTCTGTATTGTCTATGTGATCTACTAGTAATCTCCAAGCAGATGCTGCGGTGCCAAGACAGTATCCCACAGAGGTGTGTCCATTAATGATTCGGTGGCTTATGGACACTCCTCTGGCCACCGTAGCATCTGCTTGGAGATTATATGTGATCGACATCCATAATGTCTGGATCATCTTGAAACAGTAGATTTGTCCGTAAGTGCACACATGTTACTACTCTCCAGAAGTACTTGTTATGAACAATCCAAAACAACTCCTATAAAAATCATTGTGTATTCCTGCAAAACTTTTGGAGACAAATGTTGCATGCATGCTTGAACATGCACAGGGAAGGGCGCTTTTTCAGACTACAAAGATTTCCCCCAGAAGGGAGAGAGGCCTAGCTAGTTAATCCTATGGGTTCTACACGTTGTAATTTGTGTCCACTAGCTGTCTGTACAACGCACCTCTTCCCCCTCCACCAGTCGGAAGCCCAGCAACATCTGCTCGTAACAGCCCACCACTACCTCCATTTTGTCGTCTGACATGTGCTCTCTTCGTGACGTCATCAACATATGTGCTTGCCAATTTCGACATTTTTCTCCCCACATAGAGCTTTTCAAGTCCAGATAATAACATTTTGATATTTGTGAGAAAATTTCGACTGGTGTTGATCAATATGATATCTTAGTCAAGCTTCTTCAGGGATTTTTTAGTCCAACTAGCTATTTCTAATGACGTCATCATTCTATGTGCGCAATTGAATGCTTTTAGAGGAGTCTGTCCGCGTGTATGAGGTTACTTTTGCGTTTGTAGGACACATTTGAGGACAAACTGGCCAAAATGACGAGTCTGTGGATGGGCGATGTAAGTATGGCTACTCGAGAACCGGTCGATCTTTTGTTGGTATCCAGATGTTCCACAGAGATTGATATTTGTGTGTTATAAAAACAGAACGTTCGAGTGGGAGGGGGGCTGTGTTCATATTCAACACTCTTCATATTCAAACCAGTAGATTATCTTACGTGGTTTATTAGCTTGTTGCTAAGTCCGCCCACCAGTTAAGTACTTAATAACTAACTGAGAAAACGAACTTCAGAGACAATAATTGTCTGCTTTGCTATGCATGTTCATATGATGACTCCAGGAGAGACTATACTAGTAGTAGTAGTACAATGTATTTGCAGTTCTCATTTGCCAAATATGACAACCCTATTTGATGGGCCATGTAGGGGGCCTGCATGGGGGGTCCTGACAACTCTCTGTGCAAAATTTTGAGAGCTGGCTACAATTCAGGAAACCTCTCGATTACACTTTACAATAAATTCCAAGTGGCTACAAAGCATTACGTGGAATTAAAACGGCGAATACGCTCTACACAAAATGAAATTATGCTCTACGTCGAAGAATTAAAACAGCCGATTACGTTCTGCGGAAAAGGGCATGCGGGTTCCCATGTAGGTTGTAACATGTATGTTCCTTTTTGTGACCTAACAAGCTTAGGTTATGCATGCAGTGGGATGGGGAAGTGGTAAAAAGGTGGTAAAATATATGTTTCACATTTTCCTCCTGTAGCTTGAGCCCTACATGGATGAGCCGTTCATCATGAATGCCTTTGCCTCCATGGGTGAGCCCATCATCTCTGTCAAGCTGATCAAGAACAGACAAACAGGGTGAGGATGGATGTCTTCACTTATGTATCACTTATATCACTATATAATATATCACTGACTTATATTTTTTCGTGCACCACCACCAGCCACACTAGCTGCACCTCCTTTCCCAGGACGCAGTGTGCCGTGAGGCACTTTGTCCTGTATTATGTAGATGTAGATGTCTCAATAATACTACCAACATTTAAGATCATATTACAATCTCTCTCTTCGATCTGTCCTGATTAACAGTTACTAGTATACAGTACTGTATTAGTAAGTCAAGTAGATATGTACTCTAGAGTATATGTAGGTTTATACATGTAGTAGCAACATGGGACAGTGAACAATCCACTGTCTCAGTTGGCAATGCAACTTGAATTTATCCAAAATCTTAGCGGTATGTTTAATGCGATGAATAGATTAACAATTGCTAATCATTGCTGTTTGTTGTATTACATTGTGTTGTCAATGCACCCATTTGTGTTCCTATAATGTCCTTGCTCATTTCAAATAACATCAGTGTTTTGTTTGCATGAATTCAAGCTTATACTTGGACAAGTTGGTAGTGCATGTGTTACTCACTGCATAATACTGGTCATTTAACTGTTAGCAAAGTAAAGATGGAGAAGTAGTGCAAGTTATATCATTTTATACTTGTTTACTTTAAATTTGTAAAAAAATATAGGCTGCATGGACTTCATATTGTAGATTTGAAGGCCATAGAACCTGCTGGCTTTGCATGATGACCATACATCATTGATTGTACTGTAGTGCATTTGTAAGAGTTTTGTATTATCATCATTTGCCTAACATTTGCTATATTGCACATTTACAGTGTTAGCAACCTTATTTTGATTGAATTGCTCAGGCACAGTATTATCCATAATTTTAGCTGTGAGTGTGAAAGATGAATGTCATAATCCATGTTACACATATGTTTACAATTGATATCTTATGAAATTCTGCAAATGGCAATGCTATTTACAAATGGTAGATAATAGGGCTTTACCATTCTGCTGGGAATGTGCATTCTGACAACCATAACTATTGCATGCTACATGTGAGAAGAGGTCTTCATTTATGCTTTTTGCATGCCCATTCCTCAGTAACATTTCATGCACGAGTAATATCCCCCATTTTCATGACGCTTTTGGTCAATGTTGTAAACTGGTCCTCCCTATAGAGTGCTAGAAAAAACTAAATTTCAAACTAAAAAAATGTGGCAAGCAAAAATGTTGCCAGCCAAAGTGGCTACCAGGACCCGAGAGTCTTGGAGCCTTCCCGTTGACCTCTTCTCTCCTCCAGAGGCCCTGCTGGCTACTGCTTTGTGGACTTTGGTGACCAGGTCCTTGCTGAGCGGGCCCTGACCAAGCTGAATGGGAAACCCTTACCCGGTGCAAACCCGGTAAGCTTCTCCGTACGCGTAACATTTTTTCATGTTCCCCATCCCAAACCCCCACCCCACATGCATGTAGAGGGCCAGCAGGATTCTGCTTTGTTGATTTCGGCGACCAACAGTTGGCAGAACGTGCCCTGACCAGGCTGAGTGGGAAACAGCTTCCTGGTAGTTACACGGTAAGCACTGTTTGACATACGTGTGTTGGGTGTTCTTCCTCCTCTGTTCATCAATTTCTGCTGCTGCTGGCTTTATTAAAGATGAAGCTGTGTGTGATTTTCTCTTTTGGGATGGGTATATGGTGTCTATCTTCATTTTATCCTAGTATTTTTGAAGATTACTTCGTTATCATAGTACATGTGCATTCATACAAATTTCAGTCATGTCAGAGGTAACCATTTATTTCTTGAGAAGTCTGTGAACAAGAAAAAGACAGTATAAGTGGTAGGCAAGTAAGGGTCATGTGACTCTGCCTGTGCCTTCTGTCACTGATCTGTGATTTATCAGCTCCAACAACTCATTGTTGTGCAACATAATACATAATTTCTTTTGCACTCCTGCCTTTGGCTTTCTCATTGAAGTAAGGCACATTCTTGCCATGCTTGTGCTTCTATACAAAATAAGAGGCTATAAGTAGGAGTCATCATGATATCAGGGTGCAGTCTCCGTGACTGATCCTGTGATTTCAATGACAAAAGAAGTCGACCTAGTGAGAACCTATACTTTTCTTTGACATGCCACGTCAAGGGTTTTGATGTTATACCTAACTTATACTCCAATTGTAGAATTTACTTCTTGCAAAGAAAATTTTCTACAAAAAATCACTATTCTTGACTTTGTTATGAGAACAACATCATTTCGAACAATTTAAACTTGGCACCTTTTTTGAGACAGTAAGTTAAAGGAGATATTTTATTTTAGAAACTATACTTTATATTGAACAATACCTCAAAATGTTCACTCCTTTTGTTAATTTTAGCATCTGTTACAAAAGGATGTCAAGCCATGGATTGTAGTGTCTACATGTAATTTGTAATACTTAACATTCAGCTTGGCCATTGCATCAAATCCTGTAGGACAAGTGAGAGAAACACTGCAAGCATCTTGAACTGTGTATGAAGTGGACTTTCCTTATACCGGACCATAGCATACTTGTGTCAGTGGTGCACATGGGATCATAATAATCTGTGCTTTGAGATCTTGTAAAAACTAGAATGTACCAAACTCGGCTAGAGGGGGCACAGGACCATGTTGATCATGGTTACTATGTTTGGGTGGAGTCATGTTCAGATGCTGGATATTCACATATACCTCACAATGGAGAACATTGGCGGCACAGCTCTGAAGTTTTTCATGAAAGTGTCAAGGCAGCTGGTGAGGATGATGGCATCAGGGAGTCAATAATCATGGCTGGTAGCACATGTACATGTGTGAGTGATGTTACCTCCAGTATGGCTGCTACAGTCTCCAGTCAGTATGGAGATACTTCTGACTTCAGTACAGACACCAGTACAACAGGTACAGGATCCAGTGTTGGTGTGGGGGATCATGTCAGGGTGGACTCGGTGTCCAAGTTTGGTTCTTATGTCAAAGTCTATTCCCTACAGCCTAAACGCTTCAAGCTGAACTATGCAAGCTACGGACGGGAGAATGTTGTCACGTAAGTTCACCTAGATTTATCTGTGTTTGCTCCTGGTTTTCTGTTCCAGTTTTTACACGATACATTTTTGTACATAGTAAAAAAAGTACATAGTAAAGTATTAGTATTGTTGAACATTGTACAGTACAGTATGTGGGAGTATTTGAAGAAGTAAGCGAAAGCTTTAATTAAGTGATTACAAAGGCTGTAAAAGACAAAGTCACAGATTATAATATGTTTGATGGTATGGAAACAATAGCTACGGGTACCTATACTGACAAAAAGATATACAATGTAAATGGTATGAATTGCTGTCTCAATCCAAGGATGCTAGTAATATCAGTCGTCATATCAGTTAAGCTTCAGTCACAGAATAGTACGTACTCTCTTGACATGAACTTACCAGTATCTCTGTTCCCCTGTAGGCCGGAGTACTCCATCTTTGTGGGTGACCTGACACCAGAGATAGATGATGGTTCTCTGCAGGAGTTCTTCGGCAGGAGATACTCCAGCTGTAAGGCTGCCAAGGTTGTACTGGATGCAGCTGGAAACTCAAGGTGGGACTGGTTTGGGCTTATATAGATATTTTTTTCTTTTGCATCACAACTTCATTCAACTCCAATGTTTTTTCTTTCTTTAAATTCTTGAAATGATTTGTATAAAGTCAGTAGGGAAAATGATGAACTTTTCTGGAGAAGAAATCGCATGTGATAAAACTTGAAGCTAAATGTTGAGAAGAACTGATCAGTTTTTTGAGTTCTGCATCACCATACACACACAAAAAAGATCATTTTAAATGATCATGAGCAAAATATTTTAATAATTCTGATATGATCATGAGTAGTTATTTGCAGTAACCAAAGACTTGTTTCCCCCTGCAGAGGCTATGGGTTTGTGCGGTTCACAGATGAGAATGAGCAGAAGAGAGCCCTGACTGAGATGCAGGGGGCGGTGGGGCTGGGGGGGAAGGCCCTCAGAGTCAGCCCTGCCACGCCCAGGAAGTAAGTGGGACAAACTTCCTCTCAGCTCCTAACAACTCACAGGCATGATACACCGCTTTTTCAGGATCAGCTACCTACATTTACTTTATAAACCAGGCAGTCACAAGTCTTAATCATCATCAAACACATTCTCTATAAACATATTAAGATGCAGTAGATCTTGTGCTTGTAGCAACTTTCCTTGTATCTTCAGACACCCTCGCCCTCGTTGTTGTGTGACTGATTTCATAAGTCAGTTAAGAGGTACTAGAGGCTAGATTCCAAACTGAAGAGCCCTTGTACATGTACTGTATGTCAGTTGTTGATCCCTATCCCCTTACAACCACAACCAGGACGCATATCTCAGTATTAGGAACTTAGCTGGGGGCACAGATTGTGACACATATAGCTAGCTGCAGCTCGAAGGACAGGGTGTTCATTTACAAATTGCACCATCAAAACTTGCATGTGACATGTATGAGGATGAAGACAGGTAACGTTATATATCATGGCTTCTTTTCATTCAATTTGTAAAACTTTTAAAAGGATTTTCTTTGTGCTCTAGTTTAGTCAAGATCTATTACATAATAAATACCAGACTGTTCATTACTGGATTGTGACTGCATCCCTTTCCCTCCGCAGTCGTGACAAGACTCAGCAGCAGCAGCAGCAGCAACATGGTGCAGGCGGGCAGTACGACCAGTACAGTCAGTACTACCAGCAGTACCAGAACTACTGGAACCAGTACTACCCACAGTCATCTGCACAGTACTACAACTACAACCAGTATGGGACGTCATCATACTCACCAAACACACAGACACAGGTGCTCACACTCCTTATGCTGGTACAAATAACTGTTCTTGCTAGCCTGGTTACCAAACCTATTATACAAATGTACATTGTAGCTCCAGAGTCCCACATCCCCTCCAATTTCAGAGAGGATGTGGGACTCGGGAACTATGACAGGTTTGGTAACCAGGCGATGTTCTTGCATTATGCAACAAGCAGCTAACAATTTGTTTTAGAATGATATACTTTAAAGTCGCCAACTTAATGTCTATCAGATGCTATGGATCCTTAATACAGTTTAGTACAAGTAAAAAACACCATATGGTTTATCTTTACTCTTCACAATGGTTAACATGTAGCTATCAGTTGACAAAGTCTTAAGTGTGAAATATTTTCATTTTCACCCAGAACCACGGCTATGACAGCACGCCTACAAACAATCAGTCAGAGTCCAGTGTAGAAGGTGAGAGAAGTCTGCCGTGTTCTCTGCACATGTGTGAACACTTTGATAATTTTTACGTTCATTTGCTTAAGATATCTTTCTTACTTTTGCAATTTCAATGCCAGTAAGGTAGTGCTACGTGAGTTAAGGATGTAACATTGTTATACTCCACTCAGACTAAAGTATCTGAGTTGATTCTACAATATTGGACCACACTATAGTCTGTCTGTACACTTTGTCTTCTCTTGTTTTCTTGTACACAGCAAAGAGCCCCAGTGACCCTTCTTCTGATTTACAAGGCTGGTTTTGTAGTTTTGACCCTACCAATTTGACATGATGGGAACAAAAGCATGTTTTTGTAGGATGATACACATGTAATGTCCTATATTTCACATTTAAAAGTGTTTGAGAACTAAGGAAAGCAATGAATGACAAATTGTGGACATATATTTAAATCTCAAATGACCTCAAACCAATCATAAAGTACCATGATAGCGATAACTTTGCTCACAAATTGGTTGGTTGGTTGTAGGGCATGGTCAGGCATGGATAGAGGGTTTGTTTGTTTGTTGCGGCCAGCATGTCAAGGCATTGTTGTGTTTTTAGCAGTCTTTTAGAGCACTTCCAGTACCTGTATTTGAAGTGATAAACACATTGTGTAGTCATAGGTACCGAACCAGTCTGAATTAATTTGATGTTCTTTCTTACAGACCCAAACCCACCACTTAATATAGAAGAGATGAACAAGGAGTTCATGCAAAGAAGTGAGGTATGTATATATTAATTTTATGCTGTATGCTTTTATGATGTACACTTTAGTTGTTAAGTGCATATGAAGGCCTAAAACATGAACGGTTTTGAGGAGAAATTAACACCCTTCACAACTACAGTGCTGTAAGTATAGGGCAATGCCTCTAAACATTGGAATAGCTTTGGAATGCTTGCAATGTTTCTAACATGTATTCAATATTAAGATAATACAAGCATCCCTGAGCCTGTGCCCAATCCTTTCCAATATGCAGAGGCATCGTTGTACACTTAAGTTGTGAAGTGTATTATGTGGACATCATTTCTTAGTAAGGCTTGATGTACCCTTGTGTTGTTCCTCTGTAGGAGCTGTATGAAGCCATGGAGGCATCACGATGGCAGCCCCTGGACAGTGTCACATCCCCCATCCCAGTGTAGCAGCACTGATTTGTTCATGTTTAAAAGCTGATCCTATCCCAACATTTATCCTTCCTGCCTTAATTACTTTAACTAGTACAGCAAACTCACCTGTTATAAGCCAGTCCAGTAAAAAATATCCATGTTGTTGTAAAGGCACAAGGCTTTGTTTTAGAACAGATAATAAACTCAGTCATGAGCAACTAAGTCATGAGCAACTACACATGTACACAGGTATACAGTGTTTTAGATGAACTTCAGGTGTGACTTTATTTTCAAATCATTTCTGCCTCTTTCATATGTTTTTATTTAGTACTGGTATATTATCATAGCTAAGATTTTCAGATTTTGTTAGTTAAGTGTGAAACCTGAATGATTTATTTTATTTATTGGTTTGACTGTTCAACAGCCAGGGCAGCCCAACTACAGTATTGTGGTAGCTACCAGCCACGAAAAGAGCTTGGTAAGAGAACAAAGATTGTTCGATGTTCCCCTCCTGATGACACTGATCAATAACTTCCTGTCACACCACTCCCAGGAAAACCCCAACTGCAGCCCTCATTGCGCCATGCCGGCCTCTGGCGAGACCCGGTATAGAGCATTCACGTCCTAAGCACCTTCTTTATGGAGACATCTCCCCACATAATCGCGGGTCGGGGCGCCCAGCTTTCAAGTCTAATGTGGCTAACCTGAATGACATATAGTTAAAAGAACAAGATGAACTTCCTTGATCATAAATTATTATTAAAAACCTCACAGTTATTTTTTTTAAATTTACTACATACTCTTTATACCAACTTTGAAGAAAATTAATGCAACTACCCAGTAGTTTTCAGGTTTCACACTTTACTTAACCCTATACAACAAAGGTACATCAGCATGCTAAAAAGTATTTGTGATTGAAGCTTTTAAAATCTCATAAAATTACAATGTGCCACAAACTGTGAATGTACGAGTGCATGTACTTTATCATGGAGTCTGACTATGATTCCTTAGTGCAACACACGCAGGTAAATAAAATCAAAATAGCTTTGGATTATTGGCAACATATACAGAGTCTGAGACTTAGCTTTTCAAGCAAGAATAGGTTAGCTCTCTGACCAGCTGACTAAATGTACCATCTTTGTTACAAAACACATGTAATTCCATCTCACTAAGCAGGGCACTACATGATGCATGTACAGTTGACAAGAAAACATTGAAATAAACAAAACTGTGAAATTTTGATTATGACTTAACTATAGTATGTTAACTATGCATTACAACATTGCAGCAGTGATCCTTATTTACTACAGGTGTGTCAACTAGTGGCACAATATAAGTCAGCATAATGAGCATACAAGGCTGATAGCCATTTAGATCGACATGTACAATGTACATGTACTACCAACAAGTCTGCACACAATGTTTTGACATTCCCTTTGAAGTGGGTCTTCATCATGGCAAAATACTGGTCACTTTAATTCTGGAATGTCACGTTCCAAATATCCAGACAGCTATGTTTAATTCAACTTTGTTATTCCTGGATAGTAAACATATACATACCATTTAAAAGGTCATATTAACCTACAAATTTATTGAGGTATCAGGTTTTTAAAAATTGCATACCCAGTGGTGTACAAGGCATTCATATAAAATACAAAAGCTTATGTTAGCACCAAGCAGAAATTAAGTTTACCTGGCATTACTATGAACTGGAATGTTTTTTTGTACATTTCCTTTTCTCTAGATTATTGCAGTCCAGGAAGCTATTCTTAGATCAGAGAGACAGCTTTATCTATACAATGTATATAAATGGAATCACTTCTGTCAAAGTACTTACGAGAAGGAAAATTCTTGGCGGGAAGACAGATCTCTTTTTGGACAACATACAGAAAATTGCAACAGAGAAAATATGCAGATACAATTGTATATTGACTGGTTTTAGACACTGACAACTTAGTATTTTGGCCAGCTCAGCTAATATTGCACTTTGGATTAACAGACAACATACTGGCATTATGTAGCAACAATTTGACAGCTCATGTCAAAACATTTTGTGGAAGGAGTAACTTAGGGATTTTTATTTGACTCTAGTCAGAGGAAACTCATCCACAAATGCTGCTGCCAACACACTGCATGGTAGAACAATGAAGGTAACGAGGGTCGCCTTTCTCATGTGACTCCTGATCTTCTGCTTGGTGCGACCTTTGCCCCCTGACCCTTGCACCTGACACAGCACAGGACCATCTCCCCGACAACTATCATGAAGAATACCCCACAACCTGGGGAGAAATAAGTACATGAGAATTGCAATAGAATGCACAGTACACGCTAACCTCGTAGGGTATTTCCAATACACATACAATGAGTGAATGAAAGGCTTTATTTCCATGTCATGCGCTTCAAATGCCCAGCCCGTGTGGGCTTATACAACACCATTTGATAAAACAATGTAAGAAGTACATAAACAAAATAGGATCAGGGGTACAAAGATAAGAAAATCAATCATTAAGTGAACACAAAAAAGGAGCAGGTAAGAGTTATGTTCATGTGGGAAGGCCATAATGTGCATTATGTATTGAATGACTGTAACACTGATACAATGTAAAATTTTTAAAATTGCACATTTGTCGTCTCATCTAAGTGGAATTTCATCAACAAAGTTTTTACCTGATTTTCCATCCTGAGAAATACTAGTAAACTTACCAAGTGTAACCCACCACTGCCAGGTCAGAGGAAAGCCTTGCATAACGGCACAGCATATGCTGACATGCACCAAGGTGATCGTGATGGCATAGTCCCACACACAGTGTTGTACAATAGCTGCAAAGGCCCAGGTACACACAAAGTACGTAGACTCCATGGACACGAGTCTAGCTGAAATTTACATATTGTAAACAAGGGGAACATAGTCAACAGTGTTTTTTAAATTCTTATAATAATACCAGAGGAACATAGTCACAGTCAGAACTTAGCTGCATTTAGAAAAAAAAATCTGATTCTTGACACAGGTTATTACCGTCTATCAGAAATCATGATGTTAATCCTAGATACCTACCCAGATATTGGCTACTTTGCCAGGAAAATGGCTCCTGGAAGTCAAATGGTATCCTGGGATCAAATGCTTGCAAAGTTCCCAGCCTGAAATAAAGCAACATGTGCACATTAACATCCTTGCATGTCAATTCACACAATTGTAAATTCATGACTCATTAAGTTTGTGAATTAACAATCAGTTTTAGAACAATGACTTTTACCACCTGTCAGTGTCAACTTGTTAACTTAGTGTGAACTACATGTAATGAATTGATTAATATCAATGAACATTTGTCACCTGAATGCTCCATGACAGATACTGGCTGCAATGTAGAAAACTCCATAGAACACCACCAAGCACTTCAATAGATTAGCACAGATTGTCTGAAACAAAATTTTACGTATATGTGTATGGAAGTTTGTTATCTTGCTAGATTCAATGCAATTGACAAATCCATTAAACTGACGTACATCATACTACATGTGTATGTAGATTTTGTCGCATAAATGCAGGCTGTATTGGCATTTGAACTACCTAATGATGTTTTCTCCCTATAAAGGGGGGGACGGGACTTACCTCAACTGAGACCCTTGTGCAGCACTTTCCCCCATCATCATCATCTTCACCGTGTTCTATCTCATACAGGATCAGTCCCATTGGTTAATGTGAGGCTTCCAGCAGGCAGCAACTTCTACTGGTATAATGAAGTTATGGCTGAGTTATGCTCACACTTTATTGTTGGGACCATTTAACATTACATGTGCACTGTGTTTGCCTTGTAATTTGATGCACGTAGGTTACTGATACCTATGAGTATAATACGTAACCATTTAATATATTAGCATAGTCATATTTTTGTCACACATAACTGTTACATATATGTATCACATTAGCACAATCGTGGTGCGTTAAAGAGTACTTTTTTAGGCTCATTGGTACAACACAAGTCCTATTCACCAATTAGTGGGCATTGAATGTCCACACTCCATGCTTGACCAGATTCTCAATAGCCTTTCACTCTAAGTGAGAACAAACAAGTTGGACAAATTGTTACCAAGGACACAAAACACTCTGTTAAACAAACAGTATGTGCATTTCAAAAGCCACTTAGTAGACAACAGAATTTAGGTAGTAGGAAACCATTAACCAGACTGAAATGGAAAGTTTGGAAGGGTTTACGGAAAAACCTGGGCTGTCTACCTTACCAGGCTACCTTACCAGTCTACCTTGCCTGTCTAGGACGTCAGGCTACCGAACTCCCCCCATCCACAGCCTCACGAACAGCAAGACTTCCAAGCAGCTGCGCCTCCTGGCGGAATGCATCAGAATTGCACCCACTACTTTGGCACGTGCGTGTGCACAAACCTTTATATAATAGGCCTGTTCAGCATGGTAATCTCCAAGCAGATTTTTCGGTGGCAAGACAGTATCCATTGGCCAGAGGAGTGTCTAATGGATACAGGACGGCCAATGGATACAGGATGGCCAATGTATACTGTCTTTTGCCACCCAACCGAAAGATCTGCTTGGAGATTACAGCATGGAGATAACATAGCCTGACTAATAATAATAAATCGCGCTCCTGGCGGCCGGCCGCCCCGAAGTGGGTGGGGGTCATTAACCTCTTGTGTAACACAGGCTAGGAGTTAAACACGGCAAGAGATCTAGAAATAAACTGAGCAGGATGTTATGTTTTATTTTATTTTATTTTATCTAAAGTAATCAACAGTAACAGGGAAACGGATGTCGTGGTTACTTTGAGAGCGCACGGGTCGTAGTGTGTATTGCATCAGAACAGCTGCAGGGTGAACTTTTGACCGAAGCGCGGGGGCAGCATTGTCCGTGCCGCACATCTGTAGAGAATCATAGGGACTGTACAATATTTACCGGGGGGAGGGCTTGTACAAAAAGGGTCCGGAAAAAATTTTTCCCATCGCCCTTCCTCCGGCTCAATTTTTTTTTCCAACCCCAACCATTTTTCGGTGCCCCCCCCCCACATTTTTCCATGTGATTGTCTCACTGATTTGGGGCTGGTGGGAGACAAATATTCACGTCTGAAACGTACGCACGGCCGGTACCACTGTGGACATGTAGTTCCAAAAAAATTAAAAACTAGATTTATGCCGTGTACTATGTGATTGTATGGTAACGTAGCGGGGAACGCTTCATGTTCGGCCTTGTTTTCACCGCTGGCCGCAGCCGACTTGCAAGACGTCGCCACCGCATCGAAGGGTAAGGCAAGTGCAGCGAAACGTACAGCTTTGGATCCCGGAGAGTGTTGGTGATCAAGCAAGCAATAGTCAAAGATTTGTGAAACAAGTGCTTTTACAAAAGCTGACGTTTGCCGCCATTGTACTTTTGCACAAGAAAATCACATGCCACCTCTGCTAGTTTCACTGAAAATGTTGTTACCTTTTTTTCCTGATAGTATAGCTTCACACATTGTGGGCAAAGGCAATTAATGGCTTATATGTAAGAAATGTGACACAAGTATACACAGATTCTAAATGTATGTGTTCAGATTGTTTATTGAATATTTGGTTTCAGGGCCTGTAGGCAAAAAAAAT
>NW_017804165.1:576712-577251 GCF_001625305.1 Branchiostoma belcheri | reverse complement strand
TGCAAAACACATTTCCCGCGCACTCAGGGCCGGTCGCCCTGGCCGCGGCCGCCCTGTGTGCAGCATGCTCATTATAATATGCAAGTAGCTACGCTCTGATTGGTTCACCTTAGATGACCTGCGCTGTGATTGGCTAGAACGAAGCCCGTTGCATGCTGGGGCGCCAGGGCGCGCGAAGTGCAGAGAGCTCGATCTCGAGAAAGCCACATTTACGCTGGTTTCTACCTTATTTCTACGACTAATTAGCAACATCCTAGTGACGAAATGCGTACTCAAAAGAATTTTCGGGAAAAAAAATATATGTACATGTGGATTTGTGGTGCCTTTGGCGTAATTTTGTTGGTCACATACAACGTAATGTAACACGGAAGTGCATGGAGTCGGAGTCGCGCACGGTTTTCCGTCCCACTCTAAACAAAACTCCAACGGACATAACAAAACTCCCCAAAACTGGTCAATAATTAGCCATAAAAATGTTGGTGGGCACGTGTAAATATGCTGCCTTTTTTCGAGTGTTATAGGAATTTCCGCGATGTTTT
>NW_017804165.1:566668-576692 GCF_001625305.1 Branchiostoma belcheri | reverse complement strand
ATTGTTTAAAAAATTTTTACCCCTTCAACAATTATGAAAATAACGTTCAAATGAAGAATCGCTGAAGCGGCTGAATCGCTATCGCACAACGTGTGACATCTCTTCACTAACACCCCATTCCTGACACATTGACATCACTTGGGTAACCACGCCGAGTGACGATGATTGTCACTAGCACATAGCGTATATTTATTTGTGCTAAATTTGTGTTTTCTTGCTGTGTTAACATAGCCTGTGTGACCCCCACCCACTTCGGGTCGACGGCCGCCAGGAGCGCGATTAGTCAGGCTATGTTTAACTCCTTGCATGCTGCACAGGCCTATAAAGGTTTGTGCACACGCACGTGCCAAAGTAGTGGGTGCAATTCTGATGCATTCCGCCAGGGGGCGCAGCTGCTTGGAAGTCTTGCTGTTCGTGAGGCTGTGGATGGGGGGAGTTCAGTAGCCTGACGTCCTAGACAGGCAAGGTAGACTGGTAAGGTAGCCTGGTAAGGTAGACAGCCCAGGTTTTTCCGTAAACCCAAGTTTGGAAAACATAGCTAGCAATTCAAGGCCACACCTTCTCGTGGGAACCACACTTTGCTTGGTACCTGCTGTGGTACATTACCCATGGCAATATTAGGCAAGTACTCTGCATAATACAATTTGGAAAATACATATATGTAACTAAAGATGATTCCCGTGTATGTGCATATTGCTCAATCATAATAATAAAAGAACCATATGCTGTCACAATGGCACCTAGCCGTGGCGACTCTTGATTCGGGCTTACATTGCATTACCCTCTGTCTGAGGGTAATGCAATGTCTGAGGGTAATGCAATGTAAGCCCGAATCAAGAGTCGCCACGGCTAGAGTCGCCACGGCTAAATGGCACCCTACCGTTACCTTATTGAACCTCCTTGGTCTGATATGTTGTTTACAGTCTAAGGGCTCTCTAAATCGTAAAGCAAGGGCTGCTACAGTGTTAAACAACCACACAACTAACATTTGTACCTGAAGGTGCGGTCCGCTATCTGTTGTCCATACTTGAAGAATATTGTAGTAGTAATGTCTCAGACCGTTATCTCATGCGCAACGTTAGATACAGCACTTCCTGTTTCTTGGAATTTCCCAGCAGCCACTTGGAAAAACAACGCTGAGGCTACCCCGCAAGATCCACTCAGTTGCGGGAGGGGTACCAATACTACATGACTTTTATCAATGCTATTTGCCATTGAAATTTTCAAAATTTTTCCTCAAATACTTTTTAAGTCATCTATCATATGATGAAAATGGCAATTTTTCATAGGCTTTTAATCCATACCGATAAAAAATAATAAATATTGGTTCCCAGTTTGGATATGGTATAACCCAAATGATCTTGTTCGCGGGGTAATATGATACGTGCGTGGCAAATACGTGTTTCACCTTGACAACAGAATAAAGGATATGCAGTAGGTGGAATGATGTAGCTATAAAGATGAGCAGTTGTATTTTCTTAATATCATTTCGTGTTAGAAATAAAGATGCTAAATTGCTATTGTGTGTATGCGTATGTGCACCTGCTCTACTCTTCTCGTTCCCATACAATAGTTCAGACTTGTGAAGCAAAGAAAATGACAAGGACAATTGCTGAATTCCATGTCACCTCGTTTAATCAAGCGTACTTGGACACCCATGAGTCTCATTGTCGGAAGTCTGCAAGTGTCTGTCTGGATAAAACTTGTCTAAAACCATTGTCGGTTCAAACATTTTTCCCGCCAACTTTACGGACGGAGGCTTTTTACGTCCTGTCAGAAAATATTAATCCGCCTCTAGGTACAAAGCGAATGATAGTTGCCAACTACAAGTAAGAATGCAAACAATTCGATATCTTCATTAAGAATGACGTTCATCTTTATTTCCCTGTTGACTGTCAAATTTCAGCAGATCATGCGGACGAAAAAGATCCACCTCAAGAGGAAATAGTTCTCGTTGCGGTGTAATACTGTGGAACGGCATGTAGTGAAGAGGCCTAATATGGCGGACGGAGAATGATGATTTTGCCCCTAGGTCTCGGTATTTCATGTAGAAACTGTCCTGAACAGAAGAGAAATGGTACAGACAAGACACAGTGCAGGAGCTAGCAACGAGGACTCTCCCGAGGCAATACTACTGACCTCTCGGAGATCCCGGAGAGCCGTACATCGTCAGCGAAAAGAGGTAAGTGTGACGTCTGTTACCAGACAGAACAAAAACCCGCCCTTGTTTGGCAACCCTTGGCCAGATGTCTGCGGTGATTTGCGTGAGCTAGCTTTGCCCTTTGTTCGTCAGGAAACACAATATAATCCTAGAGACGTGACAGTATAATGTACAGAGGGCGCAAAGAGCACAGGGTGTCAGAAAAAAACATTTTCGCGGAAGGAGACGTGTCTGTTGTCCAACCTGCTATGGCGGCCTTCGGCGCACAACAGCAGAAGACCGCGCAAATTTCGAATTCTGCTTTGTTATGGTGATAGCGTTATTCCTTCAAGTTGCTACGAGAATTTGTTTAGTAAGTGTGCACTTCATTTGTTTAGAAACGTGTTGGACCATGTAATTCGTACAAACTGGTGATTTGCAGACACTGACAGGCGTTCCAAATCGATTGTTTTGGTCGTGTGACCCTTGACCCCTGACCTTGAGTAGTGGTAGTTTTGAAGGGAGATGAGCTTTGTGTGTTAACTTTTACGTTATGTGTTTTGAAATCCCCAGGCAGCGACAATGCATTGGCTTTGAAATTTCTGTCGCCCTGTCATTTTATTTCAGTGAATCAGTGATTGAAATGTGTGTTTCCGGTTGTCTGTATGTAGCGTGTTGTCATCGTGAGTGAGAGTGAGGAGGAGGATGACATGCCGGTCACACGGTCCAGAAGAAGGCCTCCCCAGGACCTGGACTCCTCGGCGAGCCAAGAGAGCTCCAGCTCACCACCGCGCCCGCGTCGCTCACGGGGCAGAAACGAACGCCACCAGCAGGTGGAGAACGACATGTTGGAAGACATGGATGAAGGTAAGCACACATGCCCTTACTTAGGCCGTACTATTTTGATAAGGTGTTTCTTGCAATCATTGCTGTCATTACGTGAATATCAGCAAACTTTTGTCTTGAGGGAGAGCCAAAAAGGTTTGGCTTATGTATCCTCCTTTTTTCTGAAGCTAGATCCAACTGCTTAAAAAATGAACTTCAAATACAACTCGCCAAAAAAAATTACTCAAGCAATTTCAAAATCATATTCAGTTGCTTGAGTAACTGTTTTTGCGTATCTTATCACCTGGATGTCTGACCTTCACCGATGTTTCAAATACAACATCCTATCCCCAGAACCAAGATGCCACAGCACTCGCAGGACTCACCAGTCCCCTGGTTATGACGATCATACCCCGGGCATGGTGAACGGGGATGTTGGCAGCGGCATCCGCCGTTCCACGCGGCAGCGACGGGGAATCTACTCCACCCTGAACGACTCACTGATCTCATCACATCTGCTGACAGGTTAGTGTGTTGTGTGCACGCTACTCTTTGCTACTAGTAACTGCGCACTATCCTTTGCTTGTAAGGCCATAAAGAGATGCAATATACTAAGGACCAGTAGTAAACAGTGTCCTTTCTTATAAATCATTGGTTAAACTATGATGATATAGATATATATATATATATCATGCCTAATCCTGAGTGACGTTTGTTTTCAGTTTTGAAAAACTGCTGGTACACATTATGTGCCTTTTATTTCTAACAATTTTGAGTCTGTAATGATGAAATTGTTAGCCTTCTGCTTCAGTATGCTGCTTATAATGCTACTAACCTTAAAAGTCTGTTCTTAAGTTTAACTCTTGAAGTGTTATTCTATGACTTAGGTGGGTTGGATCTCCCTTCAGGAAAGCAGTCGTCCAGTCGGAGGCACCAGAGGTCAGAACTGGAGCAGCTCAAGTCCAGCTTCCCAGAGGTACAGTTGGTAAGGGCAGAGGAACCATTGGACATTGTGGACTGTAAGGTCGTAGAAACACAATGCAAAGGGGTTAAATGGTGTAAGTGCAATGTACAATGTAGTTATTTCTGGTAAGACTTGGAAGTATGATATCTTATTCTTTGCATGATCTCAATGAAATGTGATGTTGTTTCGACCTGTATTCATGCAATGTTGTGAGTCTTGTACTTCTATTGGAGTGGGTCATAAATATCAAGATACTTATACGTAAATTTTCCATCAAATAGTGAGAAAATATCTGATATTTTATTGTTGCTGTGCTCTCAATATTGCTAAGAAATCCCTGTCTTAGTAAATAAAAGTAAACCTGTACTGCTGCTCTGTAGTCAGAAATTTACCAACCAATGCGATACTAAGAGTTGTGGTATGTGATAGGATGACAAACTGGATATGTACACCCGTGTGAAACGAGAGCGCAAGCATGTGGAGAGAGACATGTACGGGATGCCTGTGAAAGCTGACGATGATTCAGAAGAGGACTCAGAGTCAGAGGAGGAAGCAGAAGAAACCGAAGGTGTGTACTGACTTGGACCTATCCATCCCTTCAGTATCCTCTACACGGCATACTTCTTACAAAATACTTTGGTTGAACTGACATACACCACTGAACAGGATCCTTAAAACCTGGACCTGGACCTAATTGACCCAGGCCTAGTGCAACAACCAAAGGGCCAACAACAATGTAGAAATACCAGTACATGAATATTTGAAGAAACAATGAACACATACTTTGTATGAAAATTCATAGCATAGTAAAGGTTGTCTTACTGATGTATTATCGATGAGTTGTTATTTGTTGTTGTCAGAAGACACCTCATCAGACGAAGATGAGGAGGAAGAAGAGGAGGAGGAGGAAGAAGCTCGCACATCCTACAGTCTCAGGAAACACAAGCCAATCACACAACGCTTTGAGGTGCCAATGGGTAAGTAATGCTGTTCAATGCTAGCCTATAGCAGTATAGCACTTTCTTAACCTTCAGCACTGTAATTTACCTGTCTATCACTAGTATCAGTATAGCGTAGCATCACCTGTGGTAGCTGCCACTGTAAGGCCTAGGAAAAAAAATGTTGTGTTTCCGGTTACCCGACCGACCCTATGAAAAACCCCCCGACCCTAGCCTTTTTGGGCCGACCAAAAATTTCGAGCGGCTAGCGGTCGGTTTTCAAAATTGGGGATTTTATCCCCGATAAATGTGCTCGTCATTCCAATTTTCTTCGGTCGGGCGGCGTGGATCGAGCGCTAATTGCACGGATCGGGCCGCAATTCCATTGTCGGCACAATCCTGTCGATCTCGCCATGACGCCACAAAGAAAACGTTGTCATTGGTAGAAAATCTGACACCCCGCTGGCGTTTCACAACAAAATTTTCATGTAAACAACTCCGACTGTCTTTGTTTACATCGCGAAAGCTCACCGATACAAAGTAAAACTCCCGCCGGCCGGCCGCGCCCGATCGCATGGTTGCGGCATGGCGCTAAGTTTTCGGCAGCTCGACGGAAACATAATCCATCCCCAGAAGAAATGTTACGCATGAAAATAACAACTACAACTTGTTTTCCTCGTTATATGAGTTTTTGAGGCCGTAAAATGTTTAAAACGGTTGAAATTTGCTCGAAAAAACGGCTCGAAAATTCACGGCGAGAAAGACAACATGGCCGACCTGTTTTCACAATAACAATGGTCAAAGGTCAAGATAGCATCCAAATGTATAGATACATGTAATAAGTACATATTACAGTGCTAAAACGATACTTTAAACGCATGAAAAATATTTTTCCGGCTACAACTGAAATAAAAATGCAGTTATATTTTAGTAAGGTTAATTTTCAAACATTACTGAGAAATTTTCCAAATTAATTGGTTTCTTGTGTAATATTAATGTTTCTATGTATGTGTAATATTGTTGTTTCTATGTATGTGCGGTTGGATGCTGTCATTGTAAAGACCCTTTACATATTGGGAGAATCAGATGAGATATTAGAGATTATCACGCTTAGTACCGTGACCCGAGTGTCTCTCAAAAATTGTTTTTGAGTGGAGTTTATAGACATGATCACATTTTTATTTGTTCAGCTGTGTCAATATGTGATTTGTTTGAGAAATAGGATTTGGTTTAGTTTTTAATATATTAATGTCAGTTAACATCTTTGGAATAAATTGCTCCAAGTTCCAGGTAGTAAATACATGTACATTTTGTATCATGTATTTTTCACTTGTTGAACTTGTGGAAGCACCGTTGGCCGCCGGATAGGGGTCATCCGGGGAACCTATGCCCAATTTTTCAAAATTAAGGGTAGAATTTTTTTTGAACATGAGGATAATTAAGTACAGATCTTGAACCTTTCTACTGCCTTATACATCTGCAGTTGTACAGAAAATGTAGAACTGAAGTTGCAGGAAATGACCTCCATTTGTGTTTGGAAAAGACAAAATGCAATAGCTTCCCCCCCCCTCCAGACCTCCCCCCCGCCGCACCCTCCTCCACCCTGCTCTGAATTTCTAGGGAGATCCCTGTCTGTGTAGTACAAACAGATCATACGTTCATTGTCCCGGCTTTGACTAAAAAAAAAAAAAAGTGAATCCCTACCTACCGACCCTAATTTTTTCTGGACTGTAATAGGAAACACAACATTTATTTTGTTAGGCCTAAGCATATAAACTGCATTACATGTGCACCATTTGTGTTCAGATTTGGTACATTTTATTTGTTGGATTGTGGATTGTTTTCTTAGGACTATGTATATACATTGTATGCTACATAAATCTACATCAGCCTTTGCTTTCTATCACTGCTTGTAGAGGAACCAGTTCGTCGGAAGCGGCAGACTGTGGACATGTTTGACTCCCCGGTGAAGAGACGCCGTGACAAACACCTCCGTAGCCCTCACAGTCCATATCAGAGAAGGCAAGGCTTTGTACAATCTTTTGGTGTTGGCATCATTTTTTAACTGCTCATTTTATTGTTCATAGATGAATACTACATTTGTATACCAGGTATTGAAGTATTGTTGTCATAGCCAAAAGTAAAGCAAAGTTGAAGGTATTAAAACATTATCTAACTGTTGAAGGTATTAAAATGTTATCTTAAGGAGTAAATGTCTTTAGCAGTGCCTGTGTTAGATATCACTAAAGAAGGCTATCTTTTCCTGATATGCCTCTTGCAGGAGACGTCGTACATTCCATCGCAGCAGTTCCACCAGTTCCTCCGGGTCAGATGATGAAGAGAAGTTTGAGCGCAGGAAGGCCAAGAGCATGGCCAGGGCCAGGATGAGGTGTGGTGCATCGATAGGCTGCTTTACTTTCTGCAGATGCCTAAGATTAAATGCCGTGATGACAGTTCTGTGGTAACAAGTGTAATGTCCTCTAAAATTTTGTTTGGATACATACATGTCTCATAGTTCAGACAAGAACCATGTTAGTTCGGTACAGATGTTGTCCCCCCTTGCCTTCTGAACTTGTGACTTTGTGTCCCTCAGATGTCTTCCTATGAACATGCTTCCTGATGACGTGGCCGGTGGAGTAATCCGAGATCGCTCCAAGATTGGATCCAGCCTGGCAGACGTGGATCCCATGAACATTGATCGATCTGTGAGTGCATAGGAAACTTCTTCCAAAAATGTGCCTGTTCAGAAATGATTCTTGCAAAGTGTGCCTAGGCTAGGGAAATATTTCCCCTTCTTTACTGTCACAGTAAAGAACTGAATTATTATTTAGCTTGGCAAAGGTATGAAGTGACTGAATGATTTTGTTGTGAATTGCATCTCGTTGTTGTTGCCATTTTCAATAAAACCTGTGCCTGTCTGTTTTCCACAGGTGACGTTTGACAGTGTAGGTGGCCTAGGTAAACACATCCAGTCCCTGAAGGAAATGGTCATCTTCCCCCTCCTCTATCCCGAAGTCTTCCAACGTTTCAACATCACCCCACCTCGAGGCTGCCTGTTCTATGGGCCTCCAGGAACAGGCAAAACCCTGGTGGCAAGGTAAGAGTTAACATATTGTTAAACCTTTAGAAAGATCCTATACTTATAAGTTGCTTATCATCTTGTTTTTTTCGTTTACTCTGGTGCTTAAGAAGAAAAATAAAGGAAGGATTGGAAGTATAATAATAATATATTTGATGGTGAAATAATTGATGCTTTCTATGTTTTGAAAAAATGCACTGTTGTATTTGATCTCTCAAGTGATATACATCTAAAAACATTTTCAAAGAAATATGCCCTTGTGATGTTTAACCCTCAGAGCCCTGGCCAATGAGTGCAGCCAGGGGGACAAGCGGGTTGCATTCTTCATGAGGAAGGGAGCAGACTGCCTCAGCAAGTGGGTGGGAGAGTCTGAGAGGCAGCTCAGGCTTCTGTTTGACCAGGTGAGACCTACACGGCGGTTTCGCTTCAGCATCTTGGTTTGCGCCTGCGCGAAAATTTGAATTTTGAATTCCGCGCCATGCGCCAACTACGGCCGCGGCCGGTACTGCAGCCTAGTCCCCCATTGTTATGTGCGCACCAACTTTGACCAACCATAACTCGCTAATCCGGTCACATGACGGGCTGAGTTTGTAGAAGAAGGCAGCCATGTTTGCAGGCTTCGTGTGGGAAGTGTTTCATGGAAGTCCGCCTAAAATATCGCGGTGCTTGGACAGACGGCAGCGACGTAGCGTACAATGGCGAGATTACACGAAGCGGGAAGTGAAGGCCAAGTTCAGCCCGTGTTTGGTTACCTTTTCCAAGTTTTCCCGTGGATGAAACCTCCTGAAACCTGAAATCGATCTGTTTGCACGTGTTTTGGTGGAGAGAAACCCTCGTCTACTTTTTTTCTACAACGCCGGAGATTACAGCAAAACAGGTGAGTACTAGCCATTTTTTTACGTAATTATTAATCTGCATATCCCCCCACGTGACGTTATCTTAGTAGGCGGTGATTAGATTACGGATTTCGTGAAAGTAAATGCACCAGGGATCGAGGAAAGGCATTTGTTTACGTGTAAACAAGCCCTGTTAGTGTTACAAATAATTTTAAAAAATCTGGTACCGGTACAGAGTGTACAGAATGTTCCTATTCTAGGTCTATATGATCGTTCTAGTTCGGAAGATCGATTTGAGCCAAAACTTTTCAGGTCGGTCTGCAAATATTCAGGCACAATATTATTACTCCCCTAGTCTTCAATGTATGCAGTGCTGACCCTCCTTATCAAGATATAAATAGAGTTATCAATCATGAACACAAGTTGTTTAAGTGTTAGGTCACAATATTTTGTCTATCCTTGTAAAATGAAGTCAATAGTTTGCACATTCTTCTTGTGTGTGTGTTGTGTAAATATAATTTGACAACAGGCACAAATAGGAAAGCTTACAACCAGGCTCTTACCAATTCACATGCACATGCACAGTGTACATGCTGAACATATTTGTCTGTTTCCTGTAATATTACAACAATTTCGAGCTGGTTTCATTTTTTTCCAATATCAAATTGGACTGCAGCAATCTGAAATACAAACCGCTCACACTAGTCACAGGGCTCGAAAATTTATTATTCATGTTTGAGAATACTTCTGAATAGTTCACTGGTGCACCCAACCTAACAAATTTTTGTGTGCACCATATAAGATAAATTAAGTAGAATGTCAGCAAAAACTGCATTTTATTTTGTTTCATTTCTAAAGAAGTGCTATAACAATGGGTTTCTTATTTTTTCTGAAACTTAGATGTTAAGAACATGATACTGCAACTTGTATACTAGTGCATTTAACATCTTTACTTACTTAGTTACTGAAACCCACAGAACAAAAAAATTAGGTGCACAGCTCTAAATTTGGGTGCGCTAAGGTGCACATGCATTCAAGCCTTGGTTATGAAACATACCACCTACTAGTACTGTAATTCCTGATATTTTCACAGTACTGTTATGTTCACTGTTTTAACTGTCACTTCTGTACCGTGAACACTGAACTTATCATTAGTACAGTAAACTTATCATTACAGTTAACAAATAATTCTTTCTTTCTCCTGCACCTGTTACCACCGTGAATATATAGTTCTGTGAACAT
>NW_017804165.1:560795-566648 GCF_001625305.1 Branchiostoma belcheri | reverse complement strand
GTTAAGTGGTAGGTCACAATATTTTGTCTATCCATGTAAAATGATGTCAAGAGTTTGCACATTCTTGTGTGTGTAAATGTGTAAATATTGACAACAGGCACAACAGGAAAGCTCATAACCAGGCTTTACCAATTTTACATTTTCATATACAGGGCTCAGCATATTTTTCTGTTTCCTGTAATAATACAACAATGTACTATGTCAAGCTTGTTTCATTTTTTTTCCAATATCAAATTGGACTGTACAGCGAAATACAAACTGCTGGCACAGTAGATCACAGGGCTCGAAATTCATGTTTGGTAATACTAGTTCAGCTAGTGCACCCAACCTAACCTTTGTGTGCACTATATAACTTATAAGATAAAATAAGTAGAATGTTAGCTAACACTGCTAAAGAAAAGTACTTTAACAATGCTATTCTTATTCTTCTAAATCTGACACTGTTAAGAATATGTTGTATATAGAGCTGTGTACCTAAACAAATTTTAGATACAGGTACAGGTACACACTAACACAGGTTTAGGTACAGGTCTGGACCTGAAACTGTACCTGAACAATTCGTGCTCTTCTGAACTCCTCCTTTAACAAGAAAAACATTAATAAACTTAGTTTTTCCGAGACAGCCGTAGCTGTATACATTTAAGTAACATTTTTACTTACATCATCATCCTCCATCATACATATACTAGTACCTTTGAAAATATTATGGTGCACTAAGGTGCACATGCAGTGATGCACCCAGTATTTTATTTTCAGAGCCTTGGCTTACTTACAACAAGATGCCTTAACATTACAAAGTATTTGCAAATTCAACATAATTAGATATTTTTAGAGACCCAGGTTTGACATATCTTTCAATACATTTTGCATCAGAAATATTGCAAGGTGTTGGACTACATACAGTGATCATGTGCATCTAGATTATAACATCAGGTACAAGCACAGGTAAAGCGTAAAGGTTACTGGTACATAGGTTTACATACAGGCCTGGGTAGGCTACATAAGTAACAGTATTATTATTATTATTAACCACAAATGACTAAATTATCTATACTACAGAGTCCTCTTTCTCTTCACAGGCTCAGGAATCTTGCCCGTGTGGTCTGGGCTGACCTTTAGCAGGTGTGCCTTCAGTGTAGCCTTCAGCCGTGCAACAGGGTCAGCGATGGAACGTGTTGACTGGGAGATGTGGTTGAACTGTGCGTGCACTTCTTCAATCCCCTGCTCTGCCAGAAAACCAAGGCCGAAGCCCCAGTGGCGGATACACGGGACCACATGATCTTCCAGTAAGTGCATCTTTATACTCACGGATTTGGAATCCCTCCGGTAGTGCGACATAAACTCTTTTATGTCGTGCGCTAGAAGAATGTCAAAATATATATTTATTCAAAGATTGTGTTAAATCCTGAATAAGACTAAGAGTAAAATTGAAGGAGCCATCCCTCTCTTTTTATTTTAAATTGATAAAAATTGCCGCAATACTAATACCCCAGGTACTCCAGCAACACACATGACACTTAGAGTCAGCTCTAATTGTTTGCTCCTGTTTTATTAGCCAATGTGGCCAAACTGAATAGTTCCAAACTTTTGTATCCATAATAGATGACAGTGTTACCTAGCTGGTCCATCTCTCTCTCCTCTATCCGATCACCACGGGAGTACACCCTGTGGCACTTAGCAAAGAGCTTGAAACGTTGCTCGTGTTTCTCTGCGACTTGTTTTCCCAGCCGTAGGATGTTCAGTGGAAAGTCATTCTTTTCGCAGAGGTCAACCATTGTGTTTACCACGCTGGACGTCAGATCCTCTATGGGTTTGTCCTGCAAACATACATGTACATAGGAAACAAGTCACCAGGGGTACAGGAACAAGTATGCAGCATTTTGTACAACAAAATGTATTTTTATGCATTTCTTTTCTTTCAGTTTTATGTCTCTTGGGACATGATAGACAAACAGTTGTACTTACATGCAGCATCCTATTCACGTGGTTGCCCACAAACGTCCTGCTGTGGTACATCTCCCGCCTCACTTTGAAGGTCTTCATTACAGGTTCCAGCTTACTCGCCAGTGGCCCCTTTCCAGGCTTGACTGATGCCTTCGACAGGATCTCCTCTTCTTTCTTTCTCTGTATGCACAAAAAGCAGGATGGCCAAAATTATGCTTGTTGCAAATGTAACATTCCATTGTTCATTGATGAAAAAAATCATACATATTTACATGCTATTGCAGATTTTGCAGATTATGTACTTACCAGACTATCTCTTTTTCGCACAAGGTCCGAGACCATGGATGCTGCCTCAGCAAAGACGACTTCGGCCATCTCATCGTCGACTTGCATTTGGTAGGCCAGGAAAGCCAGCTGGTCCTCCTGTTCTTCGATGGTTTGGTCCAGTTCATCGGCCTCCAACCGGTACTTCTGGGCACCGTCGATGGCGTCCACGTATCGCTGGAATGGCCCCAGCTCCTGGTCCGCCATGATTTCCTCGCGGTTGTCAGGCTCGCTCAGGACCAGCATTCGTAGGTACGCTTGTACCTTTAAGTCCAGATCTTGCACCGCAGCCTCAAACTCCTGGTATAACCGCAGGAAAATACCAAGGCTAATGTGTAAGCCTGGTACAATTGCCTGAAAATGATATTTTCAACAAGCATTAACATTTTTTTTACCTTGTTAAGGTGTGGGTAGCCCTTGGGCTCATGATTTATCACTGTAAACACTCTCTAAGCAGTCAGACTTAGTTAAGGTTTCTTATTGAGAATACTTAATGAAATTATCAGTTGTAGACTCAAACAACTTGTAGGTAATTAGGAAATTTTTTTGAAATTCAATGGTTTCAACTTGTTGCATCTGTTATAAATAAGAAGTTTGCCAAATACATGTACGGGGGGTATTTCAAATTTGCTAGCAGGCTGTGAATTTAATATATTTGGTCACCTGTTCAAGTGGGATGTCGAACAGTGGCGCCGCTATGATGTTTCGGAAGTCTTGCGCCCTCCTGAGTCTCCCCTGGCCTCCTTGGATGAAGTCTCTGAAATCTTCTCCCATGTTGTCTAGGTCCCGGGAAGACGTCCGCAATGTTCTGTTGTCAGGATCATCTATCCCTGCCTTCGTGATCTTGCACCAGAGGCAGGGATATGTACCTGTTATACAACCAACAACATTGCTTATCCCATTTGGCTGTGTACCGTGTACTGCTCCCATGTTATTTAAATGAAACTGACTTATTGCATTTGGTTTGATTAAAACTTAAACTGATTAAAACTCACCAGCTGCGCCTGAGATTCCATAGATGGTTGACATGTAGGCGTAGTCACCCGTCATCAAGATCTTGACCTGGTATGTTTCTCCATCCTCACTTCTGGAATAGTAGGTTGAGGCATATTTCAAGTATGACCTTTCCTATTATCTGTTTATACAGCGAAGCAAGTGCATCAGTCTAAGTTGGAAACAGACCGTTCCAGCCCGCTCTGAGCACATACAAGGCGAGACGAAGGACCCTTTTAGCAATCATGTCAACTGGATATTGAATGTAAGTACAATTGTATGATTGTTATATCACAAAAAAAGGTGTGCATACTTCCACATTTCCTCTTCCAGTTTCTTCAGGTCTCCTTTGTACCTTGCCAGGGCCGTCGTGATGTTTTCCCTACTGTCCTTCGACTCAAAAAGGCAAAACACTGATGTGTTGGCCTTTGAGTTTGGGTGCTTGATGTTCAGGGGCTGGAAGGCCATCTTGAACGTTGTCCCACCGTGATCCCCCCCAATCTTTAGCCAGATCTCTTTTTCAGGAATTCCTCCTCTGTGCCATGTTAGTTTCCTGTAAAAGAAAGCAAACCTTGATTAAGGACGAATATATAACTGTCCCTGTATACATGAAGGTAGACAAGGTCTTATGATGATATTACACAATGTTTCCTAAGGAACCAAACTTACCCTGCTTTCTTGCTCCTTTCCAGGAAGTCGTGGACGGCAGCCACCAGCGAGGAGAGGAAGGCACAAGGCCTAGGTTCGACTCTCTTTGTTCCATCGTCATCCTTCGTTGTAAACGGTAGGTTCTCAGCAACCACTGTGGTTGCTGAGAGGAGGTCCGCCGCGATTCTCCGTGACGTCTGTTCACTTTCAACAACTACACCATATTCTCTCATCCACCTGTCAACAAGAGGGTCAACAATAAGATATCATGAATCTTTTGTGTTCTTACAGCTATTATATGTGACAAGATAACTGTCTTACATTTAGATTTATATGGAGCAGTCTTAGAAAAGGAGGAGTCGTTCCTTTTGTGTTGACTTCATGCCTTTTATCGTAGCATTTGGGGCTTTAATAGAATGCCTAGACCTGTCTTTATTTGTAGTTTTATTTGTATTTTTTCGCCTGTCGCTTTTTATTTTTCTGAAAAAATCTGAGAACCAACAAATTAAATTGGTGTGGCCTAAGACCTTTTTTATTAGAACCTTCCTTTCAAACTCTACCATAACACCATACTTGAGAGACAAATGTTAAGTCATAAAGATTTCTTTACAAAATCTGTTCCATACATGTAATGAAAGTAGTTGGTTCAAGAAATGATCAGCATGTACCTTCTCAGGCTCCTACACTGTCCCCAGTTTAAGTTGAGCCCTGATTTTGCTCCCAGCAGGTGGCCGTCTGGGATCCGGATTTGGGCGAACCCGCCTTCCTGCAGAACCTGGAGGAGCCGGTCCCTGGACAGCCGTTTCAGCTCCGCAGCCATCTGCTCCTCCCCCGAGCCACCACTGATCTTCTCTCTAAAATCGCTCACCCTCTGAGCTCGCTTCTGCAGTGTGGATGGTGCCGCTTCACTGGATTTTTTCTGGGACACTGGCACTTGTACAAAGTGCAGTGGCTGTACAATAAGAGAAAGGACATTGCTTACTTGGAAGTTCCTTGTACATGTAATTTTTTATATGTACATTTCTCATGTAAAGAAATAATATTGGACAGAACATGTACATGACATCACTGTACATGTATTACCAGTATTTGCCAGTTTCATTAATCATTTGTCAAGGTTACTTGTTCTTGGGAAGTAATGTTTCAGTTTCCTGTTTTATTTTAGGCTCAATCCAAGATAGGAATAATAGAAGGAAAGAAAGAGTAAGAAAGGATCTTGGTGCATTTCATGCATGTTTTTTGAATGCTGTCACTTTTCTTGGCAGTTTTTGAGCCACAATGCCCACATTGATAAGAAAATTGTTTCTAGAATACTGAACTGATATGTCTCATTGATAAGAATTGTTTCTTAAAATGCTGTATTGATGATAGACCAATGCCCACAATGATAGACCAATTGTTTCTAAAATGTTGTATTGATGTCTCATTGATTGAAAGCAGATTTTAAGCATACCTTAAACAAATGTAGTTTCTTACCTTGCCTCCAGTTTTTACATACAGTGCTCTGTCCACCATCTGCCGTTTGACCATCACACACAGCGCAGCTTGTTGGTCAGGTGTGAGTGGTCCTTCCTCGTTCAGGTCCACTGTCACTCTGTTGGATGTGACAGGACCACTCACACCTGGCTGGGGACACAAGGGGGCCGGCACAGCCACCGGCCAACACTGCATGCTGGGTGGGCAAGGTACAGCCGCAGGCTGGATACTGGGACGGAGACTTACTGCTGCAGCCGCTGGCTGGATACTGGGACGGAGACTTACTGCTGCAGCCGCTGGCTGGATACAGGGATGGAGACTTGCAGCCGCGGGCTGGATACTGGGACGGAGACTTGCAGCCGCGGGCTGGATACAGGGATGGAGACTTGCAGCCGCGGGCTGGATACAGGGATGGAGACTTGCAGCCGCGGGCTGGATACAGGGATGGAGACTTGCAGCCGCGGGCTG
>NW_017804165.1:416611-560775 GCF_001625305.1 Branchiostoma belcheri | reverse complement strand
GCGGGCTGGATACTGGGACGGAGACTTACAGCCGTAGGCTGGATACTGGGACAGAGACTTAAAGCCGCAGCCTGGATACTGGGACGGAGACTTACAGCCGCAGGCTGGATACTGGGACAGAGACTTAAAGCCGCAGCCTGGATACTGGGACGGAGACTTACAGCTGCAGCCGCGGGCTGGATACTGGGACGGAGACTTACAGCTGCAGCCGCGAGCTGGATACTGGGAGGGCAACATGGGGAAAATGCCGCACCCGGGGGCCCGAACTGGATGCCGGGGAGAATGGCAGCACTTTCCAGGCTGCGGGTTGGCGGAACGTGTATGACAAGGGGGGGGTCGTGAACCACACTTGTCGTGACAGGTTCACATGCCGGCGAAGGATGTGTGTCACAGCTCTCAGTTGTAATACCTGACGTCTTAGTCTTTGGTTTCCCAGAAGACTTATTTATTGGACGCCGTCCCCCTCTTCTCAGAGATTCTACTTTAGAACAGTGAACACAGTCACTCCCAAAAGTATGGGGATACCAAGAGATTCTTTTGGCCCTGGATAATTTGGGAGGGTTATACAACCGAGACCTGCACTTGCGACAGAAAAACTTAGGATGAAGGTAAGGCCTGTCTCGAGCAACTTCGATTCCCCAAATTTCTTTGATTTTTGGAGCGTACAGCTCACAGTTTAGGGCAGACAGCTTCTTGTCCTTCTCAGCCTTAGTCAAATTAAATTCCCCACAGAATCTACACAGTCTATTGATGTTCTCAATGTGTGAATCAATACCCCCCCCAGAAGACATGATCCCACATATCCCTGTACAACTTATTGATTGGAATTAATAGATGATCAATTTGTTACGATGAGGTAAGAGAAGTCCAAGAAGCGTTCTGATGACAGCAATAAATCAAGTACTAGCTAGAAAAAATGACGAATTGTGGGCCTAACAAATATCGTATGTCACAACAGTGACGTAATGGGACTCGAAGTACCGGTGTCGTAATTTGTGATAAAACAAAAGCTATACGGAGAATAAACTATTGAAAGGAAACAAGAAACTGATGTAGTTTTGAGATCAAAATAATAGTATGGCAGCAAAACTGGGGAAGTAAGTGCAAAATGCACTAAAATTTACCGAAAATCAGAGCGGAGAAGTAAAGCCGGCAGTATCCCCTGTCACGACGGGCCGATAATGTTTATGTAATTTGAGCGGGAAATTGCCGGCGGGAATTGTTTATTGCGGTGGGCGGGGCTAAAACAGACCACACAGCTTATTTGGGCATGATTGACATCTTTATTACCAATCAGAAAGCTGTAAGATGTTCCTAGATACGCTCGTAAATATTTACGTTGTCAGGCGGCGCCGCCATCTTGGATCTCATAGTCACTACTGCGCAGGCGCAAACCAAGAACCCGGAAGTGCCGTATTTGAAACTGCCGTGCCTAATATCAGGATCACATTATCTCTGTCATCTTTATAGGATTGCAATTTATACTTTACCTTGAATATTGTATTCTTGCAATATTGAGTTGTCATGATTCAGACAACAGAATGGCCATTTTTGAACCAAAGCATCAGTTAGTTAGTAGCACATTGTGCCAGTCATCTCTTGTACCATGTTGTGAGTGGTTGTTATGAGCTGTACTCTTGAAGGCACGTTCTGTGTCTCCTGTATGCCGTGACAGTATCTTTTCCTTCCGCAGGCATACACCATGCGGCCTTCTATCATCTTCTTTGACGAGATTGACGGGCTGGCACCTGTCCGATCCAGCAGACAGGACCAGATCCACTCCTCCATAGTGTCCACCCTGCTGGCCCTTATGGACGGACTGGACAGTCGCGGCGAGATTGTGGTCATCGGGGCGACTAATCGCATCGACTCCATCGACCCAGCCTTGCGAAGACCAGGCAGATTTGACAGGGAGTTCCTCTTTGGTCTGCCTGATCAAGAGGTAAGTCACTTACAGCCCAAAAAGGTCCTGTTCAATTCTGTGCAGAGCATAGGCAGTCTCCATATTTGTTGTGTAATCACAGGGGTCTAGCCCACTGGTAGTGTTGTGTGTTCGTCCTTCCCTCCCACACTCTTTCTAATGGATGCTGAGTGCTAAGCAGAGAAAGCAGTATGTACCATTTTTAAAGATTTTGGAACAGAGATAGATAGAAAAATTCTTGTGTATCCTTGGAATCCACTTGAAATATTCCAAGGGAGCTTTAGCAGTGAAAACAGCAGCATGTTTTTCCATAACCTTTAAAACACAGGTTTTGTTGGTTTCTTCATTCTCAGGCACGGCACAGCATTCTAAGAATCCACACCAAGGAGTGGACACCTCGACTTAGTGATGCCTTCCTGAGCGAAGCTGCAGAGAAGTGTGTGGGTAAGTTACCATGCTTTCAATTCCTCAATACACTGACATATACATGCTGTGATGTATGCTATGCTCTTAAATCAACTGTCAGCTTTTTAAACATTGCTTTAAGAATACCAGAATTGATAATTTTTCACATACAAACTTTGTAACTCTGAAACTTTCCAGGTTACTGCGGGGCGGACCTGAAGTCCCTCTGTACTGAGGCTGCCCTGTTCGCTCTGCGGAGGAGATACCCACAGATCTACTCCTCCAAGGAGAAGCTGCAGCTGGATGTCAGCTCCATCAATGTTAGTGCAAAGGACTTCCACCAGGCAATGCAGGTCGGTTATAAACTTCAGCTGTTGTTAGATATTCAATGGCTTTGAAAAGGTGTCTTCTGGCTTGGAAAGGGTGTCCTTATGTCCACCTATTTCACCATGCCTTCCACATACTTTTATCATTTTCAACGATCTACGATCCACAAATGTAGCAAAATATGTAATACATACATTATCAGCTGTAGTTAAATATGCCTGTTTCTGTTGCTTCTGTTATGATTGTAGAACATCACCCCAGCCTCCCAGCGCTCTGTAGTGTCCCCAGGACATGCCCTGGGTGGGACAATACAGATGCTCCTGCAGGGAATGCTTGACTCCATCCTGGGCCTGCTACAGAAGTCCTTCCCACCTGCCCTGGCACAAGCTGCAGCCAATCCTACAACAGGTAAGATAGTTATATGAGATAGTTATATGGACGACCGTTGAACCAGACAGACTTCAGTTCATTAAGAATAGATTCTTTTAGCATCTCTGCAGTCAAAAACAAAGATGATTCAGAAATGGTCAATAGAACTAAGCTACTCTCACTGAAAGATGCTCTTTTAATCACCTTGTACATGACTTGTATTATATTGTAAAAAAATAGCTTATTCTCTTCATTGCAGTCATGTTTTGGTCTATTTTGTTCCAAGGTCAACCTGCTGTAAAGTGATTGTACTTACCCATACACTGTTGTATGTATCAGGTGGCACTGATGGTGATCCAGTAGCAGAAATCCTGGAAAACGACTCGTATTCGGACGACGAGGGGCCGTGTATCTTTGACACCCCCCAGAACAGACGGCGTCGGAAGCAGGACGACTCAGGGCGCTTCCTCAACTTTGCCTTGTATGTCAGCAAAAACATTCAACATTTGTAACTCCAGGTCATGCAATGAGATGAATGATGTGTTTTAGAATTTATTTTCATCTCAATGCTTTATTGTAAGATTTTTTCTCTTTAGTAGACATTTTGTTTGACTTGTTGGCTAGACTAAACTTGACTTGAAATGGAAAAATCAGATTTGTACCGTCCCTTTTCATAAATTCACTGACTTTTGTTCAAGGTCTTTTGTTCAAGGACAATTCTTATCTCACTATAGTCAAAAGTTCTGCTCTTTTTTTTTAAATTGACTTGAATTATTAGATTAGCCTTTGTTGTTCACAGATTTATTATGCTTACCGAAGGAAAACATTTTTTTTTGCTCAGTTTCTTCCTCTTCTCCAAACAAATAAGGTCAATGACCTGAACCTGATGTATGTCACCATGGTAACTAGTGTTGGTTTACATCATGTTGCAATTTTATAGCAGGAGGGATTTAGACTCCTGTCTGACCATATATATGAATGTGCTTGAGTTAGAATTAACAGAGCAGACCATATGTGAAGGTTAATATATAATGCATTTGCTTTGCAAGTGTTACCTTTCTAGTCATAATTATTATTCACGTGTTTATAGATCTGCTTGCCAGCGTGCAGCCACCCACCGCCCGCGGCTGCTGATCACCGGCCAGCCTGACATGGGACAGACGGCCCACCTGGCCCCGGCCGTGGTGCATCACCTGGAGAGTCTGCCTGTCTACACCATGGACTTGCCTGCACTGTACGCTGTCAGTGTCAAGACTCCCGAGGAGTCCTGTGCTCAGGTTAGAGGCTTCAAAAACATTCACATATAATGTAAATTCATAGTTGTAGAGTTCAAACTTTGTTGAAACACAAAAAGTAAACTCAGCAGAAATTTGTTGGAACAAAATTTGAACTCTACAACTATGGATTCTACCAACATGAGCTTTCATTCATCTACTTATTCTACTTTATCTTTGTGGTAGTAGGGGATAGGACAAATTAAAATGTAGTCTATCTAACACTGACCAAATGGTAATATGCATGTATCAATATTTGGAGAGATGTGGAGAGATTTAGTACAGTGTCAGTTTTAAGGGAGGACATCGTTTATCATGTATCACTAACAATGATTTGCTTTCTTTTTCTAAATTAGATATTCCGTGAGGCCCGTCGCACAAGCCCTTCAGTCATCTACGCCCCGCACATTGACCAGTGGTGGGACATTGTCGGAGACACCCTCAGGGCAACCTTCCTCACGCTGCTAAGTGACCTACCTCCAACTGCCCCTGTGTTGCTGTTAGCCACCAGTGAAGTGCCTCACACGGGCCTACCAGAGCAGGTAAATATGTCTGCCTTTTTTTTCTGCCTCCTTTTGCCTTGAAACTGCCACTAGTGCACATTGAGTGTGGTAAGCGCAAGTTCTCGTATAGAGATATTAGAGGCCCTATCCTCTGGAACTGTCTGCCACACCCTATAAAGACCTGTACGTCCATGTCCACTCTTAAAATCAAATGCAAAACTTGGCCTAACCTCTGACCCCTCCATAACGACAAATTGTTTCTTTATGTAATACAGGGCCCTACTGAAAAGCAGTGTCATCACTGAGCATTCAACCCTGTATAAATATGACGGCAAATAAAAATGAATTAAAGTTTGCGATATCAGAAGCTAGTGTGAGGTACTGCCTTTTATGTCCTACCTGGGCCACAATTACGTTCGATACGGATGTTCCCGCCAGTGTGATAACTAGCGGTACGGCCCGGGGGTTCTTAACGCGTACGGCCCGGCCCTTCCAAATGTTCCATAGAACGATTCGAACATGTCCCAGCCCTCCCGCGGATCGGATCTCCCTTCGGCCGTCGGGCGATCCGACGCGCGGTCGGGCTGGTACCTCGGGCGATACGGAATACACCGTGTTGTATTCTATATGTATAATCGTTTCTGCCTGTGCAGGTACAGGACTTGTTCCAGACTGAGTCAGGTGAGCTGTACGTGGTGGAGCCTCCTGGTGAAGATGAGAGGAGAGCATACCTGCAGCAACTCCTGCTGGAACAGGCCACCACTCCTCCTCCCAAGAGGAAGCAAACAGGTGCAGCAAAAATACATTATATATCCTGTCGCTTCCAGTAAATTTGTACAGTAGGAAAGGTCCTATGAGCTTAGTTGACTCAGTGTTGTTTAGAACTACAACAGGCGACCACTCCTTCCAAGAGGAAGCAAACAGCAAACTACATCTACATATCCTGTCAGTTACAGTACTTTTTGTACAGTTCAAAAGGTCCTATGAGCTGAGGTGACCTGGGATCAATGTGAATTTCTTCATTTTTTAATAAAGAATGATGTTACTATGTTGTTTCCCCAGTGTCCCGCATGCTGGAGCCCTTGCCAGTCGCTCCCCCGCCCGAGCCCCGCCAGCTCTCGCAGAAGGAGCTGCAGGCCATCCACCAGTTTGAGGAGAGCATCTTCCGGGAGCTGAGGCTGTTCCTGCGCGACGTGCTGACCAGACTGGCTCAGGACAAGCGCTTCAAGATCTTCTGCAATCCGGTCAACATAGAGGAGGTAATGTTGGGTGTGATTTGAAACTGAAATATTGATTAAACTTATTAAGGGTAGTTTTTGTGTATTTAAAGTCAGCAAAGTTCCAGACATCAACATGGGTAGATGAAAAACCTGCCACAGCAGTTAGATGTACCTGCATGAATATTATCTTGTCCAAGTACTTGCCAACCGCTTCTCAACAGCTTTTTTCTTTTGTTGAAAAACTCAACACTCAGTTGAGGTATGTGATTCTATGACTCAAGCATGAAATAAGGCCACACCAATTTAATTTCTTGGTTAACGGATTTTTCTAGAAAAATAATGGAGCGGGCGGGCGAAAAAAAATTAAAAATAAAAACAGGCCTAGGCATCCTATTATGGCCCAAAATGGTACGATATTAGCCATGACGTCAACACACCAGGCTGGTTAAAAATTTAAACAATGAATTTTGAACTTTTAATGATACCACTGCATTGGAAGATGGAATGACTGTAACAAGTAGTAAGAAAAGGACTGTTTTCAACTGTTAAGGGCAAAATATGAGCATTTTGCACTTGATTCTGAATTTTTATTTTTATTTGCAAATCAGAAAAAAATGAAGTGGCGAATCCGTTAACCAAGAAATTAAATTGCTGTGGCCTAAGTAGCCAGAACTAAGCCAGAAACTGAGAAAGGTGGCACTTCTCTGCATTCGGACCTAGTAACAGACACTACACCACTTCCAAGTATGTGGGATGTGGTTATGTTCTGTGACCTATAGTTGGTATGCAATGCTTTCCTAATGTATTAAACGTGCACTGATCATATGTCCACAGGTTCCTGACTACTTGGAAGTCATCAAGACCCCCATGGACCTCTCCACCATGATGACCAAGATTGACAAGCATTGCTACGAGAACACCAGCGAGTTCATGACTGATCTCAACCTGGTCTGCAGCAATGCCCTGGAGTACAACCCTGACACAAATCCAGAAGGTAGCTTATATTATCATTGGTTTATTCGAACACAATACTGCACAATAATACAGTACACAGCGCCATCACCTTGCAGCGTTGCCTTGCCTTAAGCCTGAATTGTGTGATTTAAAGCGTTTAACAATTATTATGTAGCTAATATCCTGACCGTAACTCTGTGTTATAAAACAGTACATTACATATAACATTGAAATCATTAAGATTAAGGACTGACAGACTATACATGATTGTTTAAAATATGAATAGGGTATGGTGCTTCTGTTGTATCGTTTGGTTCACACTGGCAATTGGTCAAGTAGCTTTCACATTGCATGATAGTTTCTTAGCTTTCATGGTAAAATGAATGATGTCTTTAGAGAAATCATTGTGTCAAAAGTGTTGCCTTGAACAGGAGTTATGGTGGTCATGTACCAGCATACTTGAGTACATCATGTAGTGCCCTTTTCCCACTGAGGATGTTCCTAGGATGTTTAACTTTCATTTAACAGCAGCGTTAACATCATAAGAATTTATAGCTGTTAATAATTCTGAGATATCTTTCTGCATCACAGACAAGGCAATTCGCCACCGTGCCTGCACACTTCGGGACATGGCCCATGTCATCATCACTTCTGAGCTGGACCCAGAATTTGAGAAAACCTGTGAAGAAATCAAGGAATCCAGAGCAAGGCGAGGTGAGATGAGACAAGATGAACTTGTGACCCTGACCCTGACCAGGGAATTGCTAATTACTTGCTTCCTAATTTTCAACAGTCAACAATCATAGAGACAAAGTACAAGTCACTTAGTTTATAATTAGTCATCCTTAGTTCTGATGTACTACCTGTGGCTACTTTTTGGATGTTTCTATACAGGGATGAACAGTGTCAATCTTATGAGAAAAGTTGTGATATTGGAGCTTATGTATATTTATTATATTTCTTCTCCAAGGCAACAACCCCCTGACCACTGCCCCAGCCTATGTCCACACTCTGCCCAAAGCTGTGTCCTTGGCAACGCCCAACGTGAGCCAGAGTACCTCAGGAACCACCAACTATGCTGCCAGACGCACCCTCGGCTTGGAGACACCTGGCACCGGCTCAGCCTCTCGAGGAAAGAAGAGGAAACGCAGGATGAAGTCGGCATGGGCGCGGGGCAGCATCCCATCCTGGAAGAAGAAGCGTAAGCTCAACAATGACGAGGATAAAGAGGCAGAAGATGCTGGGAATGAAGATTCTAACGACACTGTCATCACGCCGACACCAAACGGAGATGTTCAGTCACAGGATGACCAGACAGAAGAAGATGGAGACAGCGACAAGGAGAGCATGAGAAGTGGTCCTGTTAACGTTCCTGCCTCCCCTCGTGATGATCACGAAGACTCCCAGAATTCCTCCATGCTCAGTCTGGAGTCAACAACAGAAGTAGAAATGGACCAATCACAGCCTTCTGATGCAGTCGACCAATCACAGCCTTCAGAGGAATCTGACCAACCACCAGCCCTCTTGGGAGAAGCTGACCAATCAGAACCACTCACAGTGGACCAATCAAATACTTCAGCAATAGAAGCCAACCAATCCAATCCTACCTCAGATGAACCACCAACGTTGGAACCCGAAGGTTCTGTTTCCCCCCAAGATGGTGAAGAAGAAACTGATGATAAGGACGAAGATGAGAAAGGTCAGCTTTACCGCTTATCTGTACTTCATAAAGAAAAACAATTTCAAGTTCCACTTTCTGTCATAGCCTACTATTCTGAGCATGTCATCAGAATATACTGTGCCTGCGCAAAACCCCCATTTTTCACAGTTTTTTTGGTCAATGTTGCATCAGAATTTTGTCTGTTGCAGCCGATATTTTTTCCGACATAAGATTTGGAAACTACTGACGGAATGTTAACCTTATATGGGCAAATACAACCTTATATGAGACATTGTGCCAAAGTGCTATGGACAATACATTAGTGGTTTCTAACATTGCATAATTTGCCATTGATGTTTGTGGTGCAGATTTTGTAGTGACACCCCGGGTGACCAGGTCCCAGACCTCCAGCCTGCCCGTACAGAAGGTGGAGAAAGTGTTACAGGTTCTTGAGGAGCCAACACCAGACTTTGTGGTGGATAAGGAGGGACTAGAGGCACTGTTGGAGGAAACAGTGAGTCGTCATACATTTACATTAGGCATTGACATCTGTAAATGACATGTTAGATAAATTTGAGCTCATACACATTATAATCCATGATTTTTGTGCCAAGCAAATGTTGCCATGTATTGCACACGTTTAAGTTCAGTGAATATTTTATGTGTTCTTGCCATTGATTCCACACATGCACCTATGAAAAGTGTGAAAGGATCTGTGAGGGTTTGAAGTTTTGTTTACACGTACATGTGCTGGTTGTTAGGTGCAGCTGACAGGTGGATACAGTGTGGAGAGACTAGAGAGGCTGCACAGTGTGATGGCCAGGTGTATATACCAGTACAGGAAAGTGTACGACAGGACACAGCTACTTCAGGTGGGCTCATGTTGTTAATATAAGTTGATCATAGCAGTCTTAAGACACTGTCTTCCACCAAACACCAGACTTTTTAAAGGAAGTTGGTCTTCAGCTGTTTTCTTGCCAAACTACATATCCGGGCTTTGATTATTCTGCTGCCAGCCTCCCTATCACAGTGGTGGGCAGCAGTTGGCTAGCCTGAATACCACATCTCCATGCGACACTGTCCAGAGGGTCAGTGTTGGTCACCCTGTCAAACTGTTAGACATAAAGCTTTTCCTCTTCAGGGCTCAAAATATTGGGTGCATGTGCACCTTAGTGCACGCAAAATTGGAGCTGTGCACCCAATTTTTTTCTGTGGGTGCACCCAAATATTTTTGTAGGTACCTGTTCCCAAAAATGAATTTTGACCCCTGCTCTTAAAGATTGATTGGTTGTCTTTGCACACATTTTTTCTAAAACCCTTTATATGTTTCACTGACTTATTGCTACATGTGTTCCCTTTGCAGGATCTAAACGGGGAGGTCCACAGATTCTGTGGTGTGCCGGTCAGGAAGTGTACATAGCAAAAGAGTGTTGTCATATGACAGGTATATAGAAAAGGCCTTTTCTGCAGCCAATACCGTTTGGATGAATGAATAGTCCTACAGTAGGAGTGATGTTGAAGCATTGGAGGGAAACAGATGTATCAGGAACATTCGAATTCTGAGCAACACATGAAGTGTTGGGGGAAAATGCTCTGATAAAATGGAAGAATGGAGAACTGCAATTGTAAACCTAAGTTAAAGACTGTTATGTCAAATTTTGAAAAAGGCATCTTGCCTGAGACCTTTGTTCAGAAAAGCCTAAAATGCCCCCACACAAGTCCAAATATTCTTCATCTTTTTTTTTTTGCCTATATTGACATTTTGGCTGGAGGAAAGCAAATAAAGGAAGAGAATACTTCAGCATTTATGGTCAGCTTGGTCCAGATCATACTGTATCTAACTATGTGTTCAAAATGTAAAAAAAATAAGATATCTTATGGTGCAAACTTGGCACATTCCTGTAGGTAAAAATGAACTATAGATATGGATTTATAGTCTGCAGTAACTATTGTATGAAGGTGATTTGCATGTCTGTACAGTGTTAATGTGACTTGTTAGCTTTGGTATGTCCACAGTGATACCTCAATTCTTTTGCTATTAGTTAAGGCAGCAATTGGGTGGGAAAGGATCCCTATATCCACTGGTTTTAACCAGAAAAATATGCTACATTTGGTACTTATTTTTCACGTGTTGTATTTCAATGACATTTATACCCATTAACATTGAACCTTTGTTATATGAACCATTTTCATGATACAAAATTACTCTTCAGTCCGCGTTGTCCTGACAGTGTACATAATTAGCATATCACCTCTTGGCCAAGATTGCAGAGCTGGTGCTCTTAAAAATGTTTATTTTTCATAAGATGTGGGAATAACAGCACACAGAAACCAGCTCACAGCACAGAAGGGACATCTGCACAGAATGACATACTTTTTCTTATCTTGGTAACACACAGTTTTGCATACAATGTCAAGAGATCTTGCTAACAATACATGAACATGTACATTTTGTACCTCAGTAGGCTGCCTTTCCACAAGTTGGCAATGACTGAGCAACCGAAATTGAATTTGTGCCACCCATTTCATAATTGGAATATCATGCAAAAGTTAAAAATATGATTTAAGATACAACAAAAATCTTTTTTTTTTTCTTATGAAATTCATGGGGCAATCTGTCAAATCTTCGGTTGCTCAGTGGCCACAGCCAGTAGAAAGGAGTGTGACAGGTCTACAGGTAAACTTCATCCAGTATGACATATTTTATTATGACAAGGATGGTAAATTATATATATATTATGCTGGACACTATAAAAAAGATCATTAATAAGGCCCAAGAGGACCAGAAGTATTATATAAATGATTCAACAGCAAATATATCAGAATATTTGGATCTAAGGAATTTTGTCAACTGCCTAACAACATCTTTTTTATGGATATGGTTGAAAATAGCAGCCAGAAGTTCAAATCCTTGCATGTCATGCTGTTATGTCCTTTTTTCTTATTATGACCAATAATAGACTTTCAGAAATGTGCATCCTGTCAATAACATCTGAAGTGTCAAATCAACTTGGGCTTGGAACTTTGGGAGGGTTTTATACATTTTTACCCAATACTGGTGCTGTCCATGAAGTTTCACATAAATTCTGTTGGCCAACATACAGACTGGATGCCTGCAGAATCTTGTATCTTTGATTAGTTTGAATGCTTTTGCACAATGTTTTTTTTTTTTACACAGTCAACAATACATGTGTGAGTGATTTTGCACAATGACAGGCACAATGTTTTGTGAGTGAAATGACTGAATGTGTTTAGAACTGCTTTACTACAGAAGCCTTTGGATGGATGAAATGAAGTGCATGTACAGAGCTTGTAAATTTGCTGTGCCCGATTTCAAACCAGGTAGAAGTAAAGCTAGTACCAATTACCTCTGAAATACAAGTTGCTGGTATTGGGAATTTCAGATAATCTGGACAATAATTATTTTCTTTGTAATTGATTTTGTTTTGTTTGATTTCCGTTTCTTATATTTTGTGTTCATGTTGAAAACCTGAAGTGTCATGAGTGTAATATTTGGGTTTACTTTCACAGTTTAATCTGATGTATGGAACTTAATTTCCTTGGTACAGCTACCTCAGGCTTCTTGTCTTGGTGATTCCTACCTACGCAATGGTGCTGTTTTCAATGCAAATAAACCATTTTTACTTCTGAAGTAGTGGGTGTCAAGAGTTGTTTCATTTTACCTTTCCACCTAGGACCAAACTATTGTGTGGTTACAAAGATTATATGTCACAGGGGAGATTGGAACCTGTGGGGATCCGGAATCCTCCTAGGGGAGATTGGAATCCCTATCTCCCCTAGGGGAGATTGGAATCCCAATCTCTCCTAGGAGAATCTGGAATCCTCCTAGGGGAGATAGGGATTCCAATCTCCCCTAGGGGAGACTGGAATTCAAGTTTTTATAAGAGTTTTAGTATCCTAGGATCACAAAGAAGGGTTATTTTCCCCAGACAGCTGTATCCATTATCAGCTTGAAGTACATGAAAGTCCACTATTTTGATGGCTCCTGCCAAGATGTAATTAGCTACAATAAGGACAAAGTGACACAAAATAGCAAAGCACCATTTCATTTATTTTACAGAGTGTTTATCTGTAATAGAATTATATACAAGGAGCTTGTGGCTAAAGAATTCCATATGTAAGAATTTCAAGGTAGCCCTCATGCATATGTAGGTACAAAAATGTATTTTACATACATAGACAACTAACTACATGTACCTGAACAAGTGCATAGTAAAAAAATTATAATCTGGATTGCAGTCTTCAGGTCATATATTGCTCAGCTCAAATATTGGCCAGTCACAAAGTGCATAGTTTTATCCTGGTTAGACTCCTTTTCCAAGCTCAAATATATGTACAGTGGATACTGCTGAAAAACACCAGACGAATTTCTCACTGCTCAAAAAAATTACATTACCCTGATCAATATCATAAGAGATTATGAGAAATGTAAAACAACACAACATTGTTAGATTTAGGAAGTATAAAATCTACACTACCAACTGTTAACAAAGTTTGAAAGTGTCCACGAAACTTATAAAACAGCAGCATTTGATTTCATTGGGAAGAAAATTGGAACAATACTGTCACTCATACTAATAATAATGGAAATATCTTGATATACAAAATAGCATAATACACAAAAAAATTAGCAGCTCTGCAACGTACTGCAAAATCTAGTGCCAAATGTGGCTTTTTGTAGGTTGCAGCCCATACAGTTCTTTAATACTGAGAAATTAATATTTCCAGTTTCTGATTCATTTCCATATGTACAGTTCGGGGATAGATTTTACACCTGACCCCATTTCTATCGGTTGGACAAGCCATGCATTTTGCAAACATTAATTCTATACTAGCTAATAACACAGATGCGGTCAGGTACAGCCACTAGGATTTGCTGCCTGTCTAGTGGACATTTCCCCCCATCCTCTCCAACCCTGGGGTTGAGGATCCTCCACGCACACCTCCTACACACACACCTGTGGCCACAGGGCCGTAACGTCATGTTTGCTGGACGATCCAGGCAGACCACACAGGAGTTGTCATTCTCTGTGTCCTCGATGAAGAAGTGTCTCCGCAGGCTGCTGAGCCTGCCACTCCTGCGGGGCTGTAACAAGTGCTCATGAAGCTCCCATCCCTCTGCGTCTGTCCTTGGTGCTGAACTCACAGCCGGGTATGTGGTGAACCCAAGGGGGGAGGCTTGTACTGTAGGGTTTGGTAAGGGCTGCTGTCGGGAATGGTATTCTACAAACATGTCTCTGATAACTGTTTGTATGCTGCGTGCTGTTTCCTGAAGCCAGTGCACAATGTGGGTGGCATCTGGTTGGTTGATAAGATACAAGAACACCACGGGAGAGGAGAGGATAAGGATATGGACAGGTATCATCACTATGGAACATACACCATAGAGTAACATCCACAGTGTGCTGAGCAAAAATACAACTGCTGAGTAAACTGTATACAAAACGAAGGCAATGAGGACATATATCAGTGATACCAAAAGTGCCACACTTTTGACTAGCGCGGAAACAATGGTTGCTCCAAACCACTTTATCCACTGCAGAGTCTTGTACACAAAGGTAGGAGAAGCCATCACATTTTCCAGGCACCAGCACAAAAACTGCCCTACCCTCCAAATAAGAAATGCCACCATGTGGAATGGAATGAAGAGGACAGTTTTTACAAGATCCAAAACTGTCATTAAGATTCCGGGCGGTGTTTTGTTGTCCTGAGAGTTGTAGTCTTCGGAATGTTCTGGTACCAGTTTTAGAAGCTGTTCAACAAGCATGCTGTCTGTCTTCTTTGGGGACCCTCCTGTTCCCAATTCTTGAGAAACTTTTTCTCTGAGAACCAATTTGAATGCTTCCAATACTTCCTCAGGTAGACCTGACTTTTCTATTACTCTTTCTGCCTCTTGGATGTCTGATCGAGCCTTTCCAACAGCTTCTGCCGCTTTTCGTATTGCTTTTCCCACATTGTGTATGTCTTTGCTGTCCACTTCTGGGTCTTGCATAGATGCCACCATCCTGAAGAAGACTGCAGATATAGTCAGGACCAGAAGGGGGCACTGCAAATTTAAAAAAAGAGGAGTTATGAAATCATGTTGGATGATTGATATACTAGTATCCATTTTATAGGGTAAACATTAATCAACTAGAATATTCTTCTTGTTTTAAACATTAAAAAAACCATTTAGGTGCTTTGTATAGCCAGTTGTTGACAGTAAGGGAAAGCCACATTGAATTATCTTTGACATCATTCAAACAACATTTGTGACCTTTGTTGGTCCAAGAGTATTTGTATGATACTGGTAACATTAGCTGCCTTGAAACAATTATCAAAAGTGCATCATTTTATCTCCATCTTGTACAATGATAAAAAATATATCTTCCCAAATTTAATGAAGGCTATATTTGCAAAGAAAATTAATTACAATGTGCCAGTTTCAGTGCTACATTAATTAAATGAGACTAAGCATGAAAGGCAATACATCATACATTTTGTACATGTATGACTGCTAGTGTGACTTGTATTTTCATTCCCACGTAATTGTTCTCTCAAGACTTAGTCGGTTTGAGAAGATTAACGTTGCCATTTTATTTCACTTTTTTTTCTATTTTTTAATCTGTACTAGCAGGTGGTGCAGAGCTGGACATGGCTTAAGGGGGGGGGGTCGTAATGTTTAGGGTTTAACATGTTTAGTGTCTAAAATTCGATAGTCATTCAACGACTTCGATACACAAAGAGGGCTTGGACTGAGCACGTTACTTCTATATACTAGGCAGCATATACTAGTACGTTACAATCAATTTCATGTCAACTGTAACCTGTTTTAAATATATGACCTTATTTTGAAAATGAAAGCAACTTTGTTTTTGTTGCGTAACGTTATGATTGAACATACAACTTCATAATAAAATCGACAACTTACCAATCGCTGGTAGCTTACTTGCGCCATTTCTACAATCTACGGAATGTGTGCTTTCACAGTGCCAACAGTGATGTGCCCTTGTTGTTCCTAGACATCAGCGTAACGCCAAACATGTAAAGAGGAATCTCCGCCTGACAGGCGGGTAACAAAAACCCAACAGCCGTTCGACAACCGTAACCTTTGACCGGTCGGTAAGCTATCGATATCGGGGTCATCTCTATGGTTACAGCCACGCCTTCCTAGTGCATGCGGCGGCTTTGATCTCGCACTTGTAATGATTGAAAATTGATCCTATTCAGAAAAGCAAAGCATTCACTAGAAAATTTGGTCTTCATGTGTGAATCATATTTTTATTCATTGTCTATTCTTTGTTGTCTTTTTTTCGATATCTCTCTTTTTGTTCCAAATATCATTGAAATAAGTGCCACTTGCCTCCTTTAAACTTTGAATTTGCAGGTATTTCAACGTTAGATTTTTCCATCCCCGAATACGTTTTTTATGCCTACTGAAAGATTTTCCTGGACTTTTGGTATTATGTCCTCTATAAAAATAAATTGTGATTCTACGCTTCAAATTAATTTCTTTACATTTTCGTCTTTTTCGTTTGATTTTGGCATTCTACGACATTGGTATCGTTTTCCAATGTTTTTTTCAACTTATGGTATATATTTGCTCATTTTGCAACTGTTTTGTACGATTTATAGTATTTTTTTTTTTGAAAATGACAGAAAATTCATGCGCGTGCAGACGTCATCCATAATTCATAATCAAATCAACATGGCCCTAGCTAATTAGAAAGAACAGATCTTCTAACAAGTTTGCCAGACTCCTAAATTAATTGAATACTACCTGATGTGCAGAATGGAAAACTGTTAAAAATTAAATTGTTGTTAAACTTTGTTTGTTATTCAGAGTAATTTTAGTGTAATTATAAGAATTTTGAGTGTGTAATTTAAGTCAGGGGGCTGTGAAATGCTTCTTGTTGTTTTTACATACAATGAACCATTCATTCATATACAACTGCAGCAAAATTTCCATTAGGAAATATAATTAGATGAAAGTTTAGAAGTTTTTAAAAAAATAATGAAAAAAACTAAGAATAAGTATAGGGTGTAGAATGAAGTCCTTCATGGTCTTTTAAGACCGAAGAATGCCTACTACTACTACTACTACTACTACATATCTATCAGCAATATACAATTATTTCTATACAACATATATAAGGCACAGCTTATTTGCATTCTCATATAGACATTGCTGATATTAATTACACTCAAGCAAAACTAATGTTGTTACCACAGGCACTGTCTTTTTCCTTACATGATTGTGCTTCCCTTGTAACACTTTACACACTGAAGCATGATTGTCAGATGCAGGCATACATGTACAGTTGTAATCTTCACAAGGCTAATGTAAGTTCTAAGTGCTATCTGTGGCAGCATTTGAATGCCGTGAACTTCAGCTCTCACACTTTGTACTTCGTGTTTGACGTTCTTCCATTGACACTGCATACATACATACATGTAGTTAGACAGCCACTACAGATGCAGTATTAACACAGCCCTGCCTCTTGTTATTGGGTGTACAACAGGTGTGTTACCTTTGCATTAAACAATTTGGTCCCCATATCTAACATATGAACATTCACCAATTTGTCAATTATTCTATAATATATACATGTAATGTTTATATATATATATATATAAGCAGCAAAATTGAAGTACAAGAATGCATGCTTCCATACAAAATTTGCATGCCGACTCTAGTTTATGTCCTTATTTGTTACAACCCCTGATAAACACTGCACACAATGTATACAAAATCTTGCAGACAGTTCATATTTTCACAACTGCAACTTCCCTGTCGTACCACCAGTCACAAGCGAACATTAAATGGTTGCCTCTTCTGCAGTTCCTATTTACTTGTTACAATATTGATGTACAAATAAAGTTCTGTGCAGTCTGATCACAAGTTCATTCATCTCTTGCACCTCCAATGAAATAAACATCTCTGGTTTGTAAGATCACCACAAGATGTCCTACTATCCATATGTACTGGTAAAGGATGAGTAAACATGTGTCATTGTCCACGGGTACTGCCTGGATAGAGAACATCCTGGACCCCATTGTAAACTCTCACCAGGAAGTCCAACTTTGGGTAGGAATGCTGAGGGAAAAATGGGACATAAAAGTAGATAAACATTATAATATTGATCCCTGATTCAAAACATCACCAGTTGTAGGCAACATTTCAACATTTTGTACTGTTACAGAAGCTTATGAAAAAGGTCAAGAGAACTTCTTGTAAGGAATGTGTGTGTGTGTGTGTGTGTGTGTGTGTGTGTGTGTGTGTGTGTGTGTGTGTGTGTGTGTGTGTGTGTGTGTGTGTGTGTGTGTGCATGTGTTTGCATTCATGTGTCGAGTGTGTGTGTGCGTATTGGGGTGAATGTGTGAGAGACTGAATGCATGTTAGATATTTACTGGGCATGAGTGCATACTCTCTTTCCCATTTTGTTCTTTATTAAAAATCAGTAGTGGCATTTCTGAGATCCAAATTGGAACAGACATCACTACAGTCTATAGAAAAGCAGGGTTACATCCCATCCACAGGACTCTCACCTGAAACACGGGCACGACCCTCCTCAGACTGCTACTGTGAGGGTCTTTGATGAGCAGCACCAGGTAAAACACTACAGAATGCTGCAAAGGAGACACATGTGTGTCACTCACAGTTACCAGTTACACAAACCTATAGAAACGTCCAAAACACTAGCTGTCTGCTAGGCACTCACTGATGAGGAAAGGAATACTGCCAATGTGAAGGAGATGGTTGACACTGCATCTAACTTAGCCTTTATATTAACAAACAAACAAACAAACAATCATAGACGTACATTGTACATTGTATGACTAGTAAGCAACTAATACTCAGAAGAATGACAAGTCACTCTTCTTCATACCCTTGGGAGGCGTATGGAGTCTATGGACCCTGTCTGGTGAAAGGAATACTTCCTGGCCAATTTGATACTGTCTTTTGCCACCCTAAGACCTGCTTGGAGATTACCTTCTTATACATGTACATTTAAACTCACCATTGTCACCACTTCATTGATGATGACATCTTGAATCTCCGCCGTGTCGTAGTAGCGTGCGCGCCGCCTGCCCGTGATGTAGGTGGTGGTGAGCTGGACTCCCGTAGACGCCACCGCCTGGATGGACTCTGAACGGACCTGCACGCAGCTGAGGTAGTACAGAAGGAGGCAGGGCAGCAAGCCTCCCGACACGTACAGGACCCACTGGAACTGTTGGAACAAGAAATTCACAAGGACTGAGCAACTCTGTATCTGTATAGCCGGTATGACCACCCTTCTGCATGACACACCAGCTTCTGTATCTGTATAGCTAGTTATAACCACCCTTCAGAGTAACACACTAGCTTTGCAGGCATGCAGTGTATCATAGAATATCATACAGTAGAGTATCGTAGAGTATCATAGTGTATCATAGAGTATCATGGTAGTATCGTGGTCTCTAATTTTAGATTATGAGTCATAATTTCCCTCACCTTGGATTCTATACTGCTTGTTGTGTACCACAGTAGACATGCATCTACAAGTAACAATGTCAAGAAGGGAGTCCAAATCCTTCTTCTACTGTACTCAATGCTAAACTCTGCGTACAAGTCTTTTGGTTGCTGCACAGTTTTGGGGATAAATAAAGCACCATGATTCTCCTGACAGGAACAGGTCTTCTGTTGTCGATGATCTGTTTTGAATTCTTCCTGATGTCTCAGTCGCTTTGTCTGTGACCTGGTTCGTATTCCTCCGGTTACGTCGGATTTGTTTGCGGCGTTTGAGGCTGTAGTCTCAAAAATACACATGTTGGCGCAGTGTAGTCCCATAAAAACCTCCGTACGGTGCAATGCCATGAAGTATTTCGAAGAAAGTTTGGCATGACCGGTTCATCATGATCACAAGTCCGCCATGTTTGTCGCACAGGCACGCCCTATGGCAGTGCAACTGCGCCGCCTGGCAGATTGCGTATAAAGTGCAGGGGACAACTCAAAAACAGCGAATGAGTTTACACACGTTTAGACAAACATTGGGAGATTATGAAGTACAACACTTGAGTAAAGTTCGAGACCGGGATTACTACAGGCAGTGCCTCATCATCCCGAAGACGGTACTATCAAGGTATCAAGGACAAGTGGTGAAAGCAAAGGTCTTTGTCATTTCGCGCCAAGGGCGTAAAAGGTCATGGTTCACGTCAGCCTCGTTTTCATCCATTTCATGATGGTGGCAGGTCGTCGGAACTTCAGTGTTTTGGTTTTAGATGTGTAGAATTTCCCCCCTGTTCACGATATAGACGAGCCATTGCCAACATTTTGTTATCTCCATACAATAAATTCCATCATGAACGCTGATGTGGAATTCCATATACGCCATAACTACACCTGGGCCAAGTTACCGGCCAGTGTCAAACAGGTAAGAAATGGGGGAGGGGGGCGAGGAACTATATTTTATCATTATATCGCAATAGGATCGATATGATTTTGACTACGTTGTGTTTTGGTATTAGGAGGTGTCACGTCATAATTGCAGTTTTTCCCTGCTGTTTAACGTTAGACTTAAGTACGCCATGTTGTTTTGTTGGTGTTATGCGTGTGTATGATCACAAGTACACACCCAACAGAGAACTAGTAGTAACTTTACCTGTAGTACAGCTAGTCTCTTACGGTCATGATATTGTATTAAGGTAGATTTCATCCTCCTTTGTATTCTGGCATATTCCGGTAAAATAGGCTGACCCGCCTACAAAGCATTTTACTTGTTTGCTATCTCTACAGTACATTATGACTCTGACAATAGTAACCTTCATCAACTGCATATATGCTGTGATGCGTTGATGAAGGTTAGAGTTTGATTTTTCTTTGAATATGCTCATCTGATGGTTTGATGTTGCCGCCCAGGCCATGGGGAACTCCCAGAAGGAGTATGAGAAGGCTGTGGTGACCTTCAGCATCAGGAACCAGCTCAGATACAAGGGCAACCTGGGTGAGTCATTTCACCATTCATAGAGTATAATGTTACATGGAAATGTTATGAAATTATAACTCATATACTGGGTACATTTACCAGCATGCACTGATTCTAGACTTATTATTGTATTAATCTGTTGACGGATTATTGAAAGTAATTATAAATAAACAATGTTGCAGGTTAATGTTATGCAAACTACAAATTTACTTATGAAGAGAATCATGTAAATTGATCCAATCTGTTGATGACAATAGATGACACATGATGAACATTTTTATTAGTTTTTTTTATTATTTTGTGTGACATTCTAGTATGAAGAAAATCTGTAATTAACCACGATGTTGAAAGGGAACATTTCTCCCTGCTGTTTATTTTGTGACTAACATTTGCTGTGATCAAGTGTAGGATGCCAAAGGCCGTATCATATGAATCATGATGATGCTGCCACACCTCCTGCTGCTGATTAGTACATAATGCTGCAGTACCATAAGTAGATGCTAGGTTGTGCTGCTGCACTACTCAACAGTTGAGCTGCACAATGGTTTGGTACATGTAAAATGAGATTGTCATCACTAGTTCAACTACAAAAGTGTTACAACCACTGGAATAAAGTTATTTTCCTCTCATCTGCTGCAGTGTTTTTCATACTCTGAGTAGATTCATTGACATTTATGTATTTATAACTACTTTTTGTACATTCTATAACAGGTACAAGTATAGAATACTTGCTGTAATTTTAAATTCTTATAAAGAGTTATTATGTAGCATTGTATAGTCAATCCAGACCTGGACTGTTCTAATATTTGTCAAGACATACAATTTTTCTTTCTTTTGAAATTGCAGGAATGACATACATAAATACGCATATGAAATATACATAAACATGGAGTAAATATTGCTGTAGCTGGTTATCCATAAACACAATGTGACATAAGATAAGCATTCATGCCACAGGAAGGAAACATTACAATGGAAAGGGTAAGGGTCAAGTAAATATCCCGTTCAAAAAACAAAACACTGTCAAGTGGGGCAATTTTCCCGCCCAACCAGGTGTTAAACAGTGGACGCAGCCAGGCACAAGTAAAGTTAGATTTATACCCTTGGGGTTAATAGGTGTTTCACACCTGATTCATCACCTGTAGGAGTGCACAGGCTACGTGAAGGTCACAGGAGATGAGTTTTTCCTGTATATGGTGTTTGGTGCCAAATATGATAGTGGAAGAAAGGACACACTTAGAATGTATACGTATGTCACGGACCTGTTGGAGCTACAACTCACGAGTGTATACATTTGTACTTGTAATTGTTCGTTGTGGATTGACTTGTGATCAATATAAGACATGAAAACTGCAACAAGTTTTCCATGTTGTTCGAATTCCACGATTACTAGTATTTCTTGCAAACTATATGTAGTTCATTTACTTACACAACTATTGTAGATGTGTTAGATATCTACATGTATATCATAATAGCATGTAAATATTTGTCAAGTTGTTTTGCAGAACTTTTATGTCTCTCTGAGAAAATTGAAACAACAGTATTTGTGTGAACCTTTCATTTAATCATTTCATATAATATTCATGTTTAGAGTTCATAATTTCCATGGGGAACAATTTGGTATTCATCCCATGCAGGTGTGAAGTAGGTAGACAGGTAAGCTCTGAGCAAAACATGTTGGAAGTTGTAACCATTGTCTTTAATGGCTATCAGGAGATCTACTCAGAGATAGGCTAGATTTTAAATAATCAAACAGAGATACATAATAGACCCGGTAGTCTCTTAACGACACCTTCCAGTGTCTTCAAACAACCGCTCTTCCAAGGATTACTGTATTTTGTTTCCTTGATTGTACAGAAGTGTTGAAAATGCAGAGACAGGAAGTCTCCTTTTGACTCAATTTGAGACACAGTAAAGTTGAGTAAACGTAATGTATTTAGGCTTTATGATGCTTATCTTTATGTATATCCTGATATCATGGATCATATGGAAACAAAAATGTAAACTGACAAAAGCCCAGTAGCTTAGGCTGTGATGAAAGCAGGTCAAGTTTTCAGATTACACAGAAATCAAGATTGCTGCCAGAAATTACTGAATGTTGACACACAGAAAAGCACAACCAGAATGTATCACTGTTGTCTTATTAGCTGTTATCTCTGTGCCTCAAACATAAACTGCTTAACTGCTGTTTTATGGCAATGCCCAACCACCAGTAATGCTGTTATCACCATTCCCTGCTGGGTAATGGATCTAGGCTAATGGACAGTCTTAAATCAGACAGAATTACTGAAATTGTTGTGAAGTAAGACATTTTGGCGTGACTACCACGTGACTACTGTATTATAATACAACGTAAAGAAGACTCAAGATGAAGACATGTAAACAGTCAAGCTACACAACTTATTCATTTTTCCTTGCACAATTCACTGTTCTTTGGTATGAAGGACTCTGCTACACAAGCAATGAATGCTATATAATTATATCATGCTTTAAGTTGAAACTTTAGCATAGAGACTGAATTGTGAGACTCTTTGATACCTCAGGTGCTCTTAAATGTGTCAGAATACAGTAGACAAGATGTAAATTCTGCTGGGTACTTTACATTGGTACACATAGTAGGCCCTGTTTGTGTCTCCTGATTTAGCAATGCAGGCTGACAGAGAAATTGGCCACATCTTCCTGATGACTTAATTTGGTCGGTCCCCTGTAGGGATGTCTTTATTCTGCAGTGCCACAGGGATGTACAGGGGTAAAGATCAGCATCCCTGTGCCCTACCAGACATGTTGAGTCTTTGTTAGATAGAAGACATTGAAAGTGGCAGTCAAATCCTTCCCTTATTTTCTTTTCATTACTTTTTTATGTGCCACCTGGACTGAAAATCAAGCACTTGAATCCTGACCTTTTATTCCAGACTGGAAAGTGTGACAACAAATAGAGCATGTAGGCGGAATTACAGTGGGCCTGTCCGGTTTACTCTTATACTAAGTTTCATGGGGCTCAACTGAATTGATGTTGAGGCTGAAACCTAAATCCAGTCATTGGCATTGAATAACTGTTCCCTTGTACTGTAGGTACAATTCTTGATAGGTTTTATCTGCTCCAATAGTCGACATCACCATTTTTGTCAGGTTTATGTCTTCTCCTAGGGATGCTACGAATTGGACTTGAGATGGTCATCTCATTTTTGTACAGTGTGTGCTGCTCCAAGGTAGCTAGCTACACATTGAAACCAAAGTAATCTTGCTGTAATGGTTTGTCTTGGAGGGATATAAGAATACCTTGTCAAGAGAACTGCTTCCAACATTTTGTCAATAATTATGTAACAAACAGGTACACATCCTGCATGAAATGCAGAAGTCATAATTATCATCAGCCAGTCTCTAATTTTTCACCAGTCACACTACCAGACAGGGAGAAAGGTTGTCTCTCTTCCTGCTCCTTTCCCACACATCAGACCTTGGCGTAATGTAAGTTTGGAAATGCAGCGCACGACCACACGTACATGGGGGATGAAAAGGTCAAGGAACCGAGTCATGGTCTCCTGCTTGGTGCCCAAGTCTTTCACCCATGTCTCTCAGCCGCTTTGAACTTTTGCTGGGGGTGTGCCTGTGTGCATGCGTGTCTTAAACTAAAGAAGGGTGGGAGGAACAAGTCTTATGAAGTTGAGTCACTCTTACATACAAAAGATTAGTAACTAACTTTGAACTATGGATATTCATAATAATTGTTAAGTATTAGTCATGACGCCCATGCTTAAATCTGAAGGTTTCGTTATGAATCTTGTCCTTTTGGCTTCTCTCAAGTGCTTGCATGTGAATTAAAGTTCCAGACTAATGCTACCTGGTAGAAAAAGGAATTCCAGAGGGTTCTCGGTTAGTAGCGGAGGCATTTTCAGAGGAAGTGTTCAAGTCAGAGTAACCAACAAAGTGCCCTGTATTGTTGTTGTCACGTCGTCTTGCCCAAAGCAAGACTTTTGTCCTCCCGGTCCCCAGGCTACACACCACTTAGCTGACTCAGCCAACCTGAAACAGCCTGCCCCTGCAGGGCTTTAGTCACAGACTTTTCAACAGTTCTTCTACCAGCCCAGTATTCAAGACTTTAAGCTATACAGAATCTATCTAAGAAAATGTAGTACTACATCCTTATAGAAGAATTCACAGAAAGTTGCTAGCTATAGGTGACTTAGTTTGAAATTTGTAAGAGAAAAATGTGGAGTTTTACTCTATGCAGATTTTCTTCTTCCAAACATTGGACACAAAGTGGTACATGGTTGGGGGCCAGAATATAATGACATACCTTTGAGGAGAATTATCACCAAATTATGAGTCTAAAGAGGCACCTACAGATTTGGTTGCTTCTGTTGAAATAAGGAGCACAAAGCCGCTGGCTTTTGTAGTGTAAAACTGTTGATCCTCTGATCCAGAAAAATGTTTCTCTTTGCAAATCCTCTATAATTGATCCCCAAAGGAGTTTGTACCAGACAATTGAAAAGTTCATATTTAGGAATGTATTTTTAGCTTCTAAAGTCAGAGGCATTTTTCAGTGTTCCTTCCGGGAAATCTACAATGCCGTCGTTTGACGTCTTTCTCAGAGTGATTGTGTCTTACTAACCTTCCCCTCGGGCAAATGATTCAAATCAAAGGACTGCCTGTGCGAACATCTTAAGAGCTACACTAGCCATTTTGCCAGCCCTCATGCTGAGTACAACACATCCCCATGTCTAAGGCTTTCCCCTTGGCCCATGACACAGTACAGATGAAGCTCCTACGCTCAGGTACAAACTTCAGAAATTACGCACCTCCCTCCCTGCCCCGCCCCTCCATCATCATCCTGCCCAATTGGCCCCTGGCGTTGTCCATATAAGGGCGGGTTGTTGTTACACAGGTCGATGCTGATTGGTGGAAGGGTGACTGAGCATCATTATCTCTGTTAGTCACCCCAGGTTATATACCTTGTCACCCTGGCTGCACTTTAGTGGGTGTTACTAGTATCGCATGCTGGTGTTGATATCAATGTGGCACTCTAAGACTTGTGTCTGAGTCTTAGTACAGTACAGCGTTACCTATTGGACCAGGCCAGGTGTAAGAGACATTCATCTATAAGTCAGCAGCTTATAGAACTACCGTAGTACGTGTGGTGACGTCTAGTTTGAAGGACTGTGACCAGAGGAAAGCGTTGGATTGTCGTGGATGTGTAACGTGGTGGTCTGACAGGTTGCAGGGGGTGCAAGATGGCTATCTCAATTATTTGAAGGTTCATCCCTCTGGATTTGTGATTTTTCTTGGAAGATCTGAGCCCCCTGCCTGCAGGTTTTCACTCGGAGGATCCGTGTTGGAACTCGCTTCAGGTAGTCATGACTGGTATCAGATCTAGAGGTGTGAATTGACTGAAGTACAGTAAATATCGTAAACATGCTCTTCTACGTGACTTATAGTCCCAGACTTTCAAGCTAACCAAAGTGGTGATATCTATTTCCTACGTGGATTAATGAACTTGGCAACTTGTGGAATTTTAAGAAGTGAAGTTCGACGTGTGAAGTCTACAGTTTGTTTGGATAAAGCTGAGTGTGCCCTCGTGCATGTAGCACTGGGGAATGCTCTCTTTCAAGCAGAAAAAGGTAATTTGTGTTGCCCCCTACAGTTGCTGTCAGGCTCCATTTCAAGCTTTTTCTTAAGTAACGGCTCCAATTGAAGGAAGCGCAAACAGTTTAAGTCTTGGAAGTACAGGACCTGCATTGTGCTCCTCCTTTCTCCAGATCCAAGTACTGGAACTGCCATAAACACGACTCGGTCATGTGTATGTTGGCTATACTCGCGCTGGCATGCGGCGTTACGGCAATACACGTCACGGCTCAGAGCACCACCAGGGACCTGTATCGCTCTGGCAGCGGACACTTGAGCGCAGAAGGCTGCACTTGTAACTTCCTGACTTACGGCAGGGACAGCCAGCAGGCCTGTTCACAGTCACAACGCAGGGAGCCAGGCGATGAAGAGGACAGCGAGGACTTAAAGAGACAGTTCAGAAATTTGCAGAGGAGGTTTGGAGGCGTGGAGACTCGCGTGTACGACGTCCAGACGAAGCAGTTCGATCTGGAGAGACGGTTGCTGAACAACAGCCTGCACACCAAAGACTTGGAGATATTCCTCCACCAGGAGTTGGGTCTGTCCCGCTCAGAGATCCTGAACCTAAAGCTGGAACACCAAGAGACAATAATAAAGTACCTGAACACTTCAGCAGCAGCTGAGAAGCAGAGCAGCTCAGCTGATCAAGGTTACTCCAGCGGGGACAGTGAAGATTTAAAGCGATCGTTCGCTGACCTTGAAGACAAGGTTGCGTCGTTACAGCGCCAGCTACCTTCACTGGAGGCAAAGTTGGAGGCTTTGAACAAACTTTTCTCCTCCGGGGAGATCGTTTCGCTGAACGATGAGCAGGGACGACAGGTAAGATATGCCTCAGTCTCAATATACATGTAGGATCGTATTACTTCTCTAGAAAATTTACCGTTCCTTTGTTTGTAGTAAAGATACAGGTAGAGCTGTAGGTAAAGATATGACTCAGTCTCGATACATGTACATGTAGGATCATATTACTTACATGTATGTAGAAAATTTACTCTGCCTTTGTTGTTGTTTCAGCTAGAGTTTAAGTAAAGGGTTGCTTGAATTTGGTTGTTAAGTTTCAAATTGTGTGACCTGGACTGTAAATTAACTGTTACTTAGGAAGAATTTTTCAATGCTAGCAGTGTCTTTATCATTGTTGCACAGTGTGAGGGATTTGAAGAAGTTAATGTATTGACATGCATGTCATTGTTAGAAAAAATGTATGATGCAAAAAGTAACAGAAGTTACTACTAATTTTCTCCTGACAGGGTCGTAAACTGATTAGCCTGGAGAACAGAATAGTTGAGCTGGAGAAGCTTGTAGAGCAGCAGTCTGCACAGTTAAGACAGGTGAGTTCTACAGAAATCTACTTTCTTCTGTTCTCTAGGAGCAACCATTAATGTGTGTATATACCTCTTTAAAATATTAAGTGCTGACCATTCACAATGTCTGTCCCAATCAAAGTTCTGATGGCAGACCTTTCAAACTGTAATCAGGATGATTAGATATGTTTTTCAAGGTTCAAGCTTCAACACCTGTAACAAAGCTGCCTTTCATAAAGATATTGAAAAAAATTACATGTCCCCATTCTGCATGACTGCACTCAATGATAATCTCAATGATAGTCCATCTTCCAACAAGTCCTCTAACAAAAACAACACAGCCTTTGACCAAGATAATCCTCCATTCTACTGTAGTGAAAGAAAAATGCATTCCATATACAGACATTAGGTTGGACATAAATGCCCAGGTAAAGCAGTGTAGTCTCAAGAAGTACCTCAAAGTAAACATATGTTTATTTTATCCATATACCCGGGGAGGAAAATTTATGGATAATTTAACTAGATACTTTGAATCAAAATTGCTGTCACGATTTTTGATCTTAGGGTATGAGTGCATGATCAATTCTTTCAAGTCTTACCTTCACCATTAAGCTGAAAAGTGTTACAATCATAAAGAAATGATAAAAGGTACAGTGTACTAGACAACGCCGACTTCGTACCATCCACATTTCCAGTGGAAGCAACATTGCTACTGTGCATAGCTTATTAATTACAGTCTCCTCAAATTTGATGTTGTTATTGAACCAAATAAGGGCTGTGTTTTGAGGATTGTCTTTTCACAGCTCTTAATCTATCCTGGCTCCGTGGAGAGGATTTTGCTCTCACCGGGGGAAAGGTCATGTGTGTTGATGGGATTAGAACCCAGGACTGCCGGTGATCCCAGCAGGAAATTTTCTCTAATGTGCCTTAAAAGCTCTGTTGGATAGATTATGTACTAAGTTTTGGTGCCTCCTCAGTTTTTAACAGCCAGCAGCTGAGAGATTATAGATATTTTGTACTTCAGAGGAGCTCAGTGGCAGCATCCATAATTTGTAGATACTCCTGGACATGCATCAACTTTTTCAAGCACCATTTTTTGGGGTAGCTAATTTGCTCTTCAGTAGTTTGAGTATTTGGTTTCTTAGATGTCTCCCAGCGAAATGTTTCTCAAATGACATCTGTCATGTAGGTAAGGTAAATTGAGGTGAAAGAATGACTATAATGAGTACAGCAGGGTACAGAGCACTATGTATGCATTAGTTCCAACTGCTGCATGTGTTGTCTGTACGTTTTTCACCACCTTGACTAGTAAACAGTGCATTATACACCCTGACATTACTAGTATTTAGGGACTAACAGGCTGGAATGTCACAAATTGTGTCCTGGGAAATGAGAAAATTGGAGGAGATAAGAGATCATGCTGTGATTGTCTCCAGTTGAAAGATATGGCCTCAAAGTGGGAATAGGTATGTTATCAAGAAACAGAAATATTTCTTGTCATGGCAGCCACGATTGTAGAAGGAAGATCTCGAAGACTATTCTGGACATTCTGACTGTCTAAGGCAGAACATTATCAGGAAATGAAAGCCCAAAAGTACATACACAGTCTGGAACTTTATATTGTGCGTAGCACAGGTGCTGGCAGAGCCAGAATTGAAGAATTTTGAGAAAGAAAGACACTTCAAAGAAAAACACTTCAAAGAAAGACAATTCAAAGAAAGACGATTCAACAAAACTACTGACATGGGCAAGGCTGTACTACAGCTTCTATGTTCCTATAATTGCACATCTGAACTAAATCTGGACTCACTGTCCCTCCCCAGAAATTATCACCCTGGGTTGTTACACGTAGATAACTAATGAAGGGACCTGTACTGCTGCAGTAATATGGGGATGTTACCAGTGAAGATTACTGTTACACTGATAGGAATGTAGATAACAGGTACAGGTGGTCTAATCATGGTCATCCGATAGATCAGTTATCTAGGTGATGGGATCAAATGAATCTGAGGACTGCACAATATTGGCAGGACAGGGTGCTTTAATTTGTGTCCTATCCTGAGGATTTTAACACCTGGTACTTCTGTTAAGAACTTTGTAGTTTTAATAGTTGTCATGCAGAGGTGGCCAGTCCACCAAGTTTGACTGTGCATATAATTAGCCTAGGAATTATTTTGTGTATTCATGCTGAGAATAATCACAAAACACCTGAACAAATTCTTCTTCCTTGGGATGCCCATGTTTAAATCAGTGTTGAACATTCTTGCATGTTGAGGAGATCAGAGGTTGACTGCATATGTGTCTTAATCATTGTCCATAATCATGTCCGTATACCGAGCGTGGGTTCGTCACCGGGGAGGCCAGCCAGTTGTCGTGTAAGAGAAACTCAGGACGCTGCTCTAGACACAATTCTAACACCTACTGCCACTCTCATCATTTACTGCTTCCAGTCAGGACAGTGATGTCACAGTAATGACCTCATGAGCAAACGTGTGATGTCACCAAGTTTAAGTCTCAGGTTGCTTTTGTCAGTAACCTGCAACAATGGGTTCTTGCAATTGGACCATACTGGAAATGTCATTTCTCCTGTTGACTTTTTAAGTAATCACTGACCCAAAAGAGCCATCATTAACCAAGTTTAATGCACTATTTGGCAAGGTCTTCTTGTGTATTGAACCAGCATCTTTCTGTTCAGATAAGACTGACAGAATACTGACATAGCTCATACCCAATAGTCTTCTTCAGTTGTAACACGGAAAGGTTAACACAGACTTTCCTGGTGAAAGAAGGCATGACGATCCTTGCACCTGGTCCACACAGGTTAAATCCCCGTCGGACGGGCCTCACTGTGCCCAGGCACGTTACAGCAACACGTTTGTCAGGCCTCGAAATTAACTTTTCTTCCTATTGTCCCAGCACTGTCCCAAAAATAAATCTCAGTTGTATCGAAGTGAGGATGAACTGTCGACCTGTTTTTTTGGGAAGCACTGTATGACTTTAACTTGAAGTCAACTTTACTATGCATATGTTCACTCCCAGGTGCACTATAATTGCAGAGGTAGACAGGGAATTCGGATTTTTCCGGAGCCAAAATCTGGGACGTGTGCCTGATAAACAAAGGAAGGACTGACATTCTGATGTTGATTACTTTTCTATTGTCCCAAAAATGTCCCGAAGTGACACTCTTTTTAGTTGTCCCAGCCTAACTTGTAGTGGTCAGTGGCCGTTGGACCACCTTTAGTTTCAAGCCCAGCTGGTTTGTACGGGTCAGGGGAGGAGGCATTGCAGGCACGCCCCAGACAATGGGCATGAGGCCCGACACCTGCCCGCGGGGTCAGCTGGCTCCCAGGCAGGCCTGGATGTAGCGTAATTGTGCAGAAATCCATGAGTGCAAACCTGTCTGGCAGCTCTGGTCAGGCTAGGGGACACTCCTCACAAACCACCCTTTGTGATACACCATTCTTAAGATTGTTCTTGGCATAAACAGAATATTGTAGACATGAAATAGTTTTCGAGGCTGGTGGTGTCCTGAAATTGGAACAGCATGCCCTCAGACTTTTCCCGCTAAATTTGTTGTCTGTAATTATTGTAAATCGTCTTAATTATCATTAATCACTTTCATTAGATGCAGGGTATCAATGACATGGTCTTTAGGCTTTTATCCTAACTTCCTAACATATAACAGGCACAACAAATCATTTTGTGTCCTATTGGCAAAAAAGTAAAGAAAAACTACTGATGCAGGTTGAAGAAGTTGACATTGGATAACTTATCAAATGTACATATATGCCCAACATCTTAAGAAATACAATTGAAGAAAAAAGAATCCATTCTAGAGCCTTGCACCATGGAGGTAGAACTTTCTACCTCTGAGTCAGTCCATGCTTGCACCAAGGAGGCTTGCACAAGCAGCAAAATGCTATGTACAGTTAATCACACGTCACTTTAAAATAAAGCAGTACCCATATTTTGATTCCAGTTGATTATATGTATGTGTCATTATGAAGTAAAGCAGTGCCCATATTTTAATTCCAGTTGATTATATGTATGTGTCATTATAAAGTAAAGCAGTGCCCATATTTTAAACTGCCATCTAGTACTTGCAGTCTGTTCTTGACTGTTAGTAGTGTGATAGTGTGTAGGAAACAGTGATATGGACAGAACTTGATTATTGCTTTGCAAAGTGAAAACAGACCAATGTCAAATACCATTAAAAAAAAATAAATGTAAATACCTGAAAATATTAACTGGGAAATGAGCAAATTCATGAATTTCCCCAAGTTTTCCTTTTACAGGAAATTAGTCCTCAACCCTCAGGCTCCCTTAGATCAAACACAGCAGTATTCGGACTAGACCATTTCAATATGTCAGGAAGAAGACCAGACAAGTTTTAGCCTCTATGCCTCATGACCATGACTTTAAACATTAAACTTGGACCTCCTCCAGAATAACAATGGGGTCTGATGGGTGTTTAAGTTTCTTAGCTGTTGCATAGCTATGGAAAATCAAATTAACTTTCTCCTGAAATATAGGTTTAGGTTTAATACCAACATTGTTGCACACACATGTATATTTAGCTAACCAAAGCCATTCTCACTTTTATTGCTGATTTTATGTGACTGTACACTTGGCCTGCATGTTGAGACTCAACTGGTAACTAACATTAGAATCTCCCTGTAACTGCAGGTGAGGTACAATGTGACGACAGTAGCAGCAGCTCCCCCCCGCTCCGAGGGCAGAGAGGTGGGGAAGGCTCTGGAGGAACAGGTGAATGCACAGGCTGAACAACTGGAGAAGCTGAACCAGCTAAACGAGAATCTCATTGTGAGACTGAAGGACATCACAGACTCCTACACCAGAAACAATTCAGGTCAGTCACTCCTCACTTTCTCAAACTTCACGCAGAAACAGTACTACCTTCTGTACTACTTTCTTCTAGTTTCATAAGGTTAGTAAAGTATACGATACAGAAGTTTTCTTTTACAAAACCAAGATTTCTCACCTTTAAAGCACCACCTACATTGGCTACATATAGCAGCAAGAAGCAGAACTCCAGTCAGAAGCTCTGAGGAAGGTGTCTGATCTTGGTTGTGTAGAAGAAATCCAACAGTACTACCAAGAAAATTACATTCCTTGAATTGAAGGGGTGTGTTCTATGTTTTTGAAAAGTTGGAAAAAACTGCTGATAACTAGAAAGGCCAATATTTGCTTTGGAGCAAATACAGCGATGGGTTCACCACATTTTACCACATGGCAGGGAAAGAATGAGAAACACAAGGGAAAACAATGATTTACATTGATATAACTATAATATGAAGTAACATACAACTAAAACAACAGTTGGATAGCTATTCCCTACTTTATTGGTTAGGATTTTTAATTGCATAATGCAAACTGTTGATTTTTCAAAATAAAAAAAAACGTTACATGCCCCGCATTCCAATGCTGGAGCAGAAAAGCTTGAAATACCTACCAAAAACACTTGAATAAAGACATACTGTCAGGTGGAAATGCTCAGTGTGCAGGTGTTAATCAAGTTAAATTCCAACAGCCAATCAGCAAGAAGTATAGAGGAAAGCTGCATGCCTATTGGTTGATGCCCTGCATTCCATTGTGATGACTCATGCCCAGACGTGGTAAACATGGCACACTAACACAGTAATACATTAGCTATAATACAGCCAAAAAACTCAAATAAAACCATTCTAAAAGCCTGTATCACAAAAATTTAAAAAACGCCTAGGGGTATTTGCCCACTGTACCTCCATACCAAATTTCAGGACCTTAGGCCCTAAAATGAAGAAGCTGAATCCATTTAAAGATATGGCAGGAGGAGGAGGAGAATAAACATCAGAAAAAGCAATATGGTTTCACCACACCACTTCGTGGTGTGGTTAACCCATAATTAGCTGTGACTGTGTATTTGTAGGTATGTAGGTAGGTAGGTGTTTGTACTTCAGAAGTGAAGACAAATGCATACTTGTGCCACAAACTTTTTTTCCTAGAGGGAGGCAAAAGATGGGTTTGTTGCCCAACAACTGAGAAATTCAGTTGGAATGATGTGGAAAGCAGGGAGGTTCCCTTCGTATTGTTTTCCCTTGTCGTCTATTTTGAAATTCTGTAAGTCAAAACCAGATGGGCCCATCAAATCAGTTAGCACTCCTATCACCATACCTAGCTTTGGTGACTACAAACCTGTGCCCATGGTTTTCACTACGTTCATTTCTTAAGGCCTCAGATGTAAGGAAGCACAAAAAGTGTTTGTGTACCTTGCCATGTAGTAGTGTGACTGATGGGCTCGTAGTCCAGACAAAAAAGGTAAGCGGCATTGTGTAGAAATACCAAGAATACTTAGGTGGGGATCAAAGTGGACTTCGGTTTGTCAAGCAACATTTCTTTGTAGAGTTGTTGATGTGGTGAAGAAGTTTTAAAATTTCCCCTGTACATGAATGGAAGACTTGAGGATAACTGTATGTTTGCTTCAGCAACATTGTATATAAGTCATGACCCACAGGAAAAGCCGGTGTTACTGAGAGTAGTACTTACAATGTACATGTGGCTCAGATGTCAGCATAATTGTACGGTTCCTAGATAAAACCTATCATTTATTTGGGAGGAATGTTCCTACTTGTGTTTGGGTAACACACATGTCCAATGTCATAACATCTCACCTGTAAATTGGAGCGTACTTGTGGAAGGAGACAGCTGTCTCGATCACAAAGATTCCTCCTGTATACAGGACTGTTTTTACCGTAGAACTGATAAACAGTGTAGCAGAGTAGGTCTTAAAGTTGTTGAACAAGCATATTTGTCCCCTGCAAATTTGAGCTCTTAAAGTGTTATGTTAGTATTAAAGGTTTTGGGAGGGGCTGTCTCGAAAGGAAACTGTATTTACAGTGTTCTACAGAAATTGAAAGGTCAGCGTCTGTGGACTTTTGTAGTCAACAGTAATGCAGAATTTATAGACTTCATTTTACGAAAAGTGTATTGGATTGAAAATGTTTGGCCCTGACATGTCTTAAAGGTTAAAATAACAGAGTGCAGGTGTGCAGAAGTCTTTAGTAATTTCCCGGCAGCCTAGTGTCATCTTACTGGACTGATAAGTATGTCATGACAAATGTTGTCTCAGGTGTTTGTAGAAGGTAGTCTGTTATTATGTCTGATCCAAACACTCATTACTTTCAACGTAATGTGAAAGCGGTAACAAGGTGGGTTGGGTTGACATTTCAATGTTTGGTTGGGAGATATTACATTAAAGCCCTGGCTTTGGTACATGTGTGAAGAACAGTTGTTTTGATCCCGTATAAGTTTTAAATTAATACAATTCATATGAGATGTTATGAAAGGTAATAAACAAGGATAAGTGCTTTGTGAGTCTACTTTTAAAGCTACAGATATCACTGAGTTAGCATTTCTGTTGAGGCAACTATATCTAATAATAATGCATCAAAACTTTAACGTTATCTATCTTATCAATGAGTTGGATTTTCATAAAACCACAGTACATTTTGCATACTGTTGAAGATTTAAGCCTGTTCTGAGTTTTTAACAATAATAAAAGTGAGTCAGTAACAACTTACAAAGATATCTACTCTCATGTCATATCCTAGTCAAAGTACCTTGATGAGACTTGTCCCTAGAAAGCCCACAGATAGGGATGAGTCAGTCCTGGTCCATCGGGATGTCCATCCTTTATACAGGAGACAGAGACTATGAAGTCACTGACCCCAGGGTCCATATCACATGCAGGGACAGGTTACCTCATAACTTATTCATTTGGTCAGGAAAGGGATGACCGTATGAACTAGACTTGACAATATCACATCAATATTGGCAATGTGGTTCACGTTGAGTACAGTATTTAAAAAAGACATGTCTCATTCATTGAGTCAGACATAGTCTTGAGCATATATCAGTATATACTTCATTGCAATGTTTATTGCTCTAGCAAGGTATGACATTCAATGTCTATAATGAAGACATTAAAGTTGAATCTTATCATTCCGATCTAATTAACTACTAGTAACTAATCTGTATATTAGAAAGGCAAATAAAGTTAATGTTAACAGTTTATGTACATGTATGCTTTCAATACCTATGAATGATATCCAATTTGTGGTTATTACACGTAAAAGAACTGCTAAGCTTTCTATCATTCCATTGAACGACAGCCATATTTGGAAATTGAACTCATGACCTCCTATTAGCATCTAGATCTACTATTGCAGCTATAAAATGATTGAAAACAGAAGATATGACATTAAATTGTCTCCTGTTACGGTTTTTGGTCAGATAAGAAACATGAGAGATCTCTAGAGACAAGTATGCCACTCAGCTGTAGTTCTCATAATAGATGACTTTATGATGAGACCACTTCATAATAAATACATGAGGCAATTATTGTAATAATCTTATGTTACACTAACACGTCATAGTATGTCAGACTTGGTAATGAGGCCGTGGAAAAGACGTTCGTCCCGTTGGCTTCTCAGAAATTCCGTCTATGATACATGGGTCCTGAAAAATGAATAAACATACCAAGTCAAATTCCTGCATACATTTGTTCAAATTAAAAGTCTAACATGCACGTTACAAATCCTATTTCCCTACACTAATATAATAACATGTCAGTCAGTCTCAGCAGACTTTTGGCTTCTCAGAAATTCCATCTATGATACATGGTTCCTGAAATATGAATAAACATACCAACGGAAGTCAAATTCCTGTGTACATTTGTTCAAATTAAAAGTCTAACCTGCACCTTATAAATCCTATTGTCCCATACTAAGGATATCGATAAGGCTTCAGTATATTTTTGTAGATGACAGAGATCAGTTGTTCTCCAAGGGTATCTTGATTATTATAACTGTTACAATGTTCATTGCTCTAACAAGGATTGACATTCAATAACTCACATAGTTTGTATCACAGTAACCATAACTTCCCTCCTAAGCTTCAGTATATTTGTATAGATGACTAACTGTCACTAGACTGATCCCCCAGACCTCCCTACTAGTAATGTAGATTCTCTCATCATGTTATGTCCTTTATGTAAATACGTGTATGTAAATAAGTTATGTAAATAAGTTGAAGCTAGCCCAGTTGACGTGAACAATAAATGCCACAAGCAAGGGTTGGGCTTGTGTAAAGAAACCCCCAGGTGTCACATTCAAGTTATTAACCGTCTTGGTGGGTGGATGAGTAAGTCTTTTAGTGGACTTTCAATCTTCACTAGAAAGACTGCTATTTTAAACTATTGACCGTGACACAGGTTATGTTAGCAAAGTTTGGACACACCCTTCAACTACTTACTAGGCAGACAGTGACCTGTGGTGTGGAGGATGGTAACAAATCGTGGCACCATCAAAATTACAAAGGATCATAAGATGCAACATTTGTGGTACAGCCACTTGACTTTATGACACAAGTATTTAGAGAAAAGCAAAGTGGAAGTTCTATGAAAAGTGAATTGATCTCAAACCAGTTGTTCCAATCCACTGGTCATGACAGAGAAGGCAGATGTTACAAATGTATGTGGCACCTTTGTCCCATCCCAAGGACTTTGGCCCTTTACAGTAGTATGCATTTGCCAGCAGAAGGAGTGAGGACAAGTCAGTGAGTGAGGTTTGAGAAGATCTCCTGCATACCAAAGTCTCCCTCAGGCTGTATCACATATAACAATGGCACGGCCGGCCTATTGTACCCGACTGTCTCTGTGAAAATAAACAGTGTTATCTAGATGTAAGTCATGGCTGACTCAGCGGCCGAGCATGTCATCCTCCAGACTGATGTGTTCCAACACTTCCAATGGGAGGATTAGCATCGCTCACACCTGTCAGACATGTTCAACTTCAGTCTGCTTCCTTAAGTTAAAAAACAAGTACGGTTGTGGGATGTATTATTTTTCTATACAGTACAGAAATATAAGTAATTCTGAGCATAGAAAGGTACATGTATTTGGTGTGACATTTTCAATGACATGTTTTGTGAAATGTACTTGCAGAAGATTATTAGTCCATTGTGATTTTGGCCAACTTGTACATGACACTTTTAAGACTTTGGGCATTGGTCCATAATGGCACAACTTCAACTCACAGTCTGCTATACATTGTATGTATATGTATATATAAATAGCAGCAGAGTGATTTACTTCTTGGCAGGGAGAGAGAAATAAATTGCGGTGTGTCGCCTGAATGAAGAAGGGTTTAATATTAAGGGTCTCCAGCAGGGAAAATTGTCAGTCATCAGGTCACTTCCCTTCTTCTGTACTTTGATCTGAAGCCAAAACTCATATTAAAGCCAATCTGAAACTTCATGTCACATTCAAATATGGATATAAAGTTTTTCTTCAAACAACTGTCATCAATGGTAAAAGATGTGTGATATTTCATATGCCCCTTTTACTTTGAAAGGCTATGGTGCTCTCCTCTCATGATACATTCCATGGTTTAACAAATTCAATCAAACTGGCTATCTGTGCATCCAGACAAAGTTCTGCTTGAGAGCACATTAATATCAAAGGCAACCAAATAAATGCCAAGAAATACATGCACTAAACAAACTCAACATGTTGTAAATCATTTTACAAGAAACTCATTGTACTTGAACTTCCATTCCTTATCTGTGCTGAAGAAGGGTCTTTATTCAGCACCAATGGTCTCAATATCACACAGGGACATCATGGTTCCTCTGGTTGGAACAGTCTTAGACTAGTGTTTCCTCATCTGCGGTTTAGCTCCAGAGCCGGCGCAGTTGTTTGAAGCCTTTGTTTGTATTTATCAACAGGAGACAATCAGTATACGGGTCCCCTGTGTGGCTGCGGTCGTTTGCTAATTTCTGGCTGTTGGTAGCCTCTGGTGCAGTCATTATTTATCTGAATGGACGGAAGATAACAGATGAATCATAAGACCTTGTCTGTGTCTATGTCTAGACAAAAATGCTGCAGAAAATTGCTGTTAAACACTTTTTAAGATATTAACACTATAATAACAGCAATTTTCTGTTAGAACTGTTAGTGTTACTGTGTACAGCACTTTTGTTTTAAGTGGACACCAGTCTCAAAGCTATGCACACACAGTACCAGAGATCTCATGTCTTGACTTGACTCAAGTTGACAGAAAAGCAATGTTTCTGTCAGTAATACTACTAACTGTAATTATAGATAATGCAGCATTCATTACTATTGGTGAGGATACCATTTAGTTGCAAATTAAACATTAGGCTTCATAAAATGTGATAGGGATGTCATTCCAAAACCTTGTGGGGAGATCATGAATTATTGTATCGTGCTATTTTACTTAACAGTATATGCACAAATGCGCTTATTTTTATACAGTTAACATGATTGTGTTGACTACAGGTGCCAATAGTCTTTAATGACAATGATGTTTATTGCATATTCATGCCCTTCCGGGCTAAATGCATTGGATGACATAACATATTGTATGATACTAGTTACTAGTACGTAGGGAATTGTATAAGAAGAAAAACAAAACAAAACTAACAGCTACTGTATACTATAATTCATCTAACTCTAAAGCTTACAATAGCTTACTAGTTTCTTCTCTCCTCTTGAGACATGCGTACACGAATTCACAGAGTTTCTCAATCACCAGGTGTTTAGACGATGACATTATGTATGTGAACAGTTCGTCGTTTGTTAACTTTGTAAATCGCTGGCCCAGTTTAATAGTGTTAAAGAGAGAGATGCGTAGATCTCTGTACAATGGGCATTCCAGGACAAAATGTTTTTCATCTTCTATATATATACAATTATGGCTTACTGTCAATATCATGAAGTGAAAAAAGATACTGTAACAGTAACAGTATAGCTTTCAAAGGTCAAAGTAACCAACCTTCTTGATAATTACAGAATGATTTTACCGTTCTTAAGTAAATATCCTGAGGGAAAGTGACCTATGATGTGACAGACTACCTCTGTTCACTGTAGCCTAATGCATTGTATGACTCTACAACTTTGAATCAAGTGAAGAAAAAGTTATTTGATTTTTAAGGTACCATTACCTTTGTGATAATTGTAAGTAATTGTCCAACTGTTAAGCAGCCTTTGATGTGGTATAAAACATTCATGATATGTGGGTACTCGTAATTACTTGAAGGCACTTACAAACTTTTCAATAGAGTTGGTATTCCAAATATCACTCAATAAAAGCTGTGCTGAAGGCGAATGGTTTAGACTTAGACAAAAGAATTCCACCGACGCTGTCTTTGCTTAATGACGGGGTTTGCGGAGTAAAAAATTTACAGCCCTGAGCCATAACCAGGGGTCATTCCACCTCACTACCTGGTGACAGAGATAGCAATTACCCATCATGCACCCCTGCTGGGACAGAACGACTGTAGTATGTTATTTCTCTTTCCAGCAATGAGCAAAATAGATGTGTATGATAAATGGTATAGATTCAATAGCTCAGGGATTCAACAATATACAAATTGTTTTTAGAGAGACGTCTACAGAACTGAGGTCTCTTCACAGTCACTGACAGGGTTACAGAATATGTACATGTACTTCCGATTCTGAAAGCTGACTCAACTTGTTTGTGGTGACACTTTATGATGACTGATTTCTCCATTAAAAACAGATCTTTCACTCTGTGGCATTACGACAGTGACAGCCATTCTCAGTTGTTAAAAGTGTATTGTATAATTTTGAATTGCACTTTTAGCCATCACTGAATTGCACATTTAGCCATTACTGAAGGTACTTGATAACATTACACAATATTTATTCTAAGACCATCATTTGTTACCCACATGTGACTTTATTCATTGTGTTGGCAAGATCTACAAAATATAGAATTTGGATTCCTATATCTGCATGAAGTTAAAAGATACTGTTTTTTCACATGTTGATGCAGGAAACATCCGTGACTGTTACGACCTGTACCAGCGAGGTTACAGACTGAACCATGTGTACACCATCCCGGAGGACCCTTACCTGAAGACACCTGCCATTCCTGTGTACTGTGACATGAAGACAGCTGAGGGGGGATGGACTGTCTTTCAGAGGAGGTTTGACGGGTAAGTTTCTCCAAGCAACATGCATGTCTTGTAGTTTGTTGTTCACTGCCTTTGATTGTGCTTGATTGTGTGAGGTTAGGATGGATGTTCAGTAGAACCAGGGAAAACAAGGATGATTTCTATATACATGTAAGACGTTTTTTGTATACCACTGTTAAGCAACTTGTTCTTAATCTGAATTCATCTGCCAAGCTGTCAAGAGTGATGAGTTAGAACTGAAGAGACTACCCAACTGTTTGAACTTCTAAGATAAAGAAAGTCAGTCTTGTTGAAATAAAGTTACTGCCACTCAAGAGTTGACCCTGCTTCTCCAGTTTGCATTGGGTATGTTACCAACACAGATGAGCTTCCATGCTAAAACTGACTCTTGTTCTTACTGTTCCAGGTCAGTGAGTTTCGCTCGCAGCTGGATCGACTACAAGAATGGTTTCGGCCGAGTTACGGGCGAATACTGGCTGGGTCTGAACCAGATCTACCGCCTCAGCAACCAGGGGCACTACAAGCTCCGCGTGGATCTCGAGGACTGGGAAGGCAACAAGGCGTACGCCATCTACTCCTCCTTCCGAGTCTGTGAGGAGAACGAGGACTTCATGCTGAAGCTCGGAGGCTACACTGGAACGGCAGGAGACTCCATGAGTATGAACAATGGAAGGTCGTTCACTACCAAGGACAGGGACAATGATGCCATGGAGGGGAACTGTGCCCAGAGAGATGGGGGAGGGGGGTGGTGGTATGGGTCGTGCAGTCACTCCCTGCTGAATGGGAAGTACCAGAGGAGAGCGGATTCTGCCAACTTTCAGGGCATCGTGTGGTGGGACTGGAAGGGGGCTTTCTACTCCTTAAAGTCAGTGTCGATGAAGATCAGACCAGTCTGAACCAGTTCAGACCAGATCAAACAGGCAATGGGGCCCAGTTTGGACTGGCATCAACTGGAGGAGACTGCTTTGATCTGAGTGGAGAATATAAACCTATCTGAGTTTGCAACAGGCTGTCAGGTGGACTTGGCAGTTGAAGTGTAATATACTTATTTGGCTGGTCTTGTATAAATTGTTCCAAATGATCTCTTTGGCATTTGCGGTGACGTAAAATCTCTACTGCCATAAAAATAGACAAGAATGATAGTTAATTATTTTTAGTTGTTACAATGTGATGTGGAGGATTATGAATACCATATCTAGATTTGTAAAATAAAAACTTGTTATAATCAATTGTTGGATGTTAAACCACTGATGTGTTTGTAATCAGGAAGTCAGTTACAGACAGTATAATGTTAGGAATGCAAGAACATCATTTCCGACCATTTCTAAAAGGAATAGTGACTTTGTTAAAATTAGCCTGTATAACGCGTTTCAGGCCCTAAATCAACGGTTTTGAGCGAAAAAAAACGTCCAAAATTACATTATACGTATAATGTGCGGATTTTTTTTTAAAAGGTCGGGAGTATTTTTATATGCCAGTTTACATGCCAGTTTGAAACCTTGTGGTTGTACAGGAAGACCACCATAGCTGGTCTAGATGTATGTCAGACCATCAGTATGTATGCAGAACTTACTGTATCTATTTCCATACTTTAGCAGAAGTTTTTTTCTTGCTGTTACCAACAGACTGCCAAGTCCTGTCTGTAGAATTAGAATTATTGTATTCTGTGTTTTAGCTGTGACACCAGGTGTGTCACACCTGTTAATATTACATATTTTATAGTTTTTTCCTGAATTCCACATTTGCACCAGAAAAAAGCCTCTTACTTTGTACAATCAGGTTCACTGCTTTAGTGACAAGATCAACACAGCAAACAATGAGCCATGGCCCACTTGGTCTGAGAAATTTGTTGGATTGCATTCTTGTGGTCATGAGTAAAAGAAAAGATTGCATTTTACAACATTCAGCAAAGGTTGACAAGTGTGGTTTTCAGGTTGTGTAAAATATTTTTTTCTATGTTATGTAAAAAGCAATTTTTAGATGAATTTCCCTCGTAATGTCCATTAGGGTTTTATATTTTGATATACATTTTTTATATACAGGTGGGTTTATTGCCTTTCTGTTAAATGTCGTATAATGAGTATTACAACATGTATCATTACTTTTATGGTTATTAGGAATTAGGAATGAATTGATCTGTAAACACGGTGCAACTGTGTATTCAAGTATTACAATATACTGTTAGAAATATTTATTTAGAACAAAGGATGATGGACATTTGCTATATGACAGAGAATTTTTGAAGCAGTGTAACTTTTGCCCAGTGTATCCATGTGACATATTCATAACTTCATGTGTGATAGGTTATTCTGGTGTATACAGTAGGGAGGAACACTGTGTGTTTCATGCAGTTGGAGCATGTAAAAAACATATTAATCATGTCATCTACCTCTGGGTATTGTCATTTACGAGTCGTAATTTTGTATCAACATATTCCATGTTCCTGAAATAAAGCAGCTACAGTTTAAACAACGCAACCATGTCTGAATTGATCCTTTCATATCATGACTTTTTGTGTGATGATTGTTTATTTTTTATTGTCAATTTGCACATAAAAAGTAACAGTATTAAAAGAAATTATATACAAGCAAATATATGCTGGAGAGCCCAAGAAACCTGAAGGTTTGTCTAGTAGACTCTCCCAAATCCTATTAATTTTACGATCTCTTATTTACATACATTTATTACATTTACATTTAACTTGCAATGTATTAAGGGACAAGCAAACAAATTAACTCAAAATAGTTACAAGATAATATAAAGTTAACACGGCGAATTAGATATCTAAACAATAAAGTAAGACAATCAAGAACATATCATATTGAACAAAAAAATAAATTTCCATTAGTCAAATCATAACTTATTATGAGTAAGAACAACATAAGAAACCAATATTAACACAAAGAAAATATCATAGCATAAGATGATAGAAAGGCCTTTCTAAAAGATGTATACACTCATCCCTGGTGAAGAATGTCGAGTATGACTTTCTGAAGATGACTGGAAGAGCTCTTGATTTCGAAGATTTTAGTTTAGTAATTTGGACACAGGCTTTGCTGTATATTGCTTATACTCACTCACTCACTATCCGTGTAACGTCTCGTGGTCCTCTTATAAGTACATGTAGAGGAAAAGTGATCATCCTCGTTCCTGTAGTTGAGTCCAATATGTTACTAAGCCAAGTACATCTTCAGGTCAAAGTTCATTGATGGGTGGGTCAGATAAGTATTTAGGTGTGTGATGCTCCCTGGAGCCTGAAGGGACAGAATCGTAAAGGTTTGGCCACAGTTATGTAAATAAGCATGGATGACCCAGCAGGTTGGACAACCTATTTGACCCTATTGTTTACAGTTAATGCAGACATAGAGATTGACTTTCATACTTACAACATAGCACTGACACCATACATGTCACGTAGTTTGCATGTTTGACTGATTTCTTTTTAAGCTTGACATTTTCTTCTAATAGTTTGTATTCTTACTGTCTGCGAGTTTGATCCCATTGCATTATATACATTTTGGCTATTGGCTATTTACAATGACAATTCAAGTAGAACTGACTGTAAATAGCCAATTTCTCTCCAGTCCATTATGCTGATAATATCTGACAGTGTATACTCTGACAAAAGAAAAGCAGACAAATTGAGAAAAAGTTCATAGACCCTAGCCTGTAACAGTATTTACAAGGACTAATGGACTTTCATGTAGAGAACCCTAGAAATGTTTTTTATTGCATCAGCTTTGGCTTCAGAGACAAACCAGCATCAGACAAGTCTTCTTCGTACTCATCTTTCAAATTACAGGTGGTACCAATGATCAATAACTAATTGGTTAGTAGTGTATTGATCAATTGATGGAGCAACTTTCTCTCAGCCTACATGTACATTGTATATGGAAGCTGGACACCATCTTCTAGACTATTTGGACCAAGTTGAACAAGATTACTGTCTTGAGGTTTTTAATGTGACCTTATTACCTTATTACATATTACCTTTAATCCAGAGGAATTTGACTATAATTTATTCCAATAACATAATAGGTATTTGATATTATGATGTCCCCTCGAGGACTGGAAGCAATAAGTTGTTCCGGCACTGTAAAGCCTTCCTTTTCAGGTGCTAAAACATGTTAAACACACTCCAGTACAGAAACACACTGCTGCACTGTCCTGACGGGTCACTCTTCAACTTTAACCTCTGCTTCTGGGACACACAGCTGCACACCTGGATACCTGACCACTGGTCAATCTGTCTCTCAACTGGAAATCTTAAAGTTTGTGTTCTGAAATGTTCATGACAAACACATTCAGTGCTCTCCATTTAGCGAATGGTTCATTTGCTTATTTGATGGATCTCCATTAGTGAGTATACGTATACTACATATACTGCACTATTCTTCCTGGAGTCGTAAAAACACATATCATTACAAACTTATTAACACATTAGACGTATGTACACTTATTATAATCAGGATACTTACAACCTGTAACTGACAATGGTACTACAGTTTTGTAAATATTTGTATTATATTTAAAGCTTTTCAAATGTCTGATATAAACATTATAGGAGGTATAAACATCATAGGGATGGTCAATAAACAGTGTTGAGAAGTCTTATAAGAGGTCTTGAAGGAGTTGTCTCTTCCTCATAAGTACATTGTCTGCCACCCCTGCAGGGCCCCTTCAGTATGGCGCAGCATGTCCCATTATATGGTGACCTAATTTTATTGGGTTAACGTTAATCAAAGTAGACAGCATGACTTCAATAACCAAAGTATACTGTACACAGCTGTCTCAATAAATAGGAATAATGACTTTGTAATATCCTGCACACATTGTTTATTTTTAGTACTACTTACTACAACACATGATAAATTATATGTATGTCCTCCTTCTAACTTTTATCCCCCACATGTTTTACAGAGGCCATATTCTATTACTGGTAGCTCTTGTCCCAGATGAGAACTCGTGTGTAGTAGCTTTGCTTTGGGTCCAAATCTAATTTAGTAGTCCAAAATTTTGCTCAACTTTCACAAATGAAGTTAAGACCATAAAGTCTTATACCTGTCAGAGGATGGAGGCATCCTTTTTCCTCCTCTGAGGCTGACAGCAGTAAAGTAAGATGTTTAATAAGTTATCCTCCCCCGAAGGATGTGGAACAGTGCAGCTTTTGTGTGGACCGGGTTCCAGTTGATGAAGTCCAAAGCGGTCTGTGGACCACCCCCGGTGGCAGCCAACGCTTCTTGAACCAGATCGAAACCCTTGTCTAACCTTACGAACTTGAATGCCTCAGTTCTAACTGATGTTGTCATACATGCCGCACTGTGTTTACACATGGTGCAGGGATGGAATTTATAGAATTCTAAGTAGAAGGCGCAAAAACTGACAGTCTAAGCTCTGGACTTACAAGGACTAAATTCTGTCCCATTGATGCAACTCTACTCCTCCCCCTGCCTAAGGATGGGAATGTAGCCTCCTCTCCTACATACAACACAACACCTGCTCATGACAGTGACGTGGTATTAAGTATGATTATGTTTTCACAGGGTGACATGCTTCACAGGGGAGTAAAGTTGGAATTATGCCAAAGATGTTTTGTTCTTTATAGCTATAGATATAAGATAAGTCATCTGTTCTGTGAGCTATCATCCTTGCAACATTATCCTTAGAGTAACAAGTTCAAGTGTGAACTTACTTCTCACATGTAATATTTGGTAGATGTTGTCATCAAATGTTGATGGCAATTTCATTAAGATAATATACCACTTACAAAATTACAGTTTTGCACACACATGTATAATTTATGTTGAGGTCTGATGTACATTTAGTAATAACTTATTAATACATGGCTGCGTACAAGTCTATATGGTACCAGAGGCAGACATTGCAAAATTATGCAACACATACAGTAAGCAGCACTTTCTGAGACATGTATTGACCATGTCTTAAAGTGCAGTTGTTCATTTCAGTTGATATTGACACCAATGAGAGGACAAGGCCTTCTTGAAGACAAGTCACTCAGTGTGTGTTGATGTCTGTTTTCCCCTTCGCTGAGTGAAGCTATCCTATAGCTACCTGTAGGATTTGGAGATCGGAAGTTTGCAGACTCCCCGCCAGTCCTGGTCAAGGGTCATCAGATAGAGAAAAGTTAATCATCCTGGCAAAGGCCTGGATTTACCCTGAAGGTTATTACCAGATGGCACGGTGGAGTCTTCTACCCCACAGGGAGTGAGCATTCTCAAAGGAACAGCTTTATGAAATATGCTGAGTCAAAGACTGCCAGTTGTCTCTCTAGTAGTAGTAGGTGAAGTCAATGTAAAACTTGATAGTGTTTCTTTGTGTTTTTTTTTTTCAAAATTAAAGGCCTCAAGTCTGTTGTGGTCAGACCTTGGAGACCACAAACAGGCCGAACCAGGTCTGTGGGAGAAAGGCTCAGTAGAGGTCGTTAGATAGATTAAGAGATCAGTATTGTTGAAGGGAACTATAGATAGCAGAAAGTGTGGGCCTTGTGGGTGCTCTTTGATCTGGTGTGCATACGATAAGATAGCTATCAGCCAATCTAAAAATCACTTTTGAAGACCTTGATAAGTATTAGTGTTAAAGTCACCGTGCCTTCTGTGGCCTTTAGAATGTCAAAGTTCACTGCCTTAAATACCAAGAATACAATACACTGTATGTATTGAAAACATTTCTGTTGGGTCCCCCCTGGTGGACTTATGTTGACCTGCAGTAGCCTTGACTTGCTGCCCTCTCAGCAGGAGATGGAGAAACAGTCATGTACCACGTGTACATGTACATTAGTACACACTTACACTGAAGGTGGTCTGCTCATGAGCCATCTATGACAGCCTGTTGCTATTTGTAAGCCCAGCTGGAAACCAGCAGCTTATACTGGCAGCACTGTGAAGACTTATTGATAAGCTCTTTTGTTACACAGGCAAACAATGACAGTGACTTGAAATATATATTACTTAAGTCTGCACCAGAAAAAGAAACTCCTGGTTTGGACTGCAGACGGGAGTAACAGACATCATCACAGCTGTCAACACAGCCACGCACCACTACTGGGCAGAACATATAGCGACGCTACAGGATAACCGGCGTACAACAAAAGCCACTGAGTGGACACCAGGTTCTAGACTGAGTGGAGGAGATGCAGAGGGTGGTCCTGTATGAGATGGAGAGAGTGCAACACCTGGGTTCTGCATGGCCAAGAACTGAGAGACTAAGAAAGGACTGGAGTCAAGGGAGGAGTGAAGACACCCTGGAATGATGACGATGATGACAATGATGATGATGAAATCTGCACCTTGTATTTTCATTCCAAGACTGCATTGCAATTTCTTACTATATGTAAACTTAGCTTAAATGATATGTGCCTACCAAGCATATCTGCTACTGGGACATAACATTATTGTTCCCATGCCTAAATCTGTTGTTTTTTTGTTTCCTGTCCCTCCACAGTACGCCATGTGCGTAAAGATGAGAAGCGTTACTACGAGGACCTGCTGCAGTACAGCCGTGAGCACCTGCTGCTGTACCCGTACCACCTGTCTGACATCATGGTGAAGGGTCTGCGCATCACCCCCTTCTCCTACTACCTCAGGATCATGGAGGACACCATGGCCAACGAGAAGAGCTACGACTCACTCCCCAACTTCACTGCCGCTGACTGTGAGTTAGGAACAGTTACTGTAACTCTCAAATTGATACTGATGTATTTTTGTCCTGCATTGTTCGATTTATTGAAATTGTAACTATTATACACTTGGGACACAGGCAGCTGTTGCTGGTGTTGTATCCCATACATAGAAACAAATACAGGAGACAATACTCACATTTAAACTTGAGTTAAGTGAGAAAAGTCATGTAAAGTGCCTTTCCCAAGGGCACAAGATAGGTGACACGTCAGGACTCGAACCTAGGACCTCTTGGTTCTGAGTCGAGCCATTACGCCACAAAACCCCACAGAGTTAGAAACTGGAACTGCTAATACTTAAAGATGTATCGTTGTCTTGCATTTTCGAATTCAGAAGGTGCTGTGGTAAAGCTGCCCAATAATAAAGAATTGTTGAATAGTCAATTCACTATCAGATGTCTTCACTTTTGATATCATTTTGCCAGGTCTGCGGCTGATGGGCATTGGCAGGAACCAGTACATTGACCTGATGAACCAGTGCCGCTCATCAAAGGTAGATTGGTGTTCACACTTCTTGAACACATGTACATGTAGGTACTAGGCAAGTTGTTTGCCAACAGTATTTTCAGAACTAGAAAGAAAATTGACCACAAAGATTTTCATTTTGAATAAATAAAAAATTTGACATACCTTGGAACTTAGCTGCTGAGTAGTGTTACTACATTGACATAAAAGAACTTTATTGCTCGACAGTTGTACATGGTACAATGTATGGTAACGATTGAACATAGTACATGTGATATAACTGTAACAGACTTGAGTTGTTCTCTTTAGCAGTTATCAAAGTTGCTTGCAATGAAGTCATATTTGTCTTTCTCTTTAGAAATTTTTCCGGAGAAAGCCGATCAGGGACCTGCTACCGACCACCCCAGTGGACATCAGTCTGGAGCCGTGGTGGATCTCCCAGGCTGGGTACATCACAGAGGACGACATCAAGGTAGGCTGGACAGACACCAGGCACATGTCATTATGGTTTAAAACCCTTGTCCTGCTGGCATTTTTATACAATTTTTTAACTAATTTCATGTCTTAATCAGGTCATAGATTTACATTTTTTTGCCATGCGGTGGCTTAGTTACTTCCGCATTCATTGCATTTCATTGCAGTATGCTGCATTGCACAAGAAAAAAACCCAAATCATACCTATACAGGGTGCTACATGTATGTGTAAGATGGGATAAGGATTGTCAAGTTACATGTATATACTACAGTGTATGCTGTATGTCATTTTGATACATGGGGCTGAATTTTGAAGTCTTTGTTCTTGATTTTTCCTCCATCAGATGTGTAAAGTTTCTGAGAAGAACTTGGTGGACACAATCATAGACAGTGGGCCACAGGAGATCGGAATGCTGGACTACAAATATGTACAAAGTAAGTTAGATTTTGAAATAAGTACAATATGTGGAAAAAGCTGTTGGTAAAGTACCGGTAACAGAAGTGCTTAGAATTTGGTGCTGTGTTTACCATTTCCTGCTGGGCTTATCCTTGATCATGACTACTCAAATACAAAAAAAACATTGGATGTTACACATAGAACTTGAGCTACATCTTTCTTCATGTAGGTTTCATTATTTACATTGTATGTTCTCTGTCTTTAACAGGTTTGTACCACAAGGGACTTGTGTATCTGGAGGTACCTATAAATGATGATGACTGCATCATTGGTAAGTTCTGCAGTTGTAACAACAGTTACCGGTACGCGGTCTGTAATGGCAAAATTTTATGATCAAGTCCATAGCCTTATTCGTGCCTTTCTTAACACTGTTGAAGAGATATGAGAGTCTTACTACATGTAAATACTTTTACATTTACAGCAAGTTTTTTCCTTTGATGTTAATGCTAATTTGATCCCTTCAGTTCCCCCTCTGGAAGGTTTTGTGATGAACCGAGTGCAGGGTGACTATCTAGAGACTCTGTTGTACAAGATCTTTGTGTCCATCGATGAGCACACAACAGTCACTGAGCTGGCCAATGTCCTGCAGATTGATCTGCAGCTAGTCAAGGTAGAGGTTTCATCAACATCTGCACTGTATGTGTGTTTGATAATTTTTTTTTTATCTTTAAGCCTACACAGTCTCAATGGAATGTTTAAGATACAACATCATCGATTCCTGCTATAGGTTGAACATAATCCCAAAATACAGTGCCTAAAACAGTTGCCCATCTATAAGAAGTATAAGTGTATACCCAGGTTGCAGCAGGTTGTCTAAAATTTGCTTCATCCCTCCTCCTGGTTGTGTGATTAAGCTCACATTAGACATGCCTGTGTTGATAGTTGTATGAGTAACTGTGAGGATTTTTCCAATGTATAATATTATAGAATGCAGTGTCTATGTTCTGCCGACTGGGTTTTGCCAAGAAGAAGGGATCTGACCCAGATGGTGACAGCCTCCATCCTTCCTGGAGAAACAGGCCCATCTCTACACAGAAGAAGTGAGTTCCTTTTGTCTCCCAACAGTTTTCTGTGACAACTGATACAAGATATCCTGTACACCTTAAGGGTTTTTAAGTATGATTTTCATGATGTTTTAAGGTACCAACAAAGATTACCTTTTGCTAGGTGTTTATGTGTGTGTGTGTGTGTGTGTGTGTGTGTGTGCAAGATCTAACAAGGCAGAGGACAATCCATTTTAATTACACGGTAATGTATTAGAAACAAAGTAGGCGATATGTTAACCAATATGGATAGTTACCACAAGGTGTGATTGCAAGCATTTTGGGATGTGTTATCTGTATGTGACTGCAGTTCAGCACCAAGGACATGTACATGATGGTTGATACTGTCATAAGCCAGAATGAACGTGACCAATACTAACAATGTTTATCTCCTGACTGCTGTTCCCAGGCTGTCCCAGGAGGAACAGCTGCTGATTGACTGGGGTTCTACTGTCCAGCCTGCCAGCCTGGAGCTGTCAGCTGATGAGGTGGACACAGCCAGTCTGGAAGAGCACAGCTCAGGTACAAACAACTTCTCACCTTGCCTACAATCTTTAACTTGACGCATGTTGAAGTCTATCTTTTTCAGTATGTTCGAATAAATTTGACATGTTTTGCCTACATTAATTGCTCTGTCTGTAAGATTTGAGTTGCATATTCAGGGTTCTCTACAGAAATTCTGAGGGGAGAGGTGCTCAGAATTGGTTGATGAAAAATCAGCAAATTTTCATGAAATACTAAGATAAAACCCTAAATTTGAACATTTTGGCAGAGGTGCTAGGATTTGGGGGAGAGGGGGAGCACCCTTTCTTCATTGCTTGGAGAGAGCCCTGCCTATTCAACTTATGAAATACAAGGCTTTATTTGAAGCATCTCTGTTCCCCATAACTAGCTGACACAGCTAGCATTGGTAGTGCCACGACCTCAGGCTACACGAAGAGGATTGGGTTCCTGTTTGACTCCACACTCACAGCCTTCCTCATGATGGGCAATCTGTCTCCTGTAAGTACTGGCTCCATTACTGCTACAGACTGCACTTAAAGGTTTCTGCCTTCCCGTAGGCAGTACATTTACAATGCAAAGTTATGACAAAGTTATCTTTGTCTTATAATTATAATCTTCATAGTTTCTCCTTGGAAAGCCCTCCCCACTCGGTACGTGGCAGCACAGCATCATCACTAGAAAGCTTTAAACAACTCCTGCAATTAACTGTGCAAAGATTGATTGTAACAAGTCCTTAAGTGTGATATAGCTAGCCGCAGCTGTGCCGCATGCCTGCGAAGCTGGTGTGTTACACTGAAGGGTGGATATACGGACTGTACTGATACAGATACAGACTGATGACGATTCTGATATAGAAGTTGAGGTTGAAGGTTACTAGAGACTGATGCTGTTGCCTTGTTAGCAAACTTGAGGAGCTACACTGCTGCAATTCATTACCAACCCCTGCCTGTCCTTTCTACAAACTACAGGGTCTAAAGAGCCATGCAGTCACCATGTTTGAGGTGGGGAAACTGTGTGACGAGTCACTGGATAGTTTCCTGGCAGAGTTGGAGAAGGTGGGTTTGTCACATGCACCACAGCATTTATTTATTTATGCAGATTTACCACATTTGTGAAAGGATTGACATCATGTTTTGTAGAGTGGATAAACTGGAAAAATATCTTGAAAAGTTGTAATGTTCACAATGTGGCTGTGCACTACCACATGTGTTAGTTTAGGTTTAGTTTGTAGGCATTGGGAACACAGTATTACTGGACTGTAGTTCAGCGCCAAGGACATACATATACACATAATGGTTGATAGTACCATAAGCCAGAATGAACATGACCATTTACAATATTTCTGTCCTGAAGTCATGGTCCAAAAGATGATACTCCATGCTTCATTATCATTATCATTAGGAAGCAAAGATTCTTAGCAAGAGACTGTGTTTTCTACTTTAATATACAAATGTACAAAAAACATGTTGTAGGAAGCTGTTCCTTTTGTTGATACCTGTAGCTGGTTCAAAATGTCTGTTTTCTGCCTACAGATAGAGACAGTAGGAGAGGGAGAGGCCCAGCGCTACTTTGAGCATGCTAACACCTTAAGGAAGACCCTCGTGTTCTTAAGACACAACAAGGACCTTTCCCCCGACCCTGACTTCCAGAACATGGGTCTGGGGGTGGATCTGGTTCGCTGTGAGAGCCTTCTAGGACTGGACCCGGGCACGTGCAGTAGGGTGCTCAACAAAAACTACACGTAAGGAGAATTCTCAACTTCCAACATCACAGTATCTCAGTATTCTTAACATCACAAAACCCACACATTATAGAAAAAGTAGGATCATTCCTCTTCCATTGTCTTAGAAAAAGAAGTCAAACCCAATAAGTTCAAATTTAGTGTTTAATATTTAGTAGTAGTTACATACTGTACTGTTATTACCTTCGCCAAGAAGGTTGTGTTTTATTATCCATCCTTTATTTTCATGTTACATGTACTTGCAATTAGCCTATGGGCAAGAACTTCCAATAAACTTTCTTCAGCATCTAAATACATGTATGTCACATCTACGAGCTGCTAGTCTTACCATTAATGAAACCTTTACTAGTTTTAAAACTAGTCATGAAGGCTAGTCAATGATTTTGAAATGTTCATCTGGCTGCACTTCCATTTGTGTAGGTTGCTGATCTCCATGGCACCACTGAGCAACGAGATCCGGCCCGTCAGCAGTTGCACCCCACAGCACATCGGCCCTGCCATTCCTGAGGTAGGCCCAAACTGCAGTCCACCACACCACTTTGTCTGATGCTTTATCAACGAAAATTTACAGTCTACTTGCAATTGACATGCTTCTGTATCTGTTTATCTAGGTCAATGTGTACATAATGCTTTGTAGCGATATGAAATGTACATGTACAATGTATAATTTTTCTGTAATGTTTTACCACAATCCAGGTGAACTCCATCTGGTTTAAGTTGTTCCTGTACCATGTGACTGGATGTGGACCCCCAACACTGCTTCTGGTGAGGTCTTAACTTTTATATCTTACAAAGCATAAAATTTTGTTATCCTCCTGTGGAATAACTGTAAAATTGAACTTAATATGGTAGATATTTAATGATAACGAACACACTAAGTCTTGGATACATCAGTGAAGGTTAGACATCCAGGTAATAAGATACGCCAAAAAGCAGTTACTTGAGCAACTGAATATGATTTTGGAAATGGTCAGACATTTCAGGTAGCATCCACTACCTTCCTTTTATCAGTGACACTGAGTGATAGTGGATGCTACCTGAAATGTCTGACCATTTCCAAAATAATATCTAGTTGCTTGAGTAACTGTTTTTTGGCATATTTTATTACCTGGATGTCTACAAAATGTAACCTTCACCGATGTAAGTCCTGGACATTGAATATTGCTCATGCATGAGTTTTGGTGTGTCCTGTGATCACAGGTGCGAGGTACGCGGTTACGCCGGCTGCCCTCCGTGTTCCAGGAGTACGACCGGCTCCTCATCACCACCTGGGGTCACGACCCGGGTGTGGTGGCCACGTCCAACGTCCTCCTGACACTGAACGATGCGCTCACACACTCCGCTGTGCTCATACAGGTACAGATTGTTTGCTTATTTGAATGTTTGTTTAGGGTCTCCGTTAGTGTGAATTTCACACTACTCTTCCTGAAGTAGTGAATCATTATGGGTTCACCATGGTGGTGAACCCATATTGCTTTTTCTGATGTTTCTTCTTCTCCTTCTCCTTCTCCTTCTCCTGCCATTTTTTAAATGGATTCAGCTTCTTCATTTTAGGGCCTAAGGTCCTGAAATTTGGTATGGAGGTACAGTGGGCAAATACCCCTAGGCGTTTTTTAAATTTTTGTGATACAGGCTTTTAGAATGGTTTTATTTGAGTTTTTTGGCTGTGTTATAGCAAATGTATTACTGTGTATTAAAAATCCTAACCAATAAAGTAGGGAATAGCTATCCAACTGTTGTTTTAGTTGTATGTTACTTCATATTATAGTTATATCAATGTAAATCATTGTTTTCCCTTGTGTTTCTCATTCTTTCCCTGCCATGTCGTAAAATGTGGTGAACCCATCGCTGTATTTGCTCCAAAGCAAATATTGGCCTTTCTAGTTAGATAGTAGTATTAGGACCATGGCACACTGGGGCATGCCCCTACTCTTTTTTGAAAAGTGTGGTGGGTTCTTTAACATGTGTGGGGTGTGGCTTACCCCAAACATGGGACCTCCATTTAAAGTCCTATCCGAGGGACGTCCCGAACCAAAGCTAGGTACTCATTTTCACCTGAGTAAAGTGAGGAAAGCTATCTCTGTTGACCGCACCAGTAATATCTGCTCTTGCCTGTTGTCCCAGGCCCATGGACTGTACACAGATGGTGAGACAGAGTATGTTCCCTTCCCTCTGGAGGACACAGATGACAAAGGTAGGGATGGACCACCGATCTAGCTGAAATCTGTTAATTAGCTTCTGTACTTCATGGTCATTTGTTGTTGTTGTTGTTGTTGTTGTTGTTAGTCATCATCTTCAGAGGTGAATCATGATATCATGCTTTTTCTATAAGCTTATGGCATTGTCATTTATGGACACCATATTAAGTGCAAAAATGCCTTACCGTGTGTTTTTTCAGTGTTATTCTCCAGGAACATGATGCAGGCTCACTATGCTGTGCAGAAGCTGGCCTCCCAGCTGGACCTCAGCCACACCTGTGGTTATGTCACCATGCTGAAGACTGGCAAGACTCATCGACCCTCCTCCCAGGTCATCACCATGCCAACACAACAAGGGCAGAACGGCACGGACGGACAGAAGGAGGGATCCTCGAACGGAGAGAACAGTGGAGACTCGTTTGTGATGGTGAATCGGGACACACTCTCGCTCGACGTCTCCTCACCACTGAGGAACAATGGAAGAAAAGAAGGGCAGGTGGAGGAGACAGAGGCTGAGTGGGTGATGCTGGACATGTTCTATGGGATCCCACTGTTTAACGGGGAACTGAACACGCGGGTGTGTGAGAGGATGGCTGCTCAGGGGCTGTGTAGGCTGGAGAGGTGAGTACTCGAAAAAAGCTGTCTACATAGTATGTTTATTATAGAACTACATCATAGCATTTTACATGATGATCTTCCAAACATCGTAATGCTAACTAAGTAGTAATACTGATCTTGTTATACAACATTTATTGTTTACAATGCACATTGCAGATCTGAATACTGCAGTCATATACCTTTTGTTTGGTATAGATTGAACTAGTAGAACATTACATGAGATCTTAAAGGTATCTTACTGTTTCTGAATCTTCATTTCAACTCCCTCTGCAGCCTTGGGGAGCTGCTCCACTCCAGTCGAAAACTGGTACTGCAGCTGCTGGACTTCATATCAGAAAACCAGGTCTGCATCATAACTTGCCTTTATCTTAATATTAATTGGGGCATTTGGAGGTGTAAATATGTCTAAAGGCTATAGGAATTTCAGGAAAAAATTTCTCCTCAATTTATTATGATGTTTGCATTTATCCTGTTGCAGTAGGGATTTGTCTACATTTGCTATATCTACAATAGTACTTTTCATATGTGCTGAATATAAATTAATCCAACTGTATTGATGTAGCCTCAGTTGAAGAATTGTTTCTTTGATCCATATTAGTTAAGAAAATGAAGTCATTAGTGATATACATTTGTACTTAACAACATAAATACTGTTCCATCAGGATCTGCCCATTGTACCAGAGCAGGGGGGAGAAGGCCCCGCCCCTGTTGGAGGGACCACGAGCCAGGACCATGGTGTGCCCCTCCCCACCAGAAATCTACTCTTCCATGAGGGGAAACTAACAATGTGGGACGGCAAGTAGGACTGGGAGGCCAGCACTGCTGCTTTCATGCTCATCTCTTCTATTTTATTGTATCATCTCCTGTCATTGCTTTTTTGGATTGTCCAACAGAACTGGGCATCTACATGTATGTGTGTGTGTGTAGGATCCCTTGGCATGCAGACTTTTCTCTGAGAAGATGTGAAGGTCCAAATGATCTTTTAGCTTCTACTGTGTCGGAGGTTGAAATATGATTATGACAGTGTTGTATTTGTTGCCATTCCAGAAAATATATATTTACCAACATTAGAGAAATGTTGTATTTGAAAACATACAAAATTTATTTAGTCAACAGCCCAGTACAGCCTTTAAGGAGTACAAACTGGAAAAATTGTGTGAAACAAATTTTATTCAAAGGATACAAAAAAATATAATGAAACTATCAGTGATACAGAAAATGGCATTACCGGTAGATAAGAAATCTTAACTCTTCTAAAGATACCCTTCTAAATAACCTTCACACAATTTGTCACTTTCATGACCACGGTAGTCATATGAATTCTGTTTATCAACTTATTGTACAGATAGTAATTTGTTTAAAATCTGTATTTCACACTCTCCTTGAGTATGGTAGAACACAATATCTAGCCTGTGAAACTTGTATTTCAAGGACACCAACCTCAAAAAGAGTCTTGAAATTAACCAATATTGTGCAATCCTCCATTCCAAAGATGTTGGCATCTTTAGAGAACAATATATGGAAACAAGTACTTGCTGTAAGTTTACCCGTGTCATTATTATCACTCAGCTATATGCAAAATGACCTGAAACCCAAAACCCCTTCTCTTAATACACAAGAACATGTCAATATACTCCAGTTACCAAGCACTCTCTGGTTATGCTTAGTGACAGAACAAACTCTTGTGTTGACCAAAACAATATCCTATTAAAATGTTTCTCTATCATGATGTTTACAAAACTATATACATATTAAAGGTTTAATACCTTTCTTCCTTTTACTTAGCAAAGAAAGCCTATTTGTAATATATTAAGTTAAAGAACAAAATATGTCCTGTGTTGGAAACAAATGCTACTTAGTGCTAAGATAAATATTCAAATAGATGTGCAATGATTCACCCTATATACATACTGTATCATAGCTATTACAGCCAGAACCTGTCAGGTGCATTAGCCTGTTGGTCTGAGATTTGTTGATCATGACCAGGACGATATATTTACATTGTTATGGTGTTAAACCATTTGGCAACAGTACATATTTCTTGGAAACATACCTAGCTTCAACTTTAAGGCTTGATAGTCAAAAGTCTAATAAAGAGTTGGCAAACAAACCCAAATGGGCAATAGTCTCACAGATACTCATTTTTACCAAGTACTTTTATCTCAGCATAAATCTACCAGATAGGAAGACAATTTACTTTTAAGAGTTCTACATGTAGAGATGTTGAGGTAGATAACTCACACGTCAATTTTTACAAAATGTTTGAAGCCATCTAAATATCCCTGTGAACTTATAAAACAGCTTCACACCAATTCAGATGTGCTTGTGGGTAACAACAGGCAGTGTACATGTAGGATGTATTCTCAATAGGGCATGCTTCCTACAAAAATTCATTGACAAACTTTGTCATTGGATGTTGTTTGCTGGCATTCTGTTCCTGGTCGTGTCCAGCTTTAAGAGTGATGGAGCCTTGGACAGTCTACAGAAATGTGTATTCCCAGTTCTCACATCGACATCTGTGTGTACACCATCATCAGGCTGCTGCTCCTGCCAGCACTTCATCTGCCATCCCGTTAGCCTGGGGAAACAAACAGGAAATCAAACGATTCATGCCTCTGTGGTACAAAACTAATCCACAGCATTAATGCATCAATGGAAAAAAATACTTTCCTTAATGATAACAGAAGGGACAGATGTTAACTGCCAAGGGTGTCCTCCTCATCACAGATCAACTGTCTTACAACAGCACGTTGGCAGAACGTACTGCGCCTGCGCAAAACCCCCATTTTTTACAGTTTTCATAGGGATCTTTGGTCAACATTGCATCAGAAGTTTGCCAGTTGCAGTGTTTTTTCTGACATAACATTTCTTTACAAGCTCTTTACAACCCCCTTTACATTATGATACATGCACTGCATAATTATCTAAATGTATGTATGTACATGTATAAAGTCCCATTTGTGAATAACTGGTTCTCACCCAGAGGAAGAATGTCGCCGCCCCGGCGCTGTGGTCCCGCACCTCCTCCAGGCGGAACGGCACCAGCATCTCCTGCACTTTGGTTGCCATGGCAACTGGCACCTTGGTAACGTCGCAATGCTCCACTCTCTGCTTCAGGGCGTCCTTGCCTGTCTTACCCACCAGTGTCTTCAAGGTGGACCAGTCCTGGATAACACAAGGAAAAGAGATGCTCACCATAGCTATAGAGTATTCCGCTCTCAAGCAGGGATCATATGAATCTACAGACAAATGTGACCAACAGTCCACCCCTGCTGGTTGCTAGGCAGTGCTACACCCACCTTGATATCTTTCTCGTTCTCCCCCAGTAGCAGGAAGGTCGCAGTCATGACTTTGTGGACGGGCTCAGAGGCATTCTTGTAGGACCGGATTTCAGCAATGGTCGACTGTTTGATGTTCAGGACCTGTTCAATCAACAAACCCTCAGTGAAAAGCTGCTGTAACTGAAATCATTAGACTGTGCCAAATTGTCCATGCTTTGTATATCAAACATTTCTCTAACCATCCTACAGTACATGTAGTTGTTATGGTGTGCTGATACAAAAAATGAGCAAATCAGCTTGATGTTCAACAACTGTGTGTACATTATGTAGAGACAAACACTTTTCTCTGCATCTTAAAATTCCATTTGCTCTGACACCATGCCCTAGGCAAGGCCCCCTACCTCCTGCCTGAGTTTGTCCATCTGCTTGATGAGGATGACCATCTTGTTGGCTCGTGCGATGTCGTTAGACATGACATCCTGCAGCCCTTTCTTCTTGATCTCTCCCACAACAGTCCCAATTTTCGACAGCTGCCTGCTAGATATAGCCTTGTCCAATGCTGCAGAAAAGGCAACGATGATACAAAGAAGTCTGGAGATGCAGCATGACATCTAAGTTATAAGTCTCTACCTCTAAATCTGTAGCCTGGTATCCAGTCTATTGTGGTTGGGGCTCTAATAGATTTCCCCCATCCAGCTCAACAGACCACCCAGTAGGAGTACGCCTGAAGGAGTTTTGCACGCCAAGAGCTGATTAGCCCCACAACAATAGACGATCCCGCCCCAACCATGATAAACTGACAAATATGAATCTACTTACAAATGTACCAAAACTGCAGGGTACTCACCTGCCTTCAGCTCAAGCACCTGCAGCTGTTTGTGTGCTGCTGGCAGATCTCCAGAGAAGTCCTCCAACTTAGCATCTAGGAACTCTTTGATGGCTTTCCGGATCTCATTGGCATCTTTGGATGTCTGAGCCTCCTTAAGCTTCATGCGGATTTCCTCCTCTATTTAATAAAATTAGGAAGACATATCAGTAACATAGAAGTTTGGTCTACTTTAAATCCTGAAAATCACACTATGAGCATCTGTAGTAGCCTGATAGACATGTCTTTTAAAAGCTGCAACAGACATGAAGTTATAGTCAGTCTTTCCCCAGTGAAGAAGGTGTGAAACAGAATCCATGCATTAGACAGTGGACAATAGACACCACAAGCACAGCCACATGCAAGGACACATTGACCTAGAAGAAACACATTGACGTAGAAGAAACACATTGACGTTTGAAGTTTGAAGTTTATTTCGTATTGACGTAGAAGAAACACATTGACGTAGAAGAAACACAATTGACGTAGAAGAAATCAGCATGCAGACAGACATCATTACATAAAACCCCACCACGTTCAGGTGACAGGTCTTGTGTCTCCTCTACTGTGTCCTCTACATGTACATCAGCTGTAATGGTTTGCTTCTCGGGTGTATCTTCCTGTGGTGTGACCTCTTCTGCGGCTGGCTCCTCAGTCTCACTACTTGTCTCAGCTTTGTCCTCACTGCTACTCCGAGGCTCTTCAGACTTCTCCTTGTCAGTCTTTTGTTTGTGTTTCTCAGCTGGCTCCCCACACTCTTCACAGTTTATCTCAGATTTCTTATCACTGTTACTCTGAGTCTCATCAATTGTCTCAAGTTTATCGGCTTTTCCTGCACCCTCTGCCTTCAAGTTTCCCCTTTGGTGCCCATTTTTGACGGCAGATGTTGCCCTGTTCTTGTCTCTCGTTCCCGCCTGCTTATGTTGGCTCTTGTCAGACAGGGCTGCCTGTTGCTGCCTTTCCTTCCCATGGTGCACTTGTGTGCTGGAGGGTGCTACATCTTCAGGGAAAGGCAGCATATAGGTAGTCTTGTGTAACAGATTTTACCAACGGAACCTACTCCTACTTTCTATATAATCTGTTTTTATGCCCACACACTTTCTTATCTGTTTTCATGCCCACACTTTATAATGTGCCGAAGCAGCCATGTGGCAAAACTAAGTACTTCTAAAACATCTAGGATAGGATACCATCATATACATTGTAGGTATTTCTTTAAAATATTTTCAATTAGATATGTTGCTTCAAACCCTTCAAACGAACATGCACAGAATGATGGTAAATGACATCCCACCTTTGATGAGTATTGCATCAGCATCGCCATCATGCACCTTGTTGAGCTGTTGTGACAGGACCCGATTGTTTTGCTGTAAAACAAAAGAGTTTTCACACAAAGTCACAAACTAATGATTACTATTAGAGATTTTGTAAACTTTAGGATAGAAGTGCCAAAAAGCCCCTTTTCAATCCCCCTTGTGGGGTACATGTTTTGGTTTTTCTTTTAATGCCCATGATCATGATAATGATCATTCTGGCATACTCATTAACGTTCACCTGAGCAAAGTGAAGCAAGTCATGTAAAGTGCCTTTCCTAAGGGCACAAGGTTGGTGACGTGGCAGGATTCAAACCCGGGACCTCTTGGTTCTAATCAGAATGATCTGCCCTTACGCCACACAACCCCACATACCGGTACATGTATATGTAACTCACGAGCAAGCCCTGTACACACCTGTAGCTTCTTGACCTTGGCCTGCAGTGTTCTGACCTTCAGCTGCTTCTGCATGCGGCTGTTCTCCTCCTCCAGACGTCTTGCCACCAGGAACAGCTCCTTCTCCTCGGGAGAGGCGTCTTCGGGGAGCGGCTGGACACCCGACTCGTTCTCATAGTGACCGGCACCTGAGGAAGTGATGACCACCTCTGTGTCATCATCACCTGTTGGACAGGAAGTTATGTGTAGGTACCACCAGGCTGTAGTGGCGTCATTTGCGCAAAAGCATCAAGTCCTATAAACGTCCCTCAAAAAGTGTATTATACACAGATTTTTGTGTGCTTGGTTTGACTCTCATTATCATACAGGGTACCTCAAATTCCCTGGATATGATATACATTATCTTGAAATCATTAACGTTTCAAAGGTTTTGCATGCACTAATATTATAATAGCGTTTTGGTTAAGAACCCACCTGTGACCCAGCTGTTTTTAGGATGCCTCCTCCTGTTCAGGCAGGCATGGCAGCAGGTACAGTGACGGGCCACCAGTGACAGTGGGGACAGCCTCAACTCACCTTCCTTAGGCTGTCAGTGAAGAAAAAAAGACAGGTTTCAACTTGTAGCAAAATGGTAGCATTGCTTATAGAAACTGTAACTTTTTTCAAAAAGTTGCTATTGATCAATACACTGTGTACTACATATCAGTACGTGGAAAGGGGCATTGACAAAAGGACGATGACCAGTGACATATGTTTCATTCCCTTCTATACATTCCCTTCTATAAGAAACACAACTAAAGTCCACTGTACACTCACCTCCTTGACCTGCCTCGGTGCCTTGTACATCCGGTAGAGGGCGACTGAGCCCAGGGCACACCATATCTCCACCACGGAGATGATAATGAACCCGATCTCAAACGAAATGTTACGGTCAAGTATGGAGGTTGACCGCACCTCCTATAGGGGGAGAAGTCAGCATCAAAACCTGCCCCTTACTTTACCGTATGGTCTGAGTATCTGCCTGAGGTATGGCTAAACTGTACTTTACGGCCCAAATGCTAGCATTTTTCGACCGACGAACAAACCGTGGGTCGGTGACCTATTAGCTTTTCACGTTCAGCAACGTATATGCGTTCTAACTACATTGCATTTCAGCAGTACATGTATTTCAGGAACTCACAAAATATGTCGTTGTCTAATCTACGTCGTATTTTAGCAAAATACGTCGATGGCTAAACCTACGTATTGGGAACTAAGACGTAACGTTCCATCTTTGGCACATATTTGGTCTCCCAAGTAAAGAGGAAAGACGGACTTACCAGGAAGAGATCCACCATGGCGATGATGAACATGACAGGCCCAAACAGGATGCTGTTGATGAGGCAGTTGATCCACTGCTTTCGGGTCTGGAAAGACAACACAGTTGGTGGAACCAGATAGTTCATGGACAGTGGACTCAACAGTAGCAGACACATTATTTTCATAATGTTCTGTGTGAAGCCTGAAATCTTGAGAAAACATGACATCTTACCTGTTCCTGGACATCTGGCTTATAGGGCGACACCAGTAGGCCCAGTACTCCTGCAACCATGAACTACACAGGAACAAATACATATATATTAAAAAAGTTAAAACAACTATACTTCCTGTGCCCTAGCTTGGAACGGTACAGAAAAGGGTAGCAGCAACTACCTTCCCCGAGATCTCCACCATACTATTAAAGATGCTGCTTCAAGTTAACTTTGCAGCACTGCCTACTGCGTTGAAGAAAACTACCTGCGCTGCCCACTGTACATTTGTAGTTGCAAAATCGGCTTGTTGAAGACGTACGTTTACATGATTCTGACGATGATTAACAAAACTACAAACATATTATCAACACGATCAACAGGCGATAAAAGAAATAGCTATTGACCTTTTGTTGCTGTTAGTTAGTAGCATCTTTATCAAACTCGGGTTATGCTTTTCAAACAGATGCCATTGAGCATTGGAAAAGTGAATTGGTGGATTAAAACCTAAATCAGAAGTACTCACGGAAATCCCACACCAGATGGGCGCTGCGAGTAAGCTGACTTCAAACCCCCCGCCCGGGTTTGCCTGCACGTGAGTCACGATGTCTGCGACTCCAAGCGACACCGCTAGGAGGCCCAGCAACAGGTGTGCCGCGGCCAAAAACCACAGAACTTTGAACGGAAAAGTCATAGTTTCGTCTCTGGTTTTACTGGCCACAGAAGACTTGCTGTATCCGAAACAGACGTAACTTGTCACTGTCCCACGTCACTAGACGTGAGAAAATTCCTCAAAGTCTTCAGCTACAGATCTAGATCAATTAACTGGACACGTCGGAGCTTGCTAGTATTTGTAAGTTCGAAATGATATGTGTATAGTCAGGAAATCCACGGCCTCGGGCGCATCTCGTTTGAACACGTTTGCACCTCAAACTGGCGACAAAGTTGGCAGGCTGGTCCGTTTTTGTCTCGTCTACAAGTTCTGCAAATGAAGAGAAAAAACTCGTTACTGACTGATGAATGCGTAACATGTAATCATAGAATGTTTGTTGTATTTTTGTGATTGTCAGTGTGCGTGTATTCGCTTGCATTCTTCCCTTTTCGTCCACAGTGGGCGTCTTTGGGATAACTACTCAATGTCATGTATTACGAAGATTTCTGGTGAGGAAACCATTTCAAGTCTTCTTGTTAAGAAGATTTAAACGAAAGGTTAGTCCGACGATTAGCAGTCTTACCTGACCAAAATCAGCTCAGCACCTCCAAACCCAACACGTTCTCTGAACAAGCGTCTACGTACGTGTAGGTTTTTGTATCCACCCGAAAACAGAGGCCCACATTTACCTGGTTTCCATAGGTTACCAGGTTTGTTTTTATTACATTTGTTGTTCAACTGTGGGATGTTTTTACAGACTGGTACTTCAAGAACTTTTCTGCGGAACGTCCTTTCTGGATCGTTCTGAATCAGGCCACACTGAGTATTGAGAATGCGTATTCATTCTTGCACAAATTCCCATGTCCTCTTTCAATCTCACATTTTTCTAATCCCAAGACATCATTGAAGAAATCGAGCCTTTTCATTACCTATACTGAACAGAGACTGATGCACGTAGCGCCTGTACACCACGCTACCATAACATTGCGTAGGGGGTCGAGATACCTTAAATGTATAAAAGAAACGCACTAATGGTATGGTTCTGTTTGGTGTAGAAAAACAAGTTTTCGTTTTGAACTCGTATATTTTTGTGATTTAGATATATGAACAAAAGCTTGAATTTGTTAAAACCAGTCAAATGTTTATCCGTAACACCTCGTCTATTTTGGACAAGGTCCATGTTTTCGCCATCAATCTTTTATGGTCACTTGCCACTGCGTACGCAGCCATTTTTCGTCGTTTGCGAACTTCCTATTGTTAGCAGTAGTTGATTTGACTTCTGTTAAAGCGCTCGTGATTTCTATCCGATTCTAAACTGAAAAAGGTCAGCTTACCAGCCAGGTCTGCACGCTGTCCGCAGGAGAAGACAGTTGTTCAAGAGGAGAGAGGAAGCCATACTGAGTGAACCGCCAGACTCTTCCAAACACTTCCCTGTTGTGCCACACTTTCACCTGCGCTACGTGACTGAAGGCGCGGCTGAATGAAAAATCAAGTTGTTGCGAATTGGCGGCTTGAGTGTTTCACGGCTTCTTGGTTTACAGTTAAGATGCGTTCGTCTCGCCCTTCGGCCAGTTCTTGTTCGCAGCAACCGTAACACCTTTCCGCTGGAGAGCCAAATGGTCACTTGAGTACGTTTGTGCGGAGCCAACAGTCAACACTTGAAGGGAAAGCTACGCAAAGTATTTTTGTGTTCCCTAGTGACGTTTTACCAGTTTATGTTTGTCGACTAATCGATTGGCGATATGTCATACATTATACTATACTATATTATAAATAATATTATGCGATACTACAATTAGGATCACATGAGGATCGTGGGACAAACGTCCAGTAGTTAATATATAACGTGCGCTTATATCAAACTTTTCAGAATTTCCTTGTGTCGTTCGTAGATATTCTTCAGTAAATTCTCACCTGACATTTGCAGTATATGCCTAGAATGTAAATGTGTCCAAATTACAATGTACATGTATTTCCTGATGTACATGTTGCCGGGCTATACCCACCATGCCCGTAGCCAGGGGGGGTTCGGAAGAACCCCCCCACAAGGCTCAAAGGTCCACTTTTTGGTCCACTTTTTATGTAAAGGTCCACTTTTTGGTCCACATTTTATGTAAAGGTCCACTTTTTGGTCCACGTTTTATGTAGAAAAACTGCTCCCTTTGTCATTGAATAAAAATCTATCTCTGATTTTTTCTTGGAAATCCTCTTGAAAACGCACGAAATGCCATTTTAGAAGGTTCATTTTTCAAAATTTTCCGGGGGAGCATGCCCCCGGACCCCCCTAGGAATCTCGCGCTCGAGGTCCCCTCCAGCAGTGGGAAGAACCCCCCCATTCAAAATCCTGGCTACGGGCATGCCCACCTAAGGTTTTTGACGTGCCACAACCTGTCCTTGAAGTCACCTCTTAGCATACAATACAGAAGTCACCAAGAGAGAAATCCAGGTATCATGTGAATTTTCTTTTAGTTAAATCAACCTACATGTGCCACTACCTCATCTGATGGCAGACGTTGCAGTCATTTAGTTGTTTGGAAAATTGAAACGTAACTCTTTTTTTTCTCCACCCTGGCGACGCCTACTTGAAATCGTAATGGTTTAACGGAGATGATAGTAGAAACAAGAAAACAAAAGACTCTCTTCCTCTCATTGCATTGGCAACGGCTGGATCGGAAACAACTCACTGTCTTGAGGAATGAGCTCATTAATGGGTTTTTGCGAACAAAGATGTCAGTGCGGACATGAGTACGCAGGTGGGCACTTCTCATAACAGAGAACTGGGTCACAAGAAACTGTTGTGATGCCCCAACCCGGCCGCAAGGAGTTACAGACTGCAGTAAATATCACTTTGGGTTCAGACAGACTGGAAATCAACTTATGGTCTTTTATCCTTCTTCGAAGATGGAGGGGTATTAGAAAGCAACCACTGCCATGCAGGTTGCCTTGTGCTGTTGTGCATATACCAATTCTTCCGCGACAGGGGTCCGTGGTATATAGTGCACGGTAAAATGTCAGTATTTTTGCCTCAGAATTATTTCCTGAAAGAGATGGTCGCTAGACCTGAGGGTGTGCAGAATCGAATTGAGTCTGAGACCGAAAATAAACTGGAGTGTGCCCCCTCAACTGTGAAGAACATGGGCGAGCAATGCTGTGTGTTATCCATGGTATTTTATTCTTAATTTCATGCCTGCTCTTATTACATTGCCTGGCATTTCTTCTGGCAAAGTTGTGGAAAATAAAAGGTACCAGACAATAAGATTTTGAATGCAAACAGGACAGAAATATTAACATTGGCAGTGAATCTTCTCTGACACTACCCTAGTCTTTTGAAGCTGATAACAAATTTTGCATCAATGTCACCAATGTTGAGTGTTCAATCAGAAGTATGTAGTAGTAGTTACGTACACACCTGTAGAAGTAGAAATGGAACTGAAATCTGTGTTGACATGCAGGAAAGTCAAACTGGAATGATACCTCAGTGCTTGTCTGTAACATGCACAGTATGGCTACAACACATTTAACACTGTAATAATGTACCTTTCATGGTGGAGACATCACAGTGAGACATCACAACAGCAGAGGTGCCAGACTTACTTTGGAGCAGAGTTCTTTAATAAGGATAGCCTACATGTAGTTAGACTATAGCATTTGAGTTTAAAGTGAACTAAACCAGTACATAAGAACAGAACTTTCAAGTCGTTTCAAACCTAGAGCTGCACTTTACAATACAAGCCTACAAAGTATTCAGCTCCAATATGTACCATATGACATGTCATGTGTGGTTTACAGCACTAGATATTGTTACTAACAACAGACTATCTAGACAACACACACAAGGTTGATGCTAGCAGCTAACACGTTATCTACTCACAACATACTGACATCTGCACAAGTACACACTTTACCTACCTACCATCACTAGTCAAACTTTGTAGGCACTATAGACTCTCAACGTCACTTAACAGACATCAAGACGCTAGAAACGCACTCAGCAGTGTACATCAAAGGGGCAAACTTGTGCGTGGAAAAGTCCTATAAAACAAAGACCTACATTTTTTTTCAGAATAAATAAACTTGTGTAATGCTTATTCCAAAAGGAAGACTGAAAAATTTGACCGACCAGAAGTGTTGAAAAGTTGTACAGTGGAGTGTACTAATGTGACCCTCAACAAAACACTATGCCTATCGTTGGTCCTTTCCTTTCTGACATTTTGCTTGAGAAGTTTTGCTCCTATGCCCCTCGGATCTACACTGTTGTGTGCATTAATGCACATTAAGATTGGCACTGGTTTTTCACACATGTACATTGCAAAACTGCCGCTGCAGTCACAGCATGTCCCCATGACGCTGTGCCCATGTGGGACAATGGTAACTTGGTCAGACCTTGAACAACATATCACACTTGTAGATACAGCGGTATTAAATCACTTCCAAGTTTGTAGCTACAACTTTCCATGGTGAGTAGTTTCAGTGGCATCACGATGACTGCCTTTGCAAGCAATGCAAGATGCAAGCAATCTTAACCTGCCAGCAAATATTTGGTTTACATCAAGACTTCACTCAGTAACAGGTTGTTCACTGTACAGCGTTGACTGCAGTTTGTGTAACGGATGTATGGTGGTGTTGCTGCACTTAGTACATCACGCAGCACATTATGGTACTCCAAGCAGTTCCAGCAGCTTCAATCCTCTGCAATTTGTATGTAACTCAACAGGTGGCGCTGCTACAACACAGTCCTGCACCGTCAGTTCCTCCAGGTTTGACCAGGTATGGTATGTTTGCAGATTCTGTCTTTTGTTCAGCTGATCCTGCACCTTTGATGCAATATGTCTGCCATTCTTTCCCTCTCTCTCGTTGCATTCCTATGTAGGTCCCATATATACACATATATCTATGTAACAATGTAACAAAGCTCGGAACAGTGTTTCGGAAGCAAACACCACAGGGAAACATCAAAAAACGACAAAACACATGTTCCTAGGAGTCTCTGTCTTGTTTGGCCTTCCGTTTTGACTTTTTAGTCCGCTCATATCGTATCGTGTCCTGCTCCAGGACGGAAAGCTCTGCTAGTCTCTGCTGGAAGTTGGTAGGTGCTCCAGACACGGGGTCAGGGTACTTAGCTAGTGGAACAATAAAAACGGATCAACATTTGATAAACTTATAGTATGTTACATAAAGTGACTGTTAAACATGCCACCAAATCTCAACAACTTCTATGAAAAATATCCAGCCTTACCATATAACAGCTCAAGGATTTTGTCTACTAGGGTTTGATCAAGGACTTATATTTTGGTCACAACTATAATTTAAACTTCTTCATTATCGTTGAAAAGATTAATAAATTTGTGGTGCATCATAGAGGCTAACAGAATTGTACTTACATCTCTGACCGGCTGGTGCTGATAAGGAAGTCTTGCTTTCAAGTTTCCACCTGAAGAAAATAAATTCATTCAGTCAGTTCTATTCCAACAAATGGTCAACCATTTTTTTAAAGACACAACAGTGATAAATGGAAAGATATCCTAAGATAACATTCGAGCAACTTATTCATCTTTAATCTCCAGATGGAGATAAAGTGGTCAGAGCTATTCTGTGGTCCACACTTTCTCCTGCTTCACTAGCGGACAGCAAACGAGAACAAAATGTGCACCACAAAATAGCCCTGACCATTATCTGCTAAGAGATTACATTTATCTCCTTTCTGCATGTTTTTGCGGCCTGCAGCTGGAATACAGATCCTTTACTGTGAGTTCCCCTACTCTATACTTACTTGGGAGGTGCTTTAGGACTGGATTCTCTCCTCCTGACAGGGGATGACAGTGACAAGGCTCCTAGAGCCAGCGGAAGCTCGTCCCCTCTCCCCAGCCCCATCCCTGTGTTACTGTTTCTGGACAGGGAGATGCCGTTGATCTGAGGAAGACATACAGGAGAGGTTATGTGTAGGTCAACGACCTTCCTGCTTTCTGAAAGAAATAATTATCAAATGCAAACATAAATACATGTACCTTAAACTCCTTTCCTCTTGGCCATGGTTGGGACTGTAAAAAATATAGCCTTCCAATGTCAAAGTACTACCAGGAAGGCAGGGATAGCACTACAGCATCATTCTGCTAACATCATGCTGCTAACTTCCAGGCAGGCATGTGAAACACCCGGTCAGTCTATCATGTGCAAAAAGCCAGCAGTGTCACAAACAGTGGACTCCATGTCCATGTATACAAAATCCCACTCAATTACTGGGAACACCACTATTTTTGCCTATACACCGATGCTGTTTATTCCTTGACACACATGCACATTTGTAGATGTGCACGTTTTTAGATGTGCTCAGTGTACATATTGACTTCACCACTCTACAGTGTGTATTAAACATTAGTGTGCCCTGGAGTGATTGTGCTGTCTACACAAGCAGGCTGATGAAAGAGCGACGTGCAGCGTTTCTCACCGAAGCATTGCTGAAAGTGGGTGACTCTCTCGAGACACAGGACTCCCTCAGGTGCCCGGCGTTACAACTCTGGTCTGACGACCGCAACAAACCCCTCCGAACTGGATAAATACAAACATGGCGGTAAAGCAAGATGGCTGCCGGGGCGGCCTACCTGAGTGTGCGGTGCGGGAACCGTGTCCCGTAGGATGTAGGACGAGCTGTGGATCCCTGCATTCCGCTCCCATGTGGGTTTGAACGCGTTCCACTTTGCACCATCCTTAGATTTCTCATCAGCTCTAAGTGCTAGGAGGTAAACATGTGGGAAGGTTAAAAAAAAAGAATCTACATGAACATGCTTTACACATACACTGTTGCTAACAATGTACCTGGTTTCCTAAGTCCCATCGTGGACATTTCCACTTGCCTCAATTCTTCGTCTAATGTTCAAAGATATACAATCGAATTGAAGGAAACATCAGCATACAATTTTGTACATGTGTGCTATCATCCCCTGATCTAGAATAACCTTGTGTGTTACAGAAATGTGCTCTCAGACAGAGATCACATGGTCTGAAATACCCTGTGTCTCTGTGTGCAGAATGATGAACCTTCCAGCATAAGTTAAACAGATCACCAGTGATAACAGGTCGGTAATATTCACATGTACAAATGTATCATTGCAACCTTACAGGACAATAGCTCCAGGGCATAGAAGACATTACATCCATACACACTGACCCCTTCACCTTAATGATACATTACAGAGTCACACACATTTATGAACAGCCTTTCTGCGTGGTTCAATGATCCTGAAATCATATTTACATCTACCTGTTTCAGGATCCATGCCCAGAGGTACATCACCCAAAACAGTTACTAGTATCAGTGTGCTTACTGAACCAGAAATCACCTAGCCTGTGTTGTTGTGTTAAATAATAGATGAGAAGCAATTCCCAGAAATGGATCCTGGCAGTTTGTCAACAACATGAAGGCAAAAAAATATAATGTTCCACTGTATTCAAAATCACTTTCAGAGTGAACTGAGAAAGCTTCAAAATTTGGACACTTATAAATGCTACATGTACACGTATTGTACATGTATATCAGTGTCCTGAATGAGTCATCACATCAGCTTCCCTGTAATGTTAGGTAAGGGATAAGGTCAGTGTCAAAGGACACTGTTCGATATCCATGCATGGCCGTTCATGGGATTGACTCCAAAGATTATCATCACAAAATACGCCCCGTAACGGCACGCGCATCAATGTAATGTCCTCAGCACGTGATACAGTTCCTCTTATCTGTCTGATGTTGGACGTGCTTCAGTGCCGGGAGCGTCTGTTGAAATATTCATGGACTCTAATCTTGTCATTTGCAGTGTTAGGGATGCAACAGAACAAAGGACGGGCTGATAGTGTAAAAGAGCACGTCGGCAGAATGTACTGCGCCTGTGCAAAACCCAAATGTCACACGTTTTTCGTGGGATTTTTGGTCAACATTGCATCAGAATTCTCCCTGTGGCAGAAGATATCTTTTCCGACTTAAGACTTGGAAACTACAGATTAACTTTATATGCGCGAATACGATTGACTTTATACGAGACATTCTGCAGAAGTGCTATGCACAATACATTACGGTTTTTGCGCAGGTGCAGTACATTCTGCCTTGTGCTGTGTAACAACCCCTACTACTACACATCACTTCATGTGCATGTAACAAAAATGTGTGATGTTCTACATGTAGATGAACGATCCACACTTACGAATATTCATGATTGTGATACATGTATATAATAATCCTTGTTCAATCCCTATATAAAATTCATTATTCTAACCAATAATAGCAAGGCATAATATCAGGAAGGTGTCTGTACATGTACAAATATCGTTAGTTATCACCAGAGCAAATTGGGTTGAAAGATATCTTACCATAAAAACCATCAGGGGGGCCATAAGGTTCCCAAGTGCATGTGATCCCGTATGCTGTAAGGGCATTCTCCAATACTTCATAAGAGACCAAGCAATTTCCTTCATGCGCCATTCTCCAATATTTCACAACCTCCATTTCTCCCCATTCACTGTCACTGTCAACACTCTATATTATATGATACACAGGAGACCTGGCAAAACCACTGCTACATTGGGGTGACCCTGCAGGTATAAATTTGGTCTGAAACCAAGAAACCTAGACACAAGACCCATCTGGAATGTTCTATAGCCAAAAACATGTTGCTGCCAATCTACAACAGAGTGCATCACCATGTAGTGGGGGCGAAATCAATGCGGTAAAATGGCCCATGCAAATGTGTACAGTGTAGAGGGTAAATGAGAGGATGTATATTGCCCGTGGCAGGGCAGGCCAGGTGGTACACATCAATCCACTATGCTGGGACTGGACCTGACAGGTCATGGGAAGGAACACAACTAAACAGCAGCAAAAACAAAAAAGTGAAAATCGATTTTCAGGAGGTTGCCATTTGTGAGGTTCACATTGACGTAGTACTAGTATAGGGAATGAAGTGGCATGTAATATCATTCTGGGTTCAACAGGTTTGGTAGAAATTAAGCTTCAAATATATTATTATTCTCTAAAGTTTAATATCAATCCCAATTCCCTTTATGGATAGTGGACTATTCCAGCATGAATTGACATAGTTATTAGGTTTGTTGGAGATATTAGATGGGGGAATATATGGCTTCATCATTGTCATCATCTTTTAAATTCAGGAAACACATTTTTTTTCCTAGGCCTTATCTGAAACGGAAGCTGATCAGGATCTGAAACGAAATTGCAGCAAAACCTCAAAACTCAGTCCTTACTTTCCTGAATGCCCTGCAGGTCAAGTTGAGCCGTCAATAAGGGCTGGTGGGATACGTTCCATTTACTCCAAGTACAACAGCTCAATACAGCATCCACGGGGCACTGGACAGGCTAATGGTGCCTCTGTGTGAGAAATGTTTGAACTGCCACTGTACGATTTGCTTTTCATGTTTCAACTGGTGACACAGAACATTGATGTAGTCCTCTACAGTGTTGAAACGAATTAGACTACAGGAAAAAGTCAATGCTATAATACCTCGGATATTGACAATGTTGAGAACAAATACATCTTCATTCATACATTGTACATAACTCTGGGCATGAAGGGCAGCCATGGTACAATCATTTAACTTCTACTTCATAAAAATGTAGATAAGGTGCAGCTGTTTCCTGCAGAAGAGGCCAAACTTGCATTTGTGTCTTGCTCTAATATACCTTAATGTGTTACATATCTCACTCTCATGCAATATAAGGGAAAACTGGCATGCTAATATACCCCACAATGAGCAGGGGAATTTCTGGGGTATCTAATGAACGTTATAAATCACATTCTGTGTATCTACGGATGATGCATAATTTCTAGATATAGTTTCACTGACACAAGGAGTGGAGTAACTTCAATCATATAACTCTGACACATTAGCTTTTCTGTTGTCACTATCTTTTACATTTCTATATTGAATTACAATTTTGACTATGTCAAAATTAAAATTTTGACTATGTCAAAAATTAAGCACAGTTCCTATTCTGAAAAATGTAATAACTTTTACATCAATAACACCTAGATTTTCAGCACCATGTATCACTTGATTTATAATGAGGTCAATATTTTCTTTAAAGTTACTTAGTAAAACTGATAAGTCAAAACACTAGCTCTACTTTAAGCAACTTAAATCACAATGTGTACAGAAACACATCAATTCAGCCCATGGCTACTATGTGTTTTTTTATGAAATAAACCTGATATGATGTGTTTATGATGGGGTCATTTTCAAAATGCTTTTCATGACTCCCTTTTCACCTTTATTAAGTGATCCTTCACATTTTGCTTATGTGCTAACTCTGACTCAGAATTACAATGACAAATGGCTTCAATGGGAAATGGACCAACTTCATCTGATGCAAATTTTCATGGACTCAGTCCCTGAAAACCAGTTTTGAGACAACTCATACTAAGAGCTAATAGCTAGGTAGTAGCTGTGTGGACCAGCATAGCTGCAACTCATCTCTGAAGCCTAATTGGTACATGTATACTTACACAATTCTGTACTTCATGTAGATTAGAGAGATCATTCTAGTGTTAATAAATGCCCCTTTGTTAGAAACACTCTAAAAGTACTTAGCAACTCAATGTTTTGATAAAACACATAGGAAAGCTTAAGACTATATTTAGTTTTTCACAACAAACTTTACAAAACTTCCACACATATTCCCAGGACGGCTGAAAATCACTTCCAATATGCGCCAGCACGACTCTCATTAGCTGCACCCACCCTCCCAATCAGGAAACATGTAATCCAGCCATGACTCATGTTTGAATCCTTTTGTTCCACACCTACAGATGGAGGCAGCCTGTGCTGCGGCAGTGTTTGTCTTTTGTGTTGACAGAACCACTGGACAGGGAAAGTGGATTAGACTGTGTGCAACTACTATTCAAGTTCTGATTGAGTGAGCAGGGCTCAAATTATCCAGTAGCAATAGTTTGGATAGTCTTATCCCAAACATTTTACACAAAAATTCTGTCAAAAATCTGTTTGGGCTTTGGGTCCCATCCCCCCACTGGAAAGGAATTGCCTGAAGTATGATCTCATGCGCTATTTGATTCTGATGTTGTAATTGGATTATAAAGCTTTTATGTTGTTAGGAACAAGCAATATTAGATGTACATGACACTCTCTCTTTGTAAGGCATCTCATGCTATGGCAAAGACTGTACTTATAAAGTACAAGGGGTTGGCTTACTAGTAATCGCATATGCTTGTAGTAGCACTGTTTTGCTATTAAAGATAAATGATAAAATTACAAAAGACAAACACTAAAATTACAAAAGGCACTTAGTAACAAGAGTATGTGTACATGACAAATAATATCAATAAATCATGATGTGTATCTTTTCTAATTGGCGGCCCTGAGTCTGATCTAGATGATATGAATGGTGTATGAGTCATGATATACTTGTCACAAGGGAACACTGTTTTTGTCTTCATGGCAACTATCTTTCCTGCCTTGCTTTACACCACTGCTGGCAGTCTTCATGAAATATTAAACTCTGATTATATCAACACTAATGACCATGTAATGGGCTTCCCCTTTTGACAAATTAATTCCATGTTTTCCCTGGTACTCTCACCAGGAAAGTCTTCCATGATAACACTCTTACACCTACATGTACTCATCCTGCATGTAATGGGTCTTCCCTACTGACAACTGGCACTAACAGGACCCTTGTTTTCCACCAGTTCTTACCTAGCACTTTCACCGACAGAAAGTCTTCCCTGAAACATGATACCAGCATACAGCCTTACATGTACGCTTACAACATGTACACTGACTCATCCTGTGTGTACAAAACTACTTTCTCATAACATAAGGCAGTTTTAGTAATGCTTTCTGGCATGCAAAAAATTCTTTCTCCAGGCCCTTCTAACATGTACAATGTAAGAAACAGCCTTGTTTTGTCAGGTATGGAGTACAAATATATACCATTTGACTAAAGAAGGCGCCAACCACTTAGCCTGCAAGGCCAAACACCTCGCCCGAGTTCAACAAACCGTGAAAATTCCCCAGAAGCAACAACGAACACTGAGTTAGGGCACATCCTTTCCTAGAAAAGCTTGTACACCAATCTATAGAGTACTTACGTGTCTTACATACAGGTGTCCTTGCATACTGCCTGTATAAGAAGCCTTCTTTGCGTCCAGGCACTAACAGGACGTAGGCCATGGCCGTAGGAACTGCAGTAACCGTTGTCTTAGGCCGTGTGGGTAGTGTTACTCTGGTATTGTAGCAACTCTTTGTGTTTGTGTAATTAGAGAGGTATTAAATATTTACCACCAAATTGTGGCCAATGCCGCTTGTCACACTAATAGAAATGCCAAATTAGGGATGGGTCAGACCATTTCAAAAGAGGGGGGAGTCAAAGAAAGAATACACACGTTACAAAAGCCTCAAAAAAGGAAACTATCTACAGATTAAAGAAGTTGAAATGTTATTAAACTACAGTTAACATGGTCTTCTCTTACATTTTGTATGATATAGCACAAACAGCTCTCTATAGTTTGATAGGGCCATGCACTTGGGACTCGGTGTATGAACTGCCACATACCTAATCATAACTTATGCAGCCTTTTTCCACTTACTGATAACACACATAATATAATTTTCACCATATCTCAATACATGTATATGATATATCCCTGGTAGTAACACGTAACAGCAGTTAACTTCAATTCCAATTCCCCACACAATAAGCTGGGAGGTTGAACACTGCCAACATTGGATGGATGGAGACCCACAAATTCAATTAGCCTGAAGCACTAGTCTAGATTAAATACCTGGTACCCAATATGGGATGGAGACCTTGGCTTACTGCAGTCCTCATTAATCCTACAACTGGGACAAGGGAAAGGTTTAATGGACAAGAATGGAATTCCCTCCAAATGGACTGGCTGCTAGGGTGAGGGCTTGGCCTCTCAGATCACAATCAAGTTCCCATACTTCTATCTCCTGTGAGATCTTACCTGGTGCATTAACTGCAGAAAGTAAGATAGTATGGAGCTGGGTACTGTAATCTATCATTCCATAGGTGTGGACACTCCCATTCTAGCCAGGGGGTGTGCACTGGTTTGAAAGACAAGGTCAGTGACTAAGAAAACAAGCTATATACCTGCTTCAGTGGAAAACAATTTCATCTGTTAAGGGTAAAAATCAAAACTGTGGACGCAGAATCTGTGCTTGAACAAAGGAAGTCAGTGGGTTGTCTAGAATTTGAATGGTTTAACTGAATATTGTTAACCTAAAATAATGTTAAACTATTAGTGACAAAACATATCATACCTCTAGGATATAGGGGTTTTCTTTTACATGACCAAACTATTCCTACCTCGCTTGGTGTAAGCAAGGTAGGAATAGTTTGGTTGTGTAAAAGAAAACCCCTATATCCTATACTCTTATCAACCTGATGAAACTACGTGTATTTTCAGAAGTAACATACCTCTGTCCTGGTCTATCCGTGGTATACCATACTGGCTTCCTATTGGTCGATCTTCCCGCTCCTCTAGAGTGCGGAAGTCATGTGATGAGGTAGTGGTGGTGGAGGTGGAGAGGTTCCGGTCCGGACGCTGGGGAGTCAGTTCCTCGCGGTTGAAGTGGTTACTACTGGGGGAGGTTGTACTGGAAGAGAAAAGTAAGAATCTGCATTTACAATCTAACTTCAGAATCAGATGTGGAAAGGGAAAATAGAGGCTCTCTCAGATGCTGGGGAGACAGATCCTCACGGTTGAAGTGGTTACTACTGGGGGAGGTTGTACTGGAAAAGAAAGAGTCTGCAGTTAGTTGAGTAAGCATATGGATCAATAAACACGGCTTCGCAGAAGTAGTTGAACTGGTCTGGATTTCTGTTTTTACTTGTGATGTTGACACTAAGATACCAAACACCTCTGAACTTATTACACTGGCAAGAAAAAGTAGAGGCCAGTCTCTTTTACTTGTAATACTGATATCAATTGGTAGGGGGCATTCTTTCATCATTTGTCCTTGGCAGCCAGTACCTAACCTATAGCAGGAACAGTACAAAGATAGTTTAACGACATAGATGTCATGATTGATGTGTTTTCAACTTGTGCCTGTAAAGAAAAAAGCTTTCAAATCATTTCTGACGTTGACTTAAATTGACATGAAGGTCCAAGTGGCATCAGTCTTCAAAATGTCTGCCCAAAACTTGAGCTCATTTTTCTTTCAAACCTCATTGTAACTTGACTTCTTAATCAAGTTAATGTACACTGTAGGTATATATGAACACCAGGTTTAACATAATTAACTCAAGGTGAACTTTCTCTTCATTACCAGTACATACAAAAGCCCGCCCATTCTGTAGTCTAAACACATTCCTGTTGTGCTGTGATTTGAAGACATGGAGTTGTTAAAGAGCATGGTCCTCGCTCATCAAAGTCTAATGAGCTGCACACCTGGATTGTGTTTCTTTCACCGGAGGACTGTTAATGTCACTGATGACATGTCACCTACACAAAGCCTCACTCCCCTGCCTGGTTACCAGGAAACATTCACTCAAGGGTTTCCAAGCAGGACATGTTGCCATAGTAAATCCTGTCCGATGCCACTGATCTTGTGCCCTTGGGAAAGGCACTTAACACGACTTTCCTCACTTCACTCAGTACCTAGCTTTGGTTAGCTAGGGATGTCTCTCGGATAGGACATGTTACCATAGTAAGTTAACACTTGTCATAAGGAATAAAACTTCATACACTTGGTACCTGAATAATCTTGCCATCTCCTCCTTTCTTTCTTGTAACTTCAAAGATTCTCAAGATTCACTCAAGACAGCCTATTTGCTCTATGGTTTCCTTAGAAATATCATCTTCCACTTCTAATACATTTTTAACAGGCTACCATCAACATAAAGCTTCCTTGTTGTCTTTACCTTATTTTACCTGTTAAGTACTGTATACTCAGCCAAAGGACACTTCTAGACATTTATATAAACATGTCACTTGTATACATCTTTGCCAACCCATGAAAGTATGCTTGGGACGAGCTCAAAGAGGAAAGCTGAAGCAACAGCAAATCGGACTGCAAAACCTGGTAATGGACTTACTCTGTTGTCCTAAGATGGAAAGCACAACTACTTGTATTGAACTATACAATAAATAACAAAGTTGCATGTACTTACATGTTTCTATACTGTCCACTGTAGTCTTTAATTTTTTTGAGTTTGGTATACTGCCCACTGTAGTCTTTAACTTTAAGTTTGGCTTTGCCGTTATTATAACTGTAGTAAGCAGTCAGGGCGTCCAGGTAGCCCTGCTGTTTGATAAGAGGAAGCCGGATCATTTCTGCACCAGTTTGCTGATGTAGATTGTGAACCAGGCACGAACCAGTTAACTTGGGGAGAAAGCTGTCCTCACAATTTGCGACTGCAAGCACAGACATATCTGAATGCAGACATCATTGTCAAGCTGACATAGCTTCATGTCTGTTGATCAGTCTGCCACTATGTCCTCTTTCATGGGCAGCCAGTGAAGCAAGCCAGAGAGTCACTGTGCATTGGTCTGTCAGTCCTGAATAAATGGACTAGAACTTCAGGACATAGTCAGCCTTTACAGTGAACAGACTGGAATGGTATTGACTGGTAAATACCATTTGGAGAAGAATTGGTCTCTTTTGCATGACCAGTCAGTTTAACCCACATGTAGAAATTCCAGGTAAAGGCTGCAGCATCTGGACACCTCTTCCCTTCTTGCAACCATCTGATGACTCCAGCCAGACTGATTTCTTCATCCTCCGTTCAACAGAAGAACTCCCTTCAAATGCTGAACATATCTTGCAAAGGTAACTTTTTGTTGGTCTGACAGTCTTTCCTAATGGCGGCCTCTTCAGTACTAGTCAACCAGCCCAGTTACCTTAGGGACAGCAGGTGCCCTGAGGGGACAGGGCAGTAACAGGATACAGCAGTTAACTCCACAAGACGCTACAAAGCAGGTCCACATAATCTGCAACCTACTATACAGTCACAAACATCTCCAAACCACTGCTGAATGCAGGTGAATCCAGCACCGGTTGTATGTGCTCATCCCGGGATTGGAGAGAACAAAAAAATGTTGGCTGACATAGTCACGGGTGCTCGAACGCTTCACTAGCAACAGCAACAAAGGATAACTTCTCAGCTAATGACCCAAAGGACAACAACAATAGCTAGGTTCAGATATACACCTGTCTTGGGCTGAACCACTGGTGCAATATGGGGGTATCAATGGACTTGTTTTGTGTCAAACAAAAGGAAATCAGTGGAAAATGTCAAAGTTCTTTTTAAATCTTTTTTCTAAATATATTTTTATTTCTTGCTCAATTCAGGTCAGTATCTATGAAGCATCTTAAAAGCTCTATCTTTGATGCTCCAACCGAGTTTTACCTCCGGTAAAATGGCCAGGTCTAAGCACTTTATCTTGTTACCCAGGAGCCCCCCGCTGGTATGGACACAGCTTTGTCTCTGCACGCCTCATGTTGACATAGGTTCAATCAAAACTGCCAAAAGAAGTGCCCATACGACATGACACGCCACGGAACCTGGCAACAACCATGCACTCTACCTCGCGCTCTATATCATCACTGCCATCTGCTACGTTTACAAGCTAGTTCTTTTCAAATCACCTGCAAACACTAGTAATCTAACAGGTACTTGAGGAGAGTAATTGATTGTATCAGGCAATAAAGATGAAGTTTAGTTTACAAAGTCATATATCAACAGCACTTACACTGGGTACCTTCCCAGCTACAACTGTACAACATAAAGATATGAAATATTAATACAATATGAAACATTAACTTTTTCGTGTGTTCAGACATTCAAGGACCATCGTTTGTTTACCTGTCAACACTATTACAGACTAGTTTTGTGTCTGGCCCGGGCCTTAAGGGAAGGCAAAGCATTATCAAGCTTCCTTTGACAGAAACTAATACTAACAGACAAGTCCATGCCAGATATCAAAATTAAGAGTCTAACATTCTGTGTCATAAACTTAAAAAAAAACTTAGGCCTGTACTACACTGGCATTGTGAGGGCTTAGTCCAGCAGCTTGTCTTGTGGATCAGTACAAGTTACATTTTATGGCTCGCGTGTTTACAAGTCAACACATCCAGTCTGTCTAGCCAAGAGAATACTGACCAATTGTACAGGAAACACAAGACCATGGATAGACTTGCGAAGTCAATATTTATCTACCAGCTGTGAGGTAACCGCCCAATGTCGAGGATAACACAACCAGAAGTGTTCATTACATGAGAAACATATCACGTTAAGTAATGCAAGGTTCAGTTACTGCTTGTCAACAAAGCCAAGTATCATATTGAACATGTAACTAGGACAGTAGTCGCAGCAACTGAAGTGAGATAGATAAACTTGAACAGCAAGATGCAAAATCTAAACCAAACTGCATGTACATGTAACAGACATGTTCCTACAAAAAATTAATATGACCCTGAACAACACACTATTAACTGGGATAAGTAATAAGTGTAAATGTCACACCATAGGACTTTAGGAGTCAACTTTTACAAATGTAGGTCATTCAGAATTTGATAAACTAAAAAGAACCTATAAATTCTTGAGAAGGTATAAGATTATACAAAAAATCAGTCCATAATCCAACAATGTTATAACTTCCCAGACAGAGATAATTAAACCTGATTGATTGCTGTTTAATGTATTTGTCTGCACATCTTGGAATGAGTGATTTAGATATTTTTAGAACAATACACCAAGAGATAAGGATGGGTGAGTAAACAATGGTCAATTTTCCAGATAATAATAAAGAACTTTGCATGTGTATTCACTATTCAGTATGTTGTGTATCGGCTAATACTTTGTTATATAACTTATTAAGTTATAAGATAAAGAATGAAGCACAATCTGAATACAGTGATGATAAAGCAATTATACATATTCAGACTATAATTTTATCAATTTCAAAAGACAGATGACCAGCCAATAAATAGTATGAAGCTTAATGGAGCAAGAATGTAGGAACACTATCACTGGTTAAGGAACAGCAATGTTACTAGTAGACGTGAACTACCGGTACCGGTACTACATGTAGTACCCACCTGCAGTTCTATGTATTGCCAATAGAGGTCCTCAGTCATAGAATGTACCCTATCTATGGTCATGGCGATAGAACTCCACTTTCTTTTGGACATTACAAAAAATCACTGTAGTTACTAGCAATATTCATCATTATACGGAACTGCTTCCAGTCCAGTCAAAGGGTCTATTTTGATGAATTCTGAGGAACAAATAAAGACAGGCTACTTTAACTAAGGCTCAGCAGTGACTATTGGAACAAAATAATATTATGATGATGATGCCTTTGGGAACAAATGTCCAAGTAGATATATTGTCCAATTATAGTATTAATGTAGAGTGAGACTGTTGCTTACAGTTACGTAAAATTTGTAACAGAATGTAGGCACATTATCTCTCTCTCTGTCAGTCAGTCTCAAAAGACTATGACTATATTATAACTGCGCAAAATTATCAGTGCATTAGAATTGTATGTTATGTTAAATGTTTCAATAAAGTGATTGACTTGATACTGAGTTCTGGCATTTGAGTAAAGGTTATGAAATACAAAGTTTTATCCCAACATTTTATCACTTTTGTTTTCTATCATGATTTGAAATTTGTCTCCCTATTTTATGTACTACAACACAATGCCTAACCTTTAGAGCAACCTATATAATGGACTGGTACTGGTAATGCAGGGCTTGAAATACCACCTGCATATGCAGGCTAGTGCAGGTATTTCTGATGTCTACCTGCATCTAACCTGTACTGGCTGATGTACTGGGTTACAAAAGCCTCATAAACATATGACATGTGTATGTTTATGAGACTTTTTAAAAAAGTAAAACAGAAATAATGGCAATGGTTTCTGAATAGTTTTTAACATGATCCATTAGATACTTCCTAAATTCTGAGTTGTGCTGGTAGAATTTGCCTGGTGCAGGTTAATATGCAGAAAATTGGATTTCGAGCCCTGGTAATATAACACACCAACATTAGTGATTCACATTTGCCTCTACATAATGTACATACAATGTATGACAGTACACCCAGCAGAGTACAGTACTTACTGTCTTGTTCTGGCAACAGAGTTTGGCAACCATATACAGTCTCCCATGGTGGCACGGCCTGGAATGAGCCGCGGTCGTCTGGTCAACATCTGCATGATACGATCCTCCTCTGACCTGGTCATCTTGCTAATAACAGTGGACACAGTACGGGCGTATCCAGACCATAAATAACACCTACTGAAGAACAGGGTTGAGAGCTAATTTGTCTCGGCAACAAAGACTGCTGGGTTTACGGGCATTGTGGACAGATTACTCCATCAGTGGTTCGCACCTCTGCTGACATTTCAGGGCCACATTCTGCAGTCTACTGCACTGTACAGTCACGAGACGAGTCTCTATAGCAAACACTTCTCCACTCTTTGAATAACCGCGTGCTAAAGTCAGGATGGACACTTTGGTGCTGTACTAAAGTTTGGACACTGCTGAAGTTTTGACAAAGGGTCTATACAATCAGTTACTTGTCTGCCTTGGAAACAAAACTGCGTATTTCAGTGATGTTAGTTAAAAAAAATGACATTTAGCCCACATACGTACTGATGTTGTTCACTTTCCAGCGTCCTTCAGATAGGCAGCCTGCAGTAAGAATGGTGTCAACAAGCTCACTACAAGCTGAATGATCTACAATGTTTGGACAACTGCTCCTATTGGAAGAATTAACACGAAACAATGCAGAACTGACCCTGACCTTTCTCAACCACCTGTTTGATTCGGCAGTCCCCTTGTCCTAATTAAATCAGTTTTTCTGCTGACCTAAAAAAATTACAATTTTCCCACACCCTTCAGGAAATGTCCATTAGTCTGAGGAAATTGTCCAACTCCAACAGTGGTGACACACTTGGTAGAGAATACAGGACAGAAGTTCACGGCAGGTAGAAGCACTTGAGCTTTTGCCGAAGTGGACGGACTCCATTAATCAACCCTTTCAGTCTATAGTGGCCAATTGTGAACAGATGGCCTATTGGTTCCTTGGATGACTGCAGCAGAATGGCGGAAAAACAGCGCCTGTTTCCCGAGATTCCCTCCCCTGTGTGCTGCCCTGCAGGGTTGGCGTGGAGTAAACACACAAGGACATGTTACAACTCCAGGGCCGTAAGCAGGCATGGACAACAGGTATTCATGCCTCGTCCCAGTCCGTTGCAAACTCTCAATTAAAACAACACAATCCCCGAAGGACCAGCGGTTCAACTGGTGGCGTGACTTGGTACGACCCACTTCTGTGGTGTACACAACTCAGCAGAATTCCTCCACGGCAGGGTCACTTAGAAATACTTCATATCGGCGATTCGATTTGTGGGAACACAAATAATAAAACTCAGAAATCTGTTGATGGTGCCAACAACCCACGCATGTACCAACAATGTACAAAGCCCGCCTAGTGTCTGCGTAACAGGAGCTAGAGTAAACACACAACAATGGGGACCATTTCTTATGTAAATAACATTCATTGTCTCGCCCTAAGTCGGGTATCACTCGCAGGGCACAACTCAAACTTCTATGAGACTTTCAAATATCATCAACCAATCATCAGTAGACCATCAGTAGGGCATCATCATTATCATCAACAGATAAGGGTGCTAATTTAGGCTTGTTACAGTTTTATCAAATTTCTGGGGTAATTGTTAGCAAGTTAATTTCTGTTTGCTCTGAACGTAAAACATCCGGTCCATACAAAGTATTTACTAAAAGAAATAGTCAGGTCACTAAGAGCAATACAGTCACGGGGGAATCGTAGGACACCAGTAGTGCTACAAGAAAACAAGAACACCAACATTTGAAGAATTCCGACAGTTTGTACCAAGTTTTGAGAGGAGCCCCGAGTACGGGTGAACCATGGCCGGAACAGTAACCTTCACCAGGGAAATGACCTCATACCCAGGCACTTAACACTGCCAGGTAACCCTACACCTCCGCCATGCACCTCACAACAATGGGCTACACCGCCGCACAAGATATTACATTTTCAGAACACTACTACACCAGAACTTGAGAACTGTATATTATATTGTTCAAACTTAGCAACGGCACAAAAACAATCAGATCAATAAATCAGCTACATGTCTTCCTCACTGAATAGTTTGTAATCCTTCAACAATGATTAGTGATGGCTATGTCCTGGATTACTAAATATTTCATATTGCAGTTTTATTTTAAAGAGTTTATCTTTGGGATAAAGGTCTGACATTAACAAACAGCGCCAGTTATTAAAAGTGAACTTTATCAGTGATCCTATATCAATCAGATTTAACGACCTGATAACCAATGATTGATTTTCGGCCATGCTGTCCCCCAGGCTTTGAACCAGACTATAGCGGCTCAGCTCACCATTTATCAACTGACAGGTAGAAAAAGCAACATGAAAATTTAATGCACCGTATCCTGGACTGGTCATGTTTGATGTAACACCACAAATGAACCCACCTCCTTTATGAAAGTCGGTGTGTTTAATCGTCAGGAATTAATAAGCTACTACAAGGCATACCATTTGTGGGTTAAGTGTACCACAGTACCCTGATTTATGCTCTATAAGCATTATGTATGGTTTACCATTGCTAGACAACCATGTAGAGACACCTGTCCACTGTAGAGTAGCTTGAACCTTGACATATTTGAATCTTAATGTTGAAGAAACTATTTGAAATATCCTAGTAACTCCTCTATGAGGGATGATTGAATGATGATGCCAGTAACCAAATGTTGCTATGTAGTCAATGATAGGGTAGACATTTCAAATTCATTGTGACCCCCTTCTTGGCCTGGTCTATCAAACTATTTCAACATGTTTGCAGAACACATTTAATTTAGTGGTCTGCCAGCCATAATGAAATCCAAAAATCCTTTGGCCAACTATTTGTTCTGGAACTGTAATTGTATTCTATCCGCATATTTCCGATCCTATGTTTGTCCCAATACATAAAGAGAACATTACCTAACTTGTAACAAGTTTTGTCTATGCTCTTCTGTATGGCATCTATGGGTCAGTACACATGGGACACAGTACTATACTTATCAAACAACCTAACAAATACATGGAGGAAATTTAAAACAATATCTAAGAATGCAAGAAACATTGAGGATTTCTGACCATAAATAATGATAGCACTGGCTTCTGAAAAGGAGGAAAATCTAGCCAAGCACAAACAGCAATTGGTATAACTAACTCCAGTTGACTTACCATCAGATTAATTTCAATCAATAACCAATTTGTACCTGTATGCACCATCCAACTAACGATCCCTAACACCAGTATCTATAACTGCCATACCTGGGTAGCTCTGGCTTGGCAGCACAAGTCCCCATGACTGTCATAGCTGTCATAATGACCAGGACTTGAAGTCGTTCTGGAACGGCCTACAGTGTAAGTTTCTGGCCAGTGTATATGTTTGTTTCTGAGGTCACACTGTTCCACCTCACACCTGTTTACAGTCTCACGTTACAGGTCACAGGTGGCTGGAGTACCTGATGGGCGTAGATCTAGAGGATATACATGTACGTGTCTATGTCCATGGGCACGGGGGAAAATGCCATGGTTCACTCCATTTCTATGTACAAAAATCCAGTAACCTTTTGTTGATATTATATGCAGAATATAGATCACCACTTCATTTTCAATATGATGAATTTTAAAAAATGCATAACAAATTGTTTCCACCTCACAACTTTCTTAGGGCACATAAAAAGTAGCATTGGTCATAGGAAAACTAATGGTGGACCTGAAGACAAGGAATTCGAAGGGGTTTATGTAAGAAGTTGCTCTTTGGGGCATTCTGTAACACTGCATGCATGTACAAATATTAAATATACTTTTATCATTGTCTTCATTTGGATTTTATTAGGATGTTTGAGATGAATTCAAATGAAAACCCTTTTGAAATGTGACATATTTGAAATATTTCTGCAAATGCATAGAATATACAAATTAAAGTTAGTTATTGCATGTTCAAGTTATTCTAGCCATCAACACCTGCAAGTAATAGTGTAATCCACCAATACCTGGAAGTTATGGTGCAACTGTGCTTGTTGATTACTCCTCAGTGTAATGATGGTGACAGTCTAATCTACAATAACTGGAGTAATATACACTTACCACCCAAAAGCAGTTCCTTGGATGATGTCCAGATTACTGCTAGGCATGGAGCTGGTGGTTGAACTTGAAACAGTTCCATGGGCCATGCGTAAGCGTGGCACTCCATTTCTATGTACAACTGTCTGATTCCCAACTCGTACCCTAAGTTTAACATGGGCTTCATGTTCTCGCCTTCTCTCAGTCTCTGCATGCTTGTCTCTATACATGTACCTGATAGGCTGTCTCTGTGCATGCTTTTCCAGAAGTTTCCTCGCGTACTTCTCCATATATTTTGGTTTGGGGAACTTTTCGTCAGAGGACTGCGGCCACTTCCGTATATAGTTGTCCTGCGGCCGCTTCCTGGTTTCGATGTATTTTTCAAAGGAGGGCACAGGCACATCGTGGTGCAGTCTGCAATTCTCCGCATATTTGACCTTGGCCCTTTCCACAGGCTGGAAGTCCCAGTGATACATCTCTGGCATGTTGATGTTCACCAGGGCACAACTCGGCACACAGATTCAAGAGATGTCTGCATGAACCTCACAACAAACACAGCTGCCCGCTCAGTCAAAGACAGCGCTGCAAAAAATGGTTGGTGAATACTTCACATCTGTAGCAATCCCATGTGAGAGTCCAGTTTCAGAATCACAAGCAGACAACCTTAAACCCAAACATTATCGACATTCAAGTAGGAAAAATCTCTACAACCCACCAAATGGGGTCAAGACGTTTCAGACCATTTCAGGAGAGTCTTCAACAACTGCACCTCAAATCTATTTTCGGAGATGACCATGTGAATCCAAAGTAGCCCAAGCATTTTAAGTAAAAGTTGAAATGTTTAAAAAAAGGTTTGATAGACCAAACCACTCAGATACAGATACAGTCTGCCCGGTTGCAGCCACACCCAAGAACTGTACTGGCATCTCAACTAGACAGGAAGGCACACAGATCTGAAGGCTGAGGGCTAAGGTACAACACATGAACACGCTCACCTTTAGACTGACATGCCAGCCTCTCTACAACATGAGCATTACTGACAACATGTCTGCTGTACACATGCCTCTAAAGCACAGAGTCTCCAAGTACAGAGCTGACAAGCCTACAGATCAGTTCTGTGGTCTAGGAATTCACATGTGGACCAACAAAAAAAGAGTGACCGATCAAATAGGAGCTTAAATTCAGATAACTAAGTCAACAACCTTAAGTTGCCTGCTCTGTTCAAGGGAAAAATCTACTTGACTTGTTGGACCTCCGAGTGTGAATTTTTCAAGAGCCATTGAAATGCACCATCGAAAAACAACAGTACCTGGAAAATCCAGTAACCTTTTGTTGGGCAGAATATAGATTACCACTCTGTTTCCAGTATGATGAATTCCAAAAACGCGTATCAAATTGTTCCCATCTCACAACCTTCTTAGGGCACATAAAATATTATTGGATCAACTTACTAAATACTCCATTTAGCAAAATACCTGAAGAATTTCTGCACATTCTATGCACTGATGATATTAGTTGCTACATTCAAATGACAAACATTGCCTACATTCCCTAATGCAGTTACAGGACAACATGCAGTATGCTACTATACCATGATTACAGTTACTGGTATTTACACTTCAACACATCACACATAAGTTTGACACAGATACAGACACAAGTTACTTTAGAGGAACCTACTTTCCAAAAGAAGGTAGCACATTGCTCTGTCTTTCATCAACGATTCTGACTGAATACCAGTGTACAAATCTGTCGAACGATGTGATTTAAGCCGATCCACTGCACACATCTCAGTATTCTGGAAAGTTCATGTGGAGGCGAACCTTTCATGTGAACCTCTGCCGCGCAGCAGACAAGGGTAAGCACTCTTTCCTCCTAAATCAACTTTACACACAGTTCACATTGTTGCCAAAGGCTGCAACTGAGCAAACCAACTCAGAATCAAAGGCCGTGGAGAGAACAGCCAAGTCTTGTTAAGCCTCGCAGCAGCCTCGAGACCAAACCAAAAACACGGGCAGAGCCCTTTCTCTTCCCGAGCTGAGCCTGATTACTGTAAGGATAAGGAGAGTGATCTTAAGAAAGCGCAGGGGGAGACGGAAGAACAAACAACAGTGGCTTTCTTCCAGGCTTTATCTAGGAGGCCTTGGAAAACTGTAGAGGAAATATCTTCGTCCTACCAAAAACAATGTCAGCAGCATGAGAAGCTGCTGTTCCTTCGGTGAAGGTTTAACCTCTTAGTAGGCATAGCGAGGTGAGAAAGATTGACGTGTGAATCTGTACTAGTGGTATAATTCCACTTGTGGACGTGACTATAAACAAAGTACATGTAATACCTTTCATCGGGTAATCCATGGCCCCCAATAAGGCATTAACAACATAAACCCTGTTTTCTGTGTATTTTTACTTGTTTATCTGTATTGGGGCCATATAAATGACATCTCTTGTTAAACAGCGCTTTGGACAAAAAAATGGGGAAATTGGAAAAAAATGCTATCAAAATATACTGACAATAGGGGAAACAGTCCTAACGGTAGAAACAGAAGAGTACATGAGACATGGGGATATGTGCCAAAAATCAGTTACTCAAATATGATTTTGGAGCATGGGGACATGATTCCTTCAAATAACATCTTTTAATGATAACACAATAGAAAGTAAACATCCAGTAACTGCCTCATTTAGTGACAGTGACTCTACCCCCATATACTGTAATAAGAAAGGAGCTACACTATAGGTATCCACACACGATAGCCACTGTTCTGCAGAGAGATTACTGGTATGCCTAAACTAGATTGAGATTGAATGACAATTCAGACAGCTCGAGAGAGAGCTACAAATAAGTAGAAATCTTTGTAGCAGGATCAGTGAGAAATAAGAAGGTCAGAAATGAAATAGAGAAGAAATGTAGATAATCCACACGCATTTGCCGTCAATCTCCTGTTCACCTGGTACCCAATCAGAAATCGTCCATAAAGGCCAAATTGGCCAGAAATCACTGGTTTTACTGGTGTAAATGGGAATCAGCATTGACAAGTGACCAGTACGATTTATGGCTGTTACAAAGACAGGTTATTAGGAATTACATGTATCCCCCAAAACATTACAGGCTGTAGGTAAAAATGAAGCATCATTTCCACCTTCCATAACAGATGATTCTGGCAGTGCAATTCCTATGATCAGTGCTGCTGATGCCGCTCCTTGATTTACAGCAGAGGCACAGTAACATGCAATCCTCCCAGCTGCACCTGAGGGCTAGGTTAGGATGTCAGCTGTGTGATGCTTGCACCATGCCCCACACGTCCTCAGTTGTCTGACTTGTCCTCAAGGCCAGGTAGAGCGGTGCTACATTTCCCTCCCATCTGCGTACGGCTGAGTTATCGATCCAGGTGTGGTGAGATGCTGGGCACGTTTCCCGGGACACACGTATCCACCACGCGGCCACCAACACACGGGTGCCCACGGCAACAGATACATGGAGGCATGCGAACATACCACAAATCACCGGCGTGCTAGTGTCAGTATCTCTCACTGGCCCTGGGGGCAGGCAACACTAATCACTCAATACAGCAGTGTGGGCAGGGAGAGTTGTGATTAAGATTTGCATATGAATCAACACGGGGAGTGGAGATTTATCACGCCTCTGTTGTACAATAAGATAAGGGATCTACCGGAATATCAGGTAGTGCAGCACCTGGTACACATGCAAAGGAACAGGTTTTGGTGCAGGTGTGGATCATGTGTCCTTGGCCTAGAAATGAGGAAAATTACCAGGTATAAAACTAGTCCAGCATCTTTCTGACAGAAGAATGAGTAATTCATTCTTTTACATGAGATTAATCCATAACTCACTTCTTTGGAAGGTATATCCAATAAGTGATGAATGACAACGTAATAAATTTCTGCCAATAAATTCGCGTATTGAAGGAAGGTGCATTAAATTATTCAAGAAAGGCAAAGGCAAAAGTAATTCATTTCTTTATCTCCTGGAAAAGAAATTGTCAATGTTAGCCATGATGAGAGCAGTATCATATTACAATAATGGATGATGACAGCATTCTCCTGCACAATAAAACATTCATGCAACATTTTGGACTTGGGAACATCACACAATAGCTTGGGATACCTATTCTTCTTCAATCAACCAAGCCATTGACACCTACAATATAATGGACTGAAATGGTAGCTTCACTTTATTTTGGATGAGAACCAGAAAAATGTGTATTCATAGATTCACTGATACAATTGGCAGTAACAAACAAAGAGCTTTGAAAATATCTATCACTGGATTGTGATGACTCATTATTGCTTGGCACTTAAAAGGGCAAACTGCATACATACATGTAGATCTATCATACATTGTCTCATGGAGTCATAAAATGGCACAATCATGGTAATAGCTTCATAAACCTAGGGGGAATAACATGTACTTTTGAAACCAACATGCATGCACATGTTCAGAATACCAATAGCTTGCTGCAGTAATAAGCATAACCACTAGGGGGCACCTGTACACTGTGGGGTCAACAAGGGGTCACCTGTTTCCCATGTAGTGCACATCTGAAGCAGTATCTGTTACACTTTGGAAGGAATAGCTTTGTTAGTTTCATCAACTGCAAAATGTTTCCAAGCCATTTCCTAATAACAAATGACATGTATATACATTACATCTATAATGTTCTAAAAATCATTTATACCTGGTTTTCCAACCGATGCAGGTCAGGTGTTTAGGGAGGTCAGTCATATAGTAAACATCACAAGAAGAGAACTGCCCTGTTCACAATAATCATTATGAAATACTACATGACACCTTTACATTATGTTTGTAATTACAATGCTTATGACAGATATCAACGATAAAACAAAGCCAAAGAATGAATTGGTATAATTATGTCACTGCAGTACCAAACCTGTTCAAGCGGTGGCATTCTTACCTGGCCGAAGGCACACAGTACTTGTGCACTTTCATCAGATCATTACAGATTCTGGTCAGCACTTCTTGCTCTAACACCAATGAAAGATAGAGCACAGCTGTCAGTTGTACTTACTATTCAAACTTGTGTCTTTCCAGAAAGCGGGAGAAGCTGGTGGCTGCATTGCCTCTTTCCAGCGCTAGAGGTCCTGCAAGGAAATGATGATATTCAACAACTTACCAATGAAGGTTCAAATATAGGGTAGAATCAAATTTCTCCTAACAAATAATTAATCACAATCATTACCAGACTTTCCGAATACAATTTAGCCTCCAAATTACATGGTTCTTGCAAATAACCTAGTCAAATCAAATATTCTATAAAACTTTGACTAGAAAAGGTCTGAGCAGTCAGGTCAAAAATTTGTTGACACTATTAGTATTACATGTAGCAGTAATCTTTGTGTTAAAACTAGTTTGAAACTTCTCCATATTATTATGAACAAGTCATTACTAGTTTGTTTACACATTACATTCAATATCTCTGCTTTAAGTTTAACTCAATTTTCTGTCTCAAACTTTTCTTCAGACTCCATTATTAGGTCTACATACCAATTGTTTACCCACAACTGGCAGGACAATGCTGTCTAAAAGCATGTTACCTAATTCAATTTCAAGTGAGACAGACCAAACAGTCCCTGTGTTTGTACATGGGCCCAAGCACATTTTGATAACAAAAATCTGAGTCTAGGGTAAAGAAGTAGGGCAACTAATGAATATAAATAGTAATGGTGAAAGAACAAAGGTGTACAACGTGACCTACAAAATTATACTACACAAGTACTTGTAGTTTGAGTTTATTTATTTAAAACCTCCTCGTGTGACAGACACAGCCACTGCACGCTAACCTCGGAGTTAAACCTTTGTAGGTAGCTGCTAGACGTAATAAGGCCACACCAATTTAATTTGTTGGTTCTCGGATTCGCCTCTTCGTTTTTTTCTGATTTGCAAAAAAAAAAAATTTGATTCTGGTCCTGAATGAACTGAAAAATGCTCATGTTTTGCCCCCAACAGTTGAGGAAAGTCCTTTTCTTCCTAGTTATGGGTTCACCACACCACGAAGTGGTGGTGAACCCATATTGCTTTTTCTGATGTTTCTTCTCCTCCTCCTTCTCCTCCTCCTTCTCCTGCCATATCTTTAAATGGATTCAGCTTCTTCATTTTAGGGCCTAAGGTCCTGAAATTTGGTATGGAGGTACAGTGGGCAAATACCCCTAGGCGTTTTTTAAATTTTGTGATACAGGCTTTTAGAATGGTTTTATTTGAGTTTTTTGGCTGTGTTATAGCAAATGTATTACTGTGTTAGTCTGCCGTGTTTACCACGTCTGGGCATGAGTCATCACAATGGAATGCAGGGCATCAACCAATAGGCATGCAGCTTTCCTCTATACTTCTTGCTGATTGGCTGTTGGGATTTAACTTGATTAACACCCGCACAGAGCATTTCCACCTGCACAGAGCATTTCTTGCTGATTGGCTGTTGGGATTTAACTTGATTAACACCTGCACAGAGCATTTCCATACTGACAGTATGTCTTTATTCAAGTGTTTTGGTAGGTATTTCAAGCTTTTCTGCTCCAGCATTGGAATGCGGGGCATGAACGTTTTTATTTTATTTTGAAAATCAACAGTTTGCATTATGCAATTAAAAATCCTAACCAATAAAGTAGGGAATAGCTATCCAACTGTTGTTTTAGTTGTATGTTACTTCATATTATAGTTATATCAATGTAATTCATTGTTTTCCCTTGTGTTTCTCATTCTTTCCCTGCCATGTGGTAAAATGTGGTGAACCCATCGCTGTATTTGCTCCAAAGCAAATATTGGCCTTTCTAGTTGTTACAGTTTTCCCATCTATCATTGCAGTGGTTTGATTAAAAGTTCAAAATTCAATGTTTAAATTTTAACCTAGCCTTTTGTGTTGACTTCATGGCTCATTCCGTAGCATTTAAGCCTATAATAGGATGCCTAGACCTGTTTTTATTTTTATTTTTTTTCGCCCTGTCGCTTCATATTTTTCTTGAAAAAATCCGAGAACCAGCAAATTAAATTGGTGTGGCCTAACAACCAGGTTCCATGGTGAGCATGAATGTTTTCACCCCTACATGACGCAAGCAGCCATACTTGACTAAGAATACAGTAAGGGTGTCTGGTGCTGAGTGTAATGTATATGGGAGTAGAGTAGATGAGTTCTTTCAGAGGCAGTGGCTGGAAAATGACAAGCTACAGGCAAAGAGCTTACCACTGTCATGTCAAAGACATATGATATAGAAGACTGGATTCAATGTCACCTTCACCATATGTACTTTGCTTTTACTTAACAGGTGTCAGACAAAACAACAGAAGTTTGCCAGAAAGTTATATTCAAAACTGAGGGCTAGTGAGTGACTGAGAGAATCTGTTTTATAAAATCATTTATGTACTCAATGAAATTTTATTTGTGAGGTTCTATGTGCACAATAGAAACAATGCATTGGCAGTCAGTCATATTGATACATGTATCACTTGCTGTGAAACTGTATACTCTGCTACAAACCATTTTTATGAACTTCAGATCAAAAGTCGACCTGCAAAAAGAATTCCTGATTTGAGCAATACCTAGTGAGCTATTGATAGACAGGAGCCCTTCATTGTGTGTGATTGAAACCACCTGTGCAATGGGACAGATGTGTGCATAGGTGCACTGATACAACTCACTGCACTCAAAGAAAAAGCACTGTGCAAACAACTTCACCTTTTCAGTCTGAAGTGCATCATTTACCCAACAATTCAGTAAACGCAGAGATTAGAAGAATCATTTATACTGGGACTGGGACATTTCTGCCACAATAATTTGTCCACAATAACAGATACAGGGGGTGTCGACATCATGTCTGATGCTAAGTATTATAGAAAAGCCTAAGATACATTATAATGACAGAATTGATGCTTTACTATAGCTAACATCATGATCAAGTACAGTATCAAACATTTTTGTCATTCAACCATGTAGTCAAACAACGTATTGTAAGATCACTACATACACCTATGGCTGCCAACAAAATCCAATGCTATTGAATTGCTCTACTCTAAGCGAAAGCCCCAGGCCAGTTGTTACTGTACTAGCCATTGTGTGAGCGTCGGTTACACACTACAAAAAAATGACGGACAAAAGTTGCCCCCTTTGACTTATTGTAACCCTCCTGTACAACAAAACTGGCAGGGCAATGATCCGTCACAGGACAAAACAGCCTGTGTCTGCTTTCACTAAACTAACAGGGCAATCTGGGACTTACATGTATACTATATAACTGCCACTGTTGGGCTGGTGTCTTCAAGATTACATAACCGTTAAACGGTAAAGCCCAAGTAATGTAGTCTAAATGTAGTTCAAAGGCTGAATGGGGGAGTATTTGCAGAATCTGTTGTGGTCATTTTCACCTGTCTCACAACTGAAAATATTTTAAAAGTCATTCTTTTCTTCATACCAAAGACATGTTTTGCATGCTTTAGAATCTGCAATAAATTCCCACCGAGGCGGTTTCAATCCATGGCCCAAGTAAACTACCTTTGACCTCATAAAGCCTAGAAAAACAATTTAAAGATAAGGAGCATACATGAATTTCAGATAGTAAAAGAAAATGGTTATACTGATATAACTTGAATACAGAAATGAAATGGCATCTCTACTCTATGTTTATGTCTATGTTATGTAAACCTTTAAAAGGCTTCAGCAATAAATTGTTGTAAAAACACTTGAACAAAAAAACATGTGAAATACTATGGTTTCAGCCACTATATGTCCCTAAGCCCGTGTCCAGTAATTACAGAGCAAACATACCACTTTAAGTCCACTATGGCCTCCGACATGTTTGTGTAGTGTTTGTATTACAGCAGGTTTTATTGGTTATCATTATCATACAAGCAATTACAAATGGGTAGTATAGGAGTTACCCTCCTGTCTACACTTACACAAGTTTAGGCTTGATGTACATGTATATATACAGTTTGTACATGTGTTACCTCGAGGTCAAACTAACCCAAACACAAACCACCACACGCCCCAAAAATGTGACGAAAACTAAACAGTCGTACAACATACACATGCAAATATCTGGCTATAACCAGCTACCCTGGTATCTTAACGACATACAAATTGCTTCATTACAAATTACTTATAAGCTAACAATCTGTTTGAGACAACATTTCAGTTCAGGCTGTACTCTGAACTATTAGTACAAAGGTGTAGCATGTGCAAACAAACGTTGGCTACGACAGAGGTCATGGAAGCTTTGTACAGTTGGTTTGCAAACAGTCATAAATGTTGGCCCAATAAGTCTCAGCAATGACCTTTGGTTCCGGCTGTCTCATGTTTGTTGACTGTGACCATTTGGAGGCACATTTGATTTTACAAAACGGATGCTTGCAGAATGACATTTCAAACTAGATCCCTTAATTATCTTATTCTAGTCAAGCAGAATTACGCTGGCTTAGACCAGCACAGCATTTTCGTTTTAAGTAAAACACCAAAGCAGTTCTCACTTAACCTAAACACGTAGACTGATGAACGGTAAATTGCCACAGTAATTTTACAAATCTTTAGAAGTCTCCAGGCTTTGAAAAGATTTCCACGGAGACAAAAACACAAGTAGTGACTGGGTCACACATTATCCCATTCACTTCCTGAGTTAAGCCCACAGATAAGGAGTTTTCACACAAACACCTGTGGGTTGAGTCCACAACCATGCACCTGCCTAAGGATCTGTTACCCTTGAGAGAGCACCACTATCCTAGGCAGGATTTGGTTACAAGATCCAAGCACTTTTCAGAAAACACAAGAGAATAGCCTGGTCTCTAGGCAACCATCCTCCTTAGGCTTTCACACTGGCACAGTAGAACAGTAGAAAGAGTTTGAAGTCCTATAACAAAGGTACCCTTTTGCAAATACAACAAACAGCACTTTTTCTGTCATGTCGATTGTTTTGTGGAATCCTTCATGCATTAATTCTTCACCTTCCGATCCCCCCATGCAACCGTTAAGGCTGTTGTATCAACACCAGGAAAACAGTTATATGTTTACCAAACATACACAAGGCAGTAACATGGCGGCACAGCAAACTGAAAAAGGCAACTCAATTTTCTGCCACAAAAAGACAACATTTCTCCAATGGCACAGTGTAATTACTAAGTCACAAAGAGTAGAAAGACAGTGAAAATGAAACATGGCTATGGCTGAATAGGCAGGCATTCAACATATTACTAGTAGGGAGCCATGAAGCTTCCAAACTGTAGCAGTGGCTTGTGGTGTTAAGTCTACCTTGTATAATGAATCTACTATCTAAAACATATACAACACAGCCAGTCCACCTACCGGTACGTACTAGTAAGTCATATGAAAGCTGAAGCTAAATCACAACTACCAGAATTAGAAAAGGGATATGGTCTCCTGATATTTCCCACAGATAACTAAAGTTTGAGCATTTGATCAATACCTGTGCCAAATAAAGTATTGACTTTTTGGGGGCTGTGCTGTCTCAGATTGTTATACCTGAGAATGACTGTAACAATATTCTTCTTTCATTTCAAAATAAATCTTTTTATGCTTGATGGATTCTGTTAGTGACAGCGAAGACTGAATTATATTCTCATGAACATATTATCATCATAAGTTAAAAGAAGGAACATTTCTCCCTCTTCTATAAAGTCTAATTTTGCTCAGTAATACACTCATCATGATTGATGACAGGGCTACATTATCTCATTAGATAGTTTGTCTCCTATACTATAGGCAATTCACAATCTTAGCATGCCAAACTGGTGACAGCAATTGCTAATAGTATACTGTTATGGAATTAAAGATGTCTTTTTCTGTACAACTTGATTGTAGGACATGATAAAATTCTGTAAAGTGGGATGCTACGGTTGAAGCAACAACTACCACTATACATGACTTGGACAAAGGTTTACTGATAACGTGCCTCATTTAATTACAGGGTTGGTGGATTGAACTGATCCAAACAGGTAGACTGGGCTGCCATCACTATCTGAAAAACTCTACCTTTCATTGTAAGCTTTAACACAGAAATGAAGTAAATAGATATAGATACCCACTTCTAAGCTTCAACCCACAATAACAAAAGTGCCAGAAATCCTGCTGCATGGGGATGGTATGTCGACTGATTACAGAGATTATAGACAAAACAGGTGGTTGTTGCTTGCGTGTTGATACTACTTTCTCCTCTGTTTGTCACAAATTCCTTGACAACAAGGGACAACTGTCAGCTTGAGTAATTATAGTATACACACTAGCCAGTGTTCTACCCAGTATTCTCAATCATGCACATGCATTTACTGAATCCAGTGAGAGCTGGAACAATACCCACATAATCCCTTTACTATATACAGTCAATTAGGATATTGTGCACTCAATGTGAAAATGAATTATCCATCTTCAAAAGATGTGAGTCCTAACAATGTAAGCCAAACCTTATTCAGAATAGTCTAAACAAGTCCTGAAAAGCTTGGTAAGAACTGGGATTTACAAATATTAGAGAATACTGCTCTCCAGAAAGAGTTTGACTACAGTGTGAGTTTTTGTTTCTTGCTTGCCCTTTTATGTGAAAATGAATTATCCATTTTCAAAAGATGCGAGTCCTAACAATTGTAAGTCAAACCTCGTTCAAAATAGTCTAAACAAGCCCCTAAAAAGCTTGGTAAGAACTGGGATTTACAAAGAGAGAGAGAGAATACAGTTCTCCAGAAAGCGTTATGACTACACAACTTACGCAGTGTGAGTTTTTGTTTCTCGCTGGCCCTTTTGCGCTGCTGCGGCGCCATGGCCGGTAAGTCCGGTGTGGCCGGCGGACCCTCGGACCCAGCGGACCCTCCTGGCCGGACGTCCAGCGTGATGATGCTCGCGGTGGTGGTACCCGTGCGAGGGGTGGAGGGGGCAGCGCGGGGGTTCCAGGGGTTGGATACACACGCCCCTGGGCCTCCAGTCGGAGATCTACCTGACATTTCTTCACTGTCCTAACAGTAGCATACAGAAGAGAATGGAAAGAAAAACTGTCAGTTCTCAACCATAAATGAAAGCTGGTGCATACATGTTGCATAGATTAGAATGTGTTGTGATGATAGCAAGTGGATAATATAAACTTTAAAGCAGAAGGGGCAGGTGTTCATGGATTCTCTGCTGTTTTGTTGTCAGTGTTCCCACTTAGATATCATCAACAGACAGCTCTCTGTCAATACAAGATAGATAATTATCATATTAATATTATTATACTAGATCTATTCTTTTTCTGTATGAATGTACCAATCCCTAACATAATTTTCAGCCATGGTGAAGAATGATATTTTTACATATAGGGAATCTCTAGAGAAAGAGAGGCTTTACGTTAATCTGAACTGTTGCAGAACTGTTATAGATTCACCTGCACTGATTTAATATCAACAACATGCTCCAAGAAACAAATCATGAATATAAATTTTAGTGGATCATAATAAAGCCATCAACGGAATTCTTATCATCATCTCCAACATCATCTTCAGCACTAGGTATTTCAAACGCATTCAGAACCTGGAACTGATTAGAATTCTCAAGATCGATTCTGATTTGGCCTGCCCAGTCGACTAGCTGTCAACATTTATCAAATAAATTTATATATGATTCTCGGCATGAATTACTTGTCTGCGAAACGTCGTTACTCTCTGTCCACACGCCAGAATAATGCTACAGACGGTACGTGAGCACACAGTCTGGATATTTGTGGAGTTGAGTAGCTCACTGCGCCCTCCCCACGTCTACAGGCGCACAGGTCAAGCTCGGGTGAAAGCAGGGGGGAATACCGTAACACCAGGATCAGGAACAATGGAAAATCCGTCACAGCGAAGCTTCTTTACACCTACCTGGCGTTCTTGGGACGCCTTCCGTCTAACCCACCACTCACTAGGCATTACATGTCACCAAATCGACGAGAAAGTTGATATCGTCCCTGTACACAGCACGAGTTTTCATACGCCCGGACTGACAATGATTCTGCTCTGCCGCCATTTTGAAAATAACCGCTTTGCTCCTGTAGAAGTCCGCCAGGAACTATTTTGTTTCAGTTGAAGATCATTATGTTCACATCAAAGCGTCGTGCGCCTGGGTAGCTTCATTTTCATGTCATTCAACTATCAAATGAAAGACGGCTTGAATATTTAAAATCTGCAGGATTGAACTGTCACTATCAATTACAACACGTGGATTGATACAAGGACGTTGGCACGGTGACTTCATTGACAACGAGCTAAACAGCGGGAAATTTAAAATTGTCATAGTAATTAGATCTAATTAAATGCGATCTGGCACAGACCAAGGATGTTGATTTTTGTAAATTTGTTACGTTGTTGAGGATCTATTACTGCCACGCACTAGGTCCATGCAAAGACTTACGTACTTTATATTTAATACCGTAGCCGGTGCGACTCACGCGAGAGCCTCTATTTTAGTGTAACGTTAATGTAAATTGCCTGATACGTTATGGGATGTTGAATCCCAAGTCAGGCTGTACACAACAAAGCTACCTGCACATTAACCGATTTCCACGGAATTATGAGTAAACAGATAAACAAGTTTAGGTCCAAGTAACTTAACATTACTGTGGGCGCAGTGCCTCCTTCTTACGGGTACGGACGATGCCCTTGGTGCTGATAGTGCTATCAGGAGACAGTGATAAATGTAGACGTGGACTCTTGGTGCCATTCTCTGCTTGGTGATTTGTTTGTATGCGGTGCTCTGGTACTTGTGCTCTGGTGCTTTGCACATGTGTGTTTGGGAAAAAAATGTTGATTAGTCCTTCTCAAACCCTGCCGTAGCCTCTATGTAGTTTGAGAATGCTCCGTAACGTTACGTGATGCTGTTCACATCTGCTTCTAGATCCCCTCTCATTTCAGCTCGTTAACGTGAAGATGTCTTCTGACCTTGCTTCTTTCTCCATTCCGTATGTCATACTATGACTCACAGATGCTGTCGACCTCGTCCAGGAGCTGCTGCCTCTCCTTTTATCTTCCACAGTGATGTAGTGGTTTGTGGTTTCTTTTACCCCGTACTACTAGTAACTACTAACTATATTTTCCCGGCCTGTTGCTCTGCAGTAACTTGCCAGGCAGCACTAAAGCACACACGCTTACGCTGTTTCCTATGATGTTAACGAATAATCGTAACAGGAGCGCAAATGACAACAGACACGATATCCAGTAACCAAGAGCTGAAATATGTTTTAGCGAGTATCTTTCAGTTTCTCGTCCGGCTTTGCTCTTTGTGGATTGTAGACTTTCTTCTTCTACTTTCTTCCCTGTTGGAAATCACGTGATGATGGGCGGATTGCGTCAGAAATTACGTAATAGCAGGCGGACCAGTAACTGTTACTTGCCCCTGCTGCATGCACAACCAGTGATTTTAGAAACGTAGCGACGATGTGGATTTTTCATGTTTTCTTCGTGTTCTGTCTTGGTGGGAGTTTTCCGTGCCGAGCAACGATCATGCTGAGGCGCCTTTCTTCTGTGTATCTGCCTTACAGCCTTGACGAGGATGGGCAAGCCGACTTCGCCATGGGAGACATTGGCGCTGTGGAGAAGTTCAGCTTTGACTTCCAAAATTACCTGGTCTACGCTGCAGGTTAGTAGTTCAGACTTTTGAATTATCGTATTTGTGCCCTAACTGCCTTGTAAGTGCGCGATTCACTTGGAATATCCAGCCTAACTTTATTTGTTGCTTTTGAATGACAACAGATCAAACACGGCTATTGAGGTCCAGGAAGGCCCGATGTTGTAAAATGCAGAGTAAGGTCAGGAAGATAAAGTCGACCAAGAGGAGCAATGTGCTCTAATTCTACATGTACTTTGTATGACATCCTTGAGCAGCAATATCACAGAGAAAAGAAGTTGTATGTTCTTTATTAAGGTAACGTTAGTACGTCTTGCCCGTTCTCTATTTTTATTCGTTTATTTTCACATATGAAAAACATAGCACATAACATAGTTCTGGTACATTACAACATATTTACACCATGTTACAAGGGCCAAGGGCCATTTGTAGGATGGCTCCCGATTGTAAGATAGCTCTATATTGTGACCGCAATGTTTGCACATAGTTGTGTTGGACATCTCTACTAAATTACGCCTAAAGGCCACCGTTTCCTTTGAAGTTGAACTTGCAACCACTGTACCTCTCCCTGTAACAGGGAGATCGCATTACTTGACAACCACCTATTGAGTCGGACTGTTTTTCATTAAGTCTGTTGTTTTGAAATGTCAAACAGAACATTCTCGCTCCAAACTGCCCGAAGTCCTCAAATCTCCCGACTCCAATTAATTGTGTTAATTAATTGCCAGAGTCAGTCGTGCTATTTGCTAAGGTCGGCTGATCAATGCTATCGCGCGGTGTTCGTGACTTCAAACTGACATAACGGAAATGCGTGTTTACCATACTTCCCCCAGTTTATCCTGTTGTTGTTTTCTGCTCAGTGTTATCTTAAACACCATTCAAAGGCGTTTTAGATGACTAGGAGTACATGGGGAATGTTTGGATTCCTGAGCGCATAACATAATGAAAAAAGAAACGGAAAAAGGCCAAAATGCAAAGTCGGGAGAAGAATTTAACAACATTCTTGATATAATATAGATTAACCCGCACCTATTCATCCACGTACGCGTCCTGGTAAAGCCTCAGTACGAGTATTGCTGGTTGACGTCTAATTCCTGTCAATCCAGAAACTCCTGTAGGAAATACTCTACGGTGTCAAATACGATGACAGACTCCCGAAAATAGCTTCATCAGGTTGGTAAACTAAAGTATAGGATACGTGGTGACGTTTGGGACTGCGTTGTCGCCGCAAAAGCGCCATCTACATCGGCTACATATAGCGACGAGAAGCAGAACTCCAGTCAAAAGCTTTGAGGAAGATATCTGACAGACACCGAAACGTCAGCAAGGTAAATAGTTTGGTTGTGTAAAAGAAAACTCTTGTATCCTACAATGACAGACTTTTTATCTCCATTGGCACCAGGTAAGGCTGGGATTCTGAACGTTATCGACATCTCCGCCCCCTCCTCTCCGCGTGTGCTCCATCGGCAGAAGCTGCCAGGTCAGGAGATCGGCATGGACATGTGCGGAGCGCATCTGGCGGTTACTTTGACCGGGGAATCCCTCGTTGATACCGGCAAGGTGCTGGTGTACAGAACATACAGCGATGGACAAACGTCAATGGACCTCGTGCATGATATACCGGGTGTGTATGCCACAGCAAACGTTCTATCTTTCTAGTATCCATTTCTCTCTCTCTCTCTCTCTCTCTCTCTCTCTCTCTCCCTCTCGTCTCTCTCTTCGTCTGTCTGTCTGTCTGTATCTCACTCTCTCAACTTCACTCGCTCTGACCCTAGAGTCTTTTTGGTACATACAAAAACGACAGCAAGAAACTATTAAGAAACGGGTTGGGGTCGCTATACCTTTTTGCGCAGTTGAATACGAGCAATCAATGCCTTTATATTCCCTTCTAGTTGGCAGTCGACCTGATTCAGTCAAATTCACCAAAGACTGCAGAAGGTTGGTGGTTGGCAACGAGGCACCTGCAGGGGAAGATGCGTCGGGAAACTTCGTGGATCCCGAGGGAACAGTGATGCTGATCGACTTCGGGTCGGAAGACATCGGTAGCGTCATCACTCCCGACGTGCGAACGGCGGACTTCCGAAAATTTGATGCCCTGTACGCGGCAGACATTTCTTTTTGGTATCTGTATCTGTATAATCGGTATATGTAACCGCCCTTCGGCGTAACACACCAGCTTCGCAGGCACGCGCCGCGGCGGCAGCTGGTTACATTACACCGAACGACTTGTTACACCTAACCCTTTAACACCTAACTCTTAACATTGTTTAAAACTATCTAATGATAATGCCCCTACTGTACGTACAAGTATATCAGTACTTCGCACCACCATTTGTGGTTAACACTATCTAATTTTAGATGTCTTTATTTTAGAGGAGATTTCTATGAATCCTCTGGTGTCCGGTGGCTCTTGAAGGGGTTGGCAGTATCCTCAAACATCAACTCCAGTAGTTTCTATCGAACCCTGGAGCCAGAGTACATCACATTGAATGAGGATGAGTCCAAAGCCTATATCTGCCTTCAGGTGGGATATGGTGCTTTCTAGTCGAGCATAAGAGCGATAAGCGAACACTTCCTTTCCGAAAATCAAGATCGCCATATAGCATGCAATGTTTTCTATTGTTCATGGTCTCCTCATTGATATCTACAGACCAACAACGCCATTGCCGTTCTTGACATGACTACGGCTACATTTGACGACATCTACCCACTGGGAACAAAGTACTGGGGCGAGTACTAGTCATCGTTAGATGCAAGTGACGGTGATGGAGGTACGTATGTATGTATGAAAGAGTGAAACACAGGGTGATGTTTAATTTCCCAGTAAACCCACAAGAAGCTAGTGTGAGATCGCATATGCTAAATCCTTTAAGATCTAAAACATCAGCGTTCAGTCACACATAGATCTACATCCCTTTTGAAATTTATTTGGAATAAGTTAGGTTCTGACCTCCCCTGTACTGTTGAGTTTGCAGCTCATCAGCCTGATATTATATCATGTACCTGGACCACTTCTCATGAGTGTACTTCTTCCATTGCCTGAAGACCTCACTAAGTTCCTTTTTCAACATGATTTATTCCTTCATATATAACTAGATGTATTTGAATTATGCTTATCTTAACTAATTCATCATCTGTTTTGTGTGCCGTATATTGATGACTTTGACTATGTATATATTGTTGTTTTTTGTATGGGGGGCAACCTGTAAAGGTGCGTATGCACCTGTTCTGCCTTCCCTTTCACTTTGTGGAAAATCCAAATAAACAAAGAAATAAACATGTGTCGTGTGTATTACCTAGGAATTCGCTTTCAAAATTGGCCAATCTATGGACTTCGGCAACCGGACGCGATGTCATATTTCGTGCATGGTAACACGGGGTACATCGTGACAGCCGACGAAGGCAGTCCCACCAAGGTGTCATTCCGCAATTCCCGGGGCGCTCGCGTGCTGTATGACGAGCAACTGAAAGGGAAAGAAGTTGATGAACGTAAGTTAGTAAGTTTGGTGTACATACATACATTTGTAGGACAGCGCCCATCTCCGTGTCCATTGTCCTTGGGCCACACATTTGTGGAGTAGGGGGCTAGTCCACGGGTAGTGTTTTGTGTTCAACTACCATACTCATGCTTAGCCTTAGCAGAGATACTAGTCTATACCATTGTTAAAGTGTTTGGTATGCGAATGCAGCAAACGCAAACCCTCTAGACCTTCGGAATAACCTGCGGGGGACAAACATTCTTAGATTAAACCTTTCCTGTACAGTTTACATCAATTTCGCTGACGGTACGTCAGGTACAGAGAATTTAGTGTTGTACTACTAACAAGGGTCTCATTCTTGGTTTCAGTGGACCTTCTCTCGTCTTCTTTTTCGAATGAAAGACTTAAAGAAGCTATAAACGATAACAGCGAGTTAGGTGCGTATACACCGTTTCAGTTATACAGTTGTAGTCTTAATTATGTTTTGTGTACATATACGTACCTACATACATATGTGCGTGACAGTAAGATGTAAGTTGGTGGTTTAGGGCTTTCGAAACTTTGACTTGAGTTGAATTCCAGGCTGCCTGAGGTTCAGCTCGGTTGACGGGTTGGACCCCGCAGAGCCGTCCAAACTCTCCCGACTCCACACGTTCGGCGGGCGAGGCGTGTCCATCTTCCGAGCGGAGAACCTGACCTTGGTATGGGACAGCGGAGACGACCTGGAGAGGATGGAGGCGAAGTTCTACCCGGAGATCTTCAACTCACGGTATAAGTATCTGGATGAGAGGCCAACAGATCAGTTCGACGACAGATCGTGCAAGAGGGTGGGTATCATTTCGTCTTGTCCCTGGCTTTTGTTCTTTTCTGTAAGAAGTGCACTTGCCATTATCAGGTTCATGCAGTAAAACTTACTTCATAGTACATACCAATATAAAGTTTCAAACCCAACCTCTCCTATCTAACACACATCAGACCCCTTGTATCATGTTCATGGTAGATCTAGAGTTTGGAATTCTGACAACACGACAATGTCCGTCTTTCACATAACTCCGGAATACTGTGTGTTTGTAGGGACCAGAGCCTCAGTCACTGACTGTGGGTCACCTGGGGAAGAAAACAATCCTCTTCATCGCCGCGGAGAAGACAGGGTCCATCTTCATCTACTCTCTTGACGCCGGGGAGGAGATACGTCCCGCTTTCCAGAGCGTGTACTGGGGAGGGCGGGCGGACCTGACCTGGGGGGAGGCGTACCGGACCAGGCAGGTCGGGGACACGGATGTGGAGGACATGAGGTGAGCTCCACCTCCTATGAATCAAACCGTAGTATTCTACGTCCCAATACTTGGTAGCATCACTTGTTTCTCTGTCTATGGGTCAGCTAACTACCTGTTGCCTAACCAATACAAATTTGGTCCCAAACGGCTATACCTTGGCAGACTGAAAGTTAACGGGCTACAAATGTATGTCCACATCAGGGTCCACATAACGTATTGACTGTTGGGCAATGATTCGATACATTACTAATTGATAGTTATGATTTTGTGATAGTCGATCCCCATGATATATAGAATACAACACGGGGTATTCCGTATCGCCCGAGGTATCGGCCCGACCGCGGGTCGGATCGCCCGACGGCCGCAGGCCGGAGGGCGATCCGACTCGCGGGAGGGCCGGGACCGAGGGCGATGCGGAATACACCGTGTTGTATTTTATTTATATCATACCCACCCAAGAAAACGCGCCTTTCAATGCAATATGAGCCAAAAGTTGGTGCCCCTCAACCCTCAAATGCAACAACGTCAGTTCCAACGTCCGGATTCTGTATTCGAATTTCGAAAGGGCACACGCGGTTAGGGCGAAACGCGTTCGAATCGTTTTATGGAAGCCATGGAAGCGTTCGAGTAACGGGTTCCGGACCGGGCCGTACCGTAAAGTACAGCCCGGTCCGGAACCCGTTATCGAACGTTATCGCGGCCCGGGTATGATATAATGACCCATATCTATAGACCAGCGGAAATGACCTACATGTAGCCGCATGGGTGGTCTTGACCTTGTCCACAATTTCGTCTTCCCGGCAGCTTTGTTCCGGGTGATAAGAGACCGTATCAGACCACGTCTCCAGTTAGGCCATGTTGATTTGATTATATGGATGACATCCTCCGGGAGCCCCAAAACTGATGCGCGCGTGCGAATAAAAAAAAGTTTTGCAAAAAAAAAGTTGTTTTCATTATGAAATCTACGTGGTCATATATGAGGGTTGAACAAATGGCACAGAATATGTTATGGCAAATAATCTACTCTTCGAATTCATTTCTTTACATTTTTGTCTTTTTTCCTTTGATTTTGGCATTCTACGACATTGGTATCGTTTCTAAATGTTTTCCTTGCAACTTATGGTATATTTTTGCTCATTTACCAACTGTTTTGCACGATTTACAGTATGGTTGAAAACTTTTTTTTTTGGAAACGGCCGAAAATTCATGCGCGCGCGGATGCCATCCATATAATCAAATCAACATGGCCTAAGAGACCGTATCAGACCGCGTCTCCAGTTAGTTGACCTTGTCCGTATTTTGCAGATTTGTTCCCGGTGATAAGAGTCCTAACGGGAAGCCGCTCCTTCTGGTGGCCGGGACGTCCAGCGGGACCGTGTCTGTCTATGAAGTGATGGAATCTGAAATAACTGCCCAAGTACGTACTAGTAATGTTAGAATGTCACCGGGTACCGTATCTGATTTTATTGGGCTGTGAATTTGTGTTTCCTGTGGTTAAAAAAAGACACGGAAACTTTCCAGTGGAAGGGGAATACGATTTTCCCACCACTAGTATACCGAGTTTTTTTACGAGTAAAATGGTTCAATCTGTTACTTCCAATAGGAACGTAGTCTTGCCAACAAAGTTTTATAAGAACATGCCGTGCACTACTGTCTGAACTTGGGCAGTGCTACATGTATATGCTGCACGTTCAATGTTGATTTTCCTTTGCTTTGACATGCATGAGTTAGCCTAAACATAATCTTTATGTTTTCATCATTTTCATGCTCTGCATATAAGTGATGTATTTGTTTATTACTTTCACAGGCCAGCACCGAAACACCTGCCCTGTATCTGGGGTTCATCACCATTCTGTGTCTCCTGGTCATCAATGGCTAACTACAACTGAACAAAATAGACTGGGGAAGTGTTGATGGCAGGGTTTAGTAACAAAAGGATTTCTTGGGATTCAACCATTCTAGGGAGGGCTAATGCCAAGATTACAGAAGAAATAAATGATTATGCAATAATGTTATTTCTTAACTGCTAAGCATTCCCAATAAAGATTGACGATGCAAAAGTCATGCTTCAGCAATAGTTTTTAATTTGTATACAAATTACTTTCATGATAGGTCACAAAAGGGTTTTAGAACTTAACATGTTTTTCTTGATAACTATTCTATAGTTAGTTCTCCCATGATACAAATTTGTGGTATCTATCATATACATTGTACTGCTGTACCTTCTAGGTGAGAATCCTCCTTGGCTTGCCTGACAAAGACATTAATATTCTTTCATATATTCACTGGACAGACTTTCAGTCATGGACTTGTTACCAACATATTTCCTGTGTAAAAAATGTTCCATTACAAATAAACCTTTTAGATTTACATTTGTATTTCATGGCCTTTCCTAGAAACATTATTGTAGGTAACAGTATTCTTGAAGGTTCCCTACCATTGTCAACTTAGGCCTCCAAATGTGGTGCAAATTCATTTGCTACTGGCACATTTGTATACTCTTCGTATGCACTTTTCACCTGTGGGCATATAGACAGAGAAGAAAGAGACTTCATAACATATGTGACATAGGATTTCTTATTGTTCATGCTAACATACAGCTTAGCACAGAAATGATGTTATTTTCAAAAACATCTTCCCATCTGAAATAGTGTGTTGCCATATTTACACAACCTACAGTAGAAAAGCCTACTCATATTTGGCAGGTCCAACTTGAAGCGAATTCAATCACATTGTGCCTGTGAAATGCATACAGCATACTCGTCAGTTGTAACTCTCAACCCAACAAATGTTAATTGCTACAAGCAAACTGACAGTTAACTCCTCCCCCGTCCCTCCCATGTTACTGCAGTGTGACATTAGCAGCCTGTAGGTAACCCTGCAGGAACTGGGCTGCTTTTGCATCTAGGCCTGAACTGATCATACCAGGAATCTGAAATGACAAAACAACAAAATTCTCTGTAAGTCTGATCCAAAATAAATATACAAACATGTAGATTAGCAAATTCAAAAAAATTATTCTTTTGACAAATGAAGAACTCAACTATTTTGTTTTGTTTCAGATTTGCTTGCCTCTACCTTTAATATGACTTCTCATATGTTTGTCATACAGCTATATATACACAACTTGCAACATACAGTGTGATTGATATTTATCTTCTGAAAGTGGGGGTTTCATCACCAATTCAGGGGTGGGTAGGGGAAAAGCAATGTCATTTTATTTCTTCATTACTTCACATGATGTGTTCGTGTTAAATCTCACCTTTCCAGCACATGTTGTACTAAGTTTCTGCAGACTCTGTGCCAGGAAGGTTTTGGGCTCTGCTACGGCCCCGTTGAGGGGATCGTGGTCGTTCTTCCCCGAGAAAACCAGTTTGGAGTACGCCGTCTGGTAACCGGGCGTGTCCTCAATCTCGATGAAGTGTTCATCGTCAGGGACGCTGTCATCCTCAGGAAGTTCAAACAGACCAATCAGGGCTTGTAGCAGGGGTGTCCTGGGGAAGAGAACATGTGTATCACAGTCATATCATGCATGGAAAGTAAGAGGCTTGTGATGAACACCTAAATGGGGAATCTTGTGCACAAGACCTTAAATCAGAACAGTTCAGATGATCATCCTTCAGTTAGCCCATCACATTACAATAAATTATCCGAGTGTGAGAACTGTACCCCAAAACAAAATGCCGCATCAATACCTATAATTGCTGGCTATCTCAAAGTTTATCAAGCATCACATTCATGTCATTCCAATAACATCTGATAACAATGGTCCTGAAAGGTTCCTCACCAATGTGCATGGTACTCCCCCAGCATGGCAGGACAGTCAGTCAGGAGCTTGGTCATGCCAACAGCGCAGATTTTCCTCTCCGTATGGCCAGAAACCTTCTGTACATCCTGCAGGAATAACTTCTCCAACACCATGCCAAACATCCTGGGGCAGGGGAGGAACGCAGGTTACATTTTCTCTGTGATTGGTTTCACCAGTCAGTACAGCTTATACATATCATGCAGTAAAGATAAGCTACATGTATTAAACCATGGAAATGAAGAAAATTTACCTCTGAGGCTCATCAGAAAAGTCAGGCACAAGAAAGGCACCTACATTACGTACAATGTACCAGTAAACTAATAGACAAATTTTAATGTCTGTATTTTAAATCAAGCTACAGTAATTGTAACCAGATCTTGTGTGAAACACCTCATTGTCTGATCATAACGTTGACTTACTTTGGCTGTATGCCATCCACCATTTGCACCAGAGACGTGGCATTGTACTTGATGGTATACAGGCACATGAACACTAGAAAACCTGAAATAATCAACACAAAGGCATCATGGGTTATTTTACAATATACAAGGTAAAAATCTACATCCTGTACCAGTCACTGCAGACAAACCAACAAATACAGGAAGATAAAAACTTTGTCTTACTCTTGATAAACTTTGTTGTTTTAGAACTCTGTAGTCTCTGGAACAGCAGGAGGAAGATCTGTTTCATGTATGTGGACAAGTTAGCTCTGTAAGAGGAAGAAGAAGGCAAATTTTATAAAGCCATACAGGAAACTAAACATGTTCCTAATAATGATAGTCATAGTGTCTTAGTATATGCTATCATTGTAAATAGCTAAATATCGGAAATTAGAAATTTTATTTTATTCTCCTCCTGGAGTGCACCTTCAAAAAGGAATTTTTTATTTTTTAAAAACATGATGCCATGCCAGAGTTAACAAGTACTGACTGCATCACAGAAAAGAGACTGTGAGTGAACCAAAGACTTAGAGGTACTGACTCTGGCATGTTTTCTATCAGGCTGTCCAGAAGGTAGAAGCCCTCGTGGTCGTTAGCCTTGGAGGCTATCAGCTTCTGGAACACTCCAAGTATGCTGGGCTGGAAGGGAATAGATGCCATATGGAACATCATTATACAGTGGTCATGCAATAGCTAAATCTAAAACTGAACAAGTGACCCATGCTAGGCTTTAGATCTTGAGCAGATGTCACACCAATCCTCAGAAAGAGAGCTGCTACTCCTGTATACTGTATGCTCATGTATGCACTAAGTACAGTACGAGCATTATCATTAGATAGCTTTAAACCATGTTTACAGTTTGACGTTCATGGGCTAGGTGTAACAAGTCATTTGGTGTAAATATAGCCAGCTGCCGCCGCGCCGTGTGCCTGTGAAGCTGGTGTGTTACGCCAAAGGGCAGTTATACCGGCTATACTCATACAGATACTTCATGTGTAGACGTACAATTTTCTCTGCAGCTGCGATGGCCTGTGCACCCTTCTGTAGGTAGGCCTGCAGCAGCCTGACCAGTGGGGGAATGTTCCCGCTGCGCTCCCACAGTACCGGCATCAGCAGGTGGGGGAACAGGCCCATGTACGACTCGGGGATTCCGTCTGTCCGGATCTCCAGCAGCAGCGACATGATTTGAAACACGTACGGAATAAACTCTGAAAAGATATAACACGCAAGGGTCATATTTTAATAAAGTTGTCTGAGGTCTGAGGCTCTTTGCAGTTTTCTTGTCACAGGCCAGATGAGGGTATCCCATAAATCTACACCAGGCTGGTTTATGATAAAATAATTTTTGTCAAACCAATACATTAATACTGCTAGATGGAAAAACTGTAACAACTAGGAAGACAAGGAGTTTTTCTTCTGCTGTTGGGGCAAAAATATGAGCATTTTGGAGTTGATTCATAACCGGGCAATTCTGAGAACCAACAAATTAAATTGGTGTGGCCTTACCTTGTACATCTTGTCGCAGTATCTCCTGGAAGAGAGGGAAGAAGGCCCCCTCAAAGCTGGTGACTGCAGCAGGGTCGGCCTTACAGGTGATCCTGGTGGCCAGGCCCAGGGTCTCAAACAGGTAGTGGTTAAAGTGGGGTTTGCTGGGGTTCTGGAAACAGGAGGAAAGTTTCATAATTATCAAGCAAAGAATGGTATTTGGATACAACCTAATTGATCACTCAAAAACAGGATGAATTTCCTACAGCTCCTCCAAACAAAATATTGCTTGCTGTAAGGGTCTAAGAGCAGACAATCTTTTCAGTAAATTCAAATACATTTTTCTCTATTACAATTTATTTGACTTTTAAACTAAAAACGGTTCCCATTTGATTTCCCAAATAACTATTTATACAGAATAATAATGTTCACATTTACAGACACTGGGTAATGGACCATTCTTGTCATAATTCTATTATCCTCCTACTGACTTATCTCCAGTTTGCTGCTGGATAAGACAAGAGCAGGAAGAGGACTTTCCATGTCATCAGACCCACCTTAGAGACAGCAGCAAGCTTCTCTATCAGTTTGGGTAAGAGTGACTCTAGGAAACGTATGACAGACTCCTGCAGCAGGGAGAAGGTCCTGAGCACAGTCTTCATGACATACTCGTTCTCCTGGGACCCCGGCAGGGTGAAGGCGTTGAACAGGTTGGTGAGGAGGGGCACGGCCAGGGGCTCCACATCGGACTTCACGATACTGTGTGAGTCGGAAAGGTAATGTCAGATCAGCTTAAGAAACAGATACACCAATACTTTAGGCAAACAGGTTTTAAGTTAAAGAAAAAAATTCACTACCCTGAACAGAGACGGGGGTCGACACAAGTCATCTAGCACGTATGACCCGCTACTACGGTCACATGTCTCTGACGTCACGTACCAAGAGTAGACGGGTCCATTTGCTGAACAAGGTTGAAGGAGTCAGCCGAAAATCCAGTGTTGGAAGAAAAGTCTAGTCTTTATTTCATCATGACCAACACAGATGAACTTTCATGCTATACTACATGTTGTTGAAAACCTCAAAATTACTTTTAACATCAGGACATTCTACACCAGTATATCCTTGTACTGAAATGTATAAAATCTCTAGTTAAGCTACAACGTGAGAAAACCACACAAAGGACTCACACAGGCTTCCCGTTGACCTTGGTGGTGAAGAGCCTCTCCAGGCAGTGAGCTGCGTACGTGTGCACCACACCGCTCTCCGCACACAGGTGGCTCACCAGCAGCGGGAGGCAGGCCTTCAGGTGGTCATGGGACAGGTGTGTGCGGAATGTCGTCACGTACTTGATGGCATCTGCTCGCAGGACTGGATGCTCATTCACTGTAAACAATAAAAAAAAATTTTGGAGGATCTGTAAAGAAGTCTACTATGGAATGACAAGACTCATCCTCCAAGTCTTTTAATTACAAGTACAGCAACCAGTCACAACAATTTAGAATTGAAGTGTTTCAAAGTAGTTTTTTCCCTGCAAACTTTTGCAGAAATAACCGGTAGTAGAAGCTTCATTAGATACCAAGTAGAGTTAGACACAACTGGTTTAGCTGCTGTGATGAGTGGTATGGTGTAATATAATCAGCCACTTTGGCATGCAGTTATACATGTTGATTGTTCTAAATCTGCATTGCCTATGGTTGAAAAAATCCTAGTCAAACTGTCAAACTTCAGTAAGAATTTTAACTACTACTTTCTACCAATAACTCACCATTAGGAGCCTGCAGCTCTGTAGCAATGTGACTGGTGAAGAAGTCTGTCAGGTTGACCAGTTCAGAGGCCTGGGTACTGCCCAGTTTGGCTGTCTGTGCCTTGGAGGCAAGGGATGTCACCAGGTAGATAGCTGCATCCTTCTTTCTCCAGTTCTGGGCCGGGTTCTTGGCGTGTTCCTGAAAGGTTTCGTTTGAATGGGGTTCAAACTAGGTACATGTAACTGGCAATATCTTGATCACTTGTGGATCACTGGACAATTGCAAGAGTTTAATAAGAAAGAGTGCACATCTAGTGTTAAAAGCATTTCCTCATTCCTTGATGGTTGATTTGAAAATTTGATTTGAATGTAAAAATGCACACACCGTTAGCATGGCTACGACATAGGCTGAGAAGATCTGGGTGACTGGAGCTTCGAAGAACTTGCAGAGTCCGCGCACGAGGTCGCAGGCAGCGCGGCGCCGCGTGTCGATGTCCGAACCCTCCAGGTCACGCCGGATGTACTCCTCAGGGTCGTCCTCAAACAGCTCCTGGTCAGAGTCTGAGGACACAGTAGAGGTAGAGGTATGTCCAGTATTGGAGTCAAATGGCTTTAGTTAAGGTAGCAGAAGTTGTCTGAAGTTGTCCTAAGTTACGACCATTTCAGCAACGTGACCTAATGTGACTTCCGACACTGGCGGAGCAGGGTGGCAGGTGTCTGACTCCCGGATGACTCTCGGAAGTTGGATTGACATCATAATCTAACTTTGGACAACTTCTGCACCCTTGGGCAACTGTCCGACATTAGGTTTTAGGGAAAATAGCTGCACTCAAACCATTCTTCACATAGAACAATGATACTTAGACTTACCTCTGAACTCCATGTTAGGAATGATGACCTTCTCACAGATGGAGGACATGGTGGCAGGGTCCTCAAACAGGTGTTTGTAGTGTGGGCGCTCACACACCGAGGCCAGGAACCCGATGGCATTACTCACCAGCTGGGCAGGGGTTAACAACAGGTTTGGACTTAGCACTTGCAGCAATTATGGTTGGTTTTCCCCTGATGCCCACGATCATGATAATGATAATTCTGGCATACTCATTTTCACCTGAGCGAAGTGAGGAAAGTCGTGTAAACTGCCTTTCCCAAGGGCACAAGGTTGGAGACTTGGTAAGATTTAAACCCGGGACCTCTTGGTTCTGAACTGAATGCCGTTACACCACACAACCCAACCCCATGAATTATCATTATGTAAGTCACATCTAAAAACTATTATTTCTAACAAATGCTATCATCACACTCTGGCAAAATTTGTACTACATATACAGTAACTCATTGTCTTACAGAACGATCCAATTGTTACCATGGAGAGAGATTACTTTGGAAAGAAAAAGGATTAAACATTTAAAGAAAAAGGATAATCAGAAACAGACACAAACAAACAGATGGTGGGACATTATAGAGTATCTGAACGTTTTTGAATTATTAAAACATCCCATGCTCTACAGGGCTCGAAATACTAGCTGCATCTGCACTGCAGTGCACCAAAATTTGGAGCTGTGCACCCAATTTTTTTCTGTGGGTGCACCAGTGCACCTACCCCCAAAAATGAATTTTGAGCCCTGCTCTGGAACGGTTGCGCTCACCAGATCAAACTTGACCTGCTGCCCGGTGGTGATGAGGAGGTGCCAGATGGCGGTGACAAACTGTGGCAGGTACGGCTGGAACTCCTCGTCGTACTTCTGTGCGTACAGCGCAACGTTGTCACAGATCTGGGACTTGATCAGCTCCAAGGGACCCGCCTCTCCCTCATCCTGACAACATGAATGGTAGGAGAGGAACACAAATGTTAATGGGTTAAAAAACTTGTATTTTCCATGAACTACGTAGAGTGGAACTCGTTGCCACCAAGCACAGTTGGGGCATCATCACTAGAAAGCTTTAAACAACTCCAGGTGAAGAGATTGAGTGTAACAAGTCATTGGGTATGATGTAGCTAGCTGCCGCGTGCCAGCAAAGTTTTTGTGTTTTAATCCGAAGGGCGGTTATAACGGCTATACCAATACAGATACAGAAATGTTATGGATGTTGATCAACTTTTTCCACTATAAAGACATTTGATCCAATACAAAAATTTTATGTGAACCCTGCAATGTGCATAGTCGACTTCAGTGGTTAGTGACCTCTGTACGAAGAGGTTGCGAGTTCAAATCCCAGCTCATCGCTTACTCAGCTTACTCAGCTTACTGGAAAGAGTCACAGTCTAAGCTTGTGTATACAGTGAGGACCCCATATGGAGTACAGTACTTACATCTGTCATAAGCAGCTTGTTGTCCACCTGCAACAGGGTGTGGAAGCCTGTCATCCAGGTCTGCATGTTGTCTTCGAAGAACTCTGGCAGGTCCTATATCATAAAATGAAATTTCTGTGACAAATTGAAACTTCTTTGACTTAGATCAGAGGAAAGGCTCCTTGTACATGCAACTTGAATGCCATAAGATAGATGCAGCTGAAGCTAAGACTTGAGGTTTTAGAAATTAGATGGATCAGGAAAACCTTTTAAAATTCTTTTTCTAACATGTTGTCAGTTTCACAAATAAAGATAATCTTCCTCATAGATCTTCCAGACAGAAGAACAATCTACAACAACCATTTTGTACTTCATCCCATTCAAATATTCCATTTTTTTTTCTTTTAAAACAATAGGGAACAGTATTCCCCCAGCAGAGAGTTGTCCTTACCTGGAAGTTGAGGCTGTAAAAGATCTTGGCGATGAGTGTGAGGGAGCTGAAGATGACCTTTAGGTTGGCTGGGTCTGAGGCACATTTGTTGGCCAGGTCCATGGTGGCCTGCAGAGAGAAGATTTTATTCCAATATTAACCGAAGTTCTAGAATTACTGAGACAACATTTTACTCTAAAATGCAGTTCTAGTTTTGCAGCAATATCCAACAGAATACTTGTGTATGAGTTATAGTGTTTTCAAAAGGTCATATATTTGTATTTGTATTAGAATCGTGGATAGAAGGACATCTATTGACAGCTATCATTGGGTTGCTCTTACCTTGAATAGTTCCATCAAAGGGGCTGCAAAAGAGTCCAATACATACTTGATTTCTGTCCACAACTCATTGGACTTGAACTCATGTCGGTATCTGCAAAACAACAGAACATGAAACTTAATGGCATGACATACAAAACAGCAGCTATCTTCAACTAATCTTCGTATATAACATTTCTTCAACAATCTTGTTTATATCAATAATATTAATTAATTATCTCTGCTTCCTTAGTGAGTTTAAAGTTACCTTTTAAAGATGGAGTGAGCTGTGCGCAGTACCCCATTGATGACGTTGAACTCTGTACTAGTCTGGAACTTTGTTACCATCTCATTGACCAGGCCTGGCCACTTGGCGGGGAAATCTTCACGTCCAATGATGGTAATAGCATCACTCAGCTGGAAAGATGGACAAATGAACACAGATGCTTTCTCAATTTGTCTCCTCCTTATTCCTTAAATGTTCAAACACTGGTTGTAACATTAAATTACAGTACAGGCACCAACCTACAGTAGTTTTACTTTTCTCCTTACATTCTTCTCTGTATCTTCAGAAGCTATTCCAACTGCCGATACCTTCAAGTTCTGACATAACTTCAGGACACATTCTCAAACACACTCTCAACATTACCGTTCTCCTAGAGTATATTTACTGTAGATAAAGTACACAATCCCTGCCCAGACTTGTCATTGGCTTTACCCTGTCAGTACATATTATTCTCACCTGTCTCTGTATCTGTTCAGGCATCCGCAGCATCAGACCCACAATCTCTCTCTTCACCGTGTCACGATCGGGCTCAGACACCTTGTTAGGCTCATCCTCAACCTGGTAGAGGAACAACGTACAGGTGACCAGACTGCAACAGCAACCTTGATGGCATGTCGTCAAGGGGGTTGTAATAACCTTGAGCATTGTTAGAAACAACGGCATACATCTTACAAAATCACCTCTGAAGTCCATGTCACTGATGTAAGTGCAATGTAAATGACTTCCAATTTGGTTCTATAGCAATGGTACAAGATTTTTGATACACATTATCATGGACAAAAATATTTCTGTGCATTTGCTATATATTTCATGGACTGTAAAATTACTGATACTATTCGACACATTTCTGACAGATTTCATAGGCTGCAGAATTGATGTAAAACCTATTTGACCTGGCACAATTGTGCTGCACAGGATGAACAAATGGGAAATACTGTTTTTTTTAGTACAGTAATCAACTTCTGAGAAACAACTGACCAGAACCCCAGTATTACACATCACGGCTCTATCGGAATTTTTTTTAAACCATCCGTCAACCTTAACAGGCAAAATTAACAAAAATCTTGGGTAAAAATATGAAAACGTCTGAAGGACCACTGACAACCACTCTCAACACCATGGTGCTACCCTCCCCAAATTCGATGATGAACCTGGGCTGATGGAAAAAAATTTCAAGCTGGAGAGAGCCCTGTAACACATAAAGGTATATGCTCACAATTCTCCAGTTCCTCTTGACGTAGTTCTTGAACGTGATGGCAGAGGCCACCCGGATGGTCATGTCAGCCTCAGCACTCTCCACCAGGTGCAGCAGCAGGACAGGGTAGTTCTGGGTCCCCTCCACTGACTCCAGAAACTTCTCAGCTAGAATACAAAAGTTGATATCTCAGTAAAACAATGGAAGCTAATGAGCATGAAATTTTACGGCTCTCACTTTGTGCAGATGTTGGCCCATTAGTGCACCAAATCCGTAGTGTGTTTTTGGCACACATTTTGAAGAGGCTCTGTGGGCATCACTCCACTGTACAGGGAGGAAAGTTGAGTCAAGTGCCTTTCCCAAGGGCACAATGTCAGGCCACAGTATCTGACCCGGGACCTATTCCAGTTCCAAGTTTAATGATCTAACCATTGCGCCTTTGATGCCAGCTCAATGAGCATGAAACATGAAGATTTTACTGTACTAGTTGTTCAAGTCTACAGCTAAGCTTCCTATCAGTATTAAAGCTACAACATCGCATTATTTGACAATGATCACTTAATGAACTGCATAAACAGAAGGACACTGATGAATAGGGTGACATTTCGTGATCTATGTAAGCTGGAATAGAAGTTACTAGGCAGAAGATCGAGTAACGTTGGTTTACCTGCTCGCCGCTCTCCGACATCTGGAGAGAAGGTTTTCTGCAGGTGGCCTGCCAAGGCCTGCATGCTTGCTGGATCCATCCTGTAGTTGTGTACGAGAAAACATGTGGTAAGGCTTCTCACTTCAATATGGCATTAAGGTGCTTGTTTTTCTTCATTACCATTATCATAGTGTAAGGTACAGCTGTCTGACTTGTATGGAACAGCTAACTTGTTACAAAGTTGCATGTTGTTGTCACTGTAACTATAATTATACTTATACTTTGCAAAATTTGCTCTGCCTTCTTCTATTTCCTTCAACTTTATACAAATCAATGCTGCTAACAGATACATATTTGCAAATTGCATCTGGTGATATATGAACACAAGATTATCATCTTTACACCTGAATCATATCAATATATTCCGGTAACTTTATCATCATCATAATTTTTTTGCAAATCTACAAATTCTCATTTTTCACTGATTATTGAATGTCAGCTAACTTACCTGATCCTCGATTGCCTGGGTCACCTTAATATGCAATCTAAATTTGTATTTAGCCTGACCGAACCCGTGAGCTGCGAGAATTCACCTAAAAATTCACGTACACAACACATCACGTCATCGATGAATGAGCGTAAAACGGAAGCCCCCCTCCCCACGGCATGCATGTTCGCACAATCACACAAAACAGTGTCTAACGCTTGAAATATATGGTTCCGACAAGGATACATCGGTTCACAGCATCTAGAAAGCTACTAAGTTGTTAGGTGCCGTGTGTACGATAAAAGTATCACACTCACGCGGCTGTCAAACTGCTTTGCTGACTTCGGCTCAGTCCGTTTCAAAATGGCGCCCGTACACCACGCATGCGCCAAGGTCAGGCATGTACGGAGCATTTCATTTTGGTGGAAGGGGGTGTTTTAAATTGGCATGCAGTCATCGTGTATCAGAGTTCTATGATATAATGCATTGTACCATCAAATAAGACAATGCCATTATGTGGGTACGTCTTGATTCATGAAAATAATATTTTTCAGGAATCAGTAAGTGGCATGACCCAAATAGTGTGATGTAACAATAGTCAACTAATCATAAACTGTGTAAATTCGAAAACTAAAGATCGATGATTAAATTTCATCCCTGGCCATGCAGCACAAAATGGACAGCTTCACTCTTGTACCTCAGCCATACGTTTCTGGGTATTAAAATGTGATAAAATATAATAAAAAAACACGTCGTGATTGTTAGTCATAATAAAAAAATCATATTGTATGCCATTAAACATCATGCGTAATGACGCAACAGATATATTCGAGAACGCGAAAGAAGGCATGTGCGCAGATGAAACGTGGCTACCGCAATGGTATTCCAGAATGATGAAACACATTGTTTCTCGCTAACAAAAAAGACGTAAACCCGGCGACACTAACAGTTTCCGAACCGCAGAGAATCTTGGCCACTGAACGGCAAGGTAAATTTGTCTTTCACTTAGACGCATTTGCGTTGACCGAGTTTGGTGCATCTTGCTATTTCTAAATGATTGTAAAATCATATCTTCCTTTGCTCTACTAGTGTTGTTACCTTTAATGGTTTACGGCGCTGTTGGAAGTCAAAATCTATAGCAGCCAGGTCTGGTTGAATTCAAACTAGAAAAGAGAATGGCGTCAGGTGCGCAGTACGCACTAACGCACGAAACAAGTTCACCAACAAACTGTGTATGAAAATATTAAAAGCCCATGTTTATATCAAGTATAGACGTCGTTGTGTTTGGCAGCTGTCTGATTCTAAATTGATACATGCCTCCGCAGACGAAGCAGTTTTATACCGAGCTGGGCGTATATTTCTCAACACGTCTCTATTTATTTCCGAAAAAAATAGTTTCATAAGGTTGGTAAAGTATATGATACAGGAGTTTTCTCTTACAAAACCAATATTGTCTCACCTTGCTTAAGTTTCGGATAGACACCTTCATATCATGATCAGAGCTTCTGACTGGAGTCACTTATCGCCACGAAAGCACCACCTACATCGGCTATATATCTATAATGGCGAGCAGCAGAGCTCCAGTCAGAAGCTCTGAGAAAGATGTCTGATTTACACCGAAACGTAAGCAAGATGAGACAATCTTGGTTGTGTAAAAGAAAACTCCTGTTATGAACGTCTCCATTTTTCTGTATCTGTCTGTATCTGTATCTGCCAATATAACCGCCCTTCGGCGTAACACACTAGCTTTGCAGGCGCGCGGCGGCAGCTGGCTACATTACACCGAACGACTTGTTACACCTAACCCTTGAACATCTAACACTCAAAATTGTTTAAAGCTATCCAAATGATCGTTATTTAGATGGCGAGCCAGAGCATGCACCGCGACGCTCGGTCCGTGTCCTGCCAGGAGGTCACCGATGACTACGCGCGGCTGGAGGATCAGATGAACAATGACCACCTGCAGAAACTACAGCAGATATTTGAGGCAAGAGGAGGTCGTTTTCCCTCGATGTTCATGCCGGTGTCACTGTGTAGTGATGTACGGAGTGCCTGTATCTGTTTTCAATGCAGTGCACATATCACTAACATCGTCTTGGCCTTACTAGCTTAGTAGCGCTAGCTGGCACAAGCATCCTCCAACTTATTAAAATGGTTTGCTTGACGAAGTCCTCTAATTAAAGTTGATCATACGTTTCATTCTAATCCCTCAAGGAAGAGATGACAATATTGAAAAGGATCTTATCTCAGTTGAAAATGGCTTTATTTTGCTTGTTTTTAAATGCTAGAGATGCCAATTTTGTTTTTACTTCAATCACAACAAAAACCTACAATAGCAACGATGCCTCGCAATTTCAACTGTGGATTAATCCTTGCTGAATCATATCATCATCAAACATTTCAAATGAAATGCAAATCTGATCCGTACAGGAGGCGGACGATGACGGCGGAGGAGGGCTGGACCCGGACGAGTTCCGCCAGGCCATCAAGAGGACCATGGGAAACAAGACCGTGGACGATCACGAGCTGGAAATCCTCTTCATGAAGGTCGACACCAACTGTGATGGGACGGTGGACTGGGTAGGGGGCTGTACTTAAACCTGGCTGTTGTTGTTTAAGTCCTTGTTTAACGTCTATTGTACACGCTAGATGTAGTCTTCAGGTGCTAACCTGGCACAAAACAGAACTGTTGTAGGGTTGGACTATGGATCAAAACGTTGCCACATTGCCCTCTTGTGGAGCTGAGAGGAAGGCCAAAATGTGAAATCATTTATGGCTCTTTGTAATATGCGTCGTTGGAGTTGAAGATAACTACGAAATCGTGTTTCTCACCTTCTCCCAGGATGAATACCTGTCCTACATGCTTCTGGAATATCAGGAGAAGGACATAATGTCCACTACATTTCGCGAGGTGCCGTTCCCCATGCCGCTGCGGGGAATTCCCAGGTACAGTTGCCCAAAGAAAACTACAGCAGCCATTGTAGGAGCTACATATGAGAGTTCCTACAAACATGCACTGACACTGGAGCTTTATTCGTTCACTCATGATCATCAATCTGTTTTGATCCCGCAACACCAGCATTATATCGCAAGATCTGTTATATGATGCTTACCTGCGGTAGTGTCTGTAAACATGGACATCCATCCATCCCCGAGAAGTTGATCTTAGAACTTGTCTGTTGCTTTTGCTGACGAAGTCGTTGAACGGAAAGTTTGAAACAAGACGGCGTTAACTTGATTCGATGGTGGCATGTAACATAAAAGAATCACACTTTAGTTGGCATTTTCGGCGTTTGTATTTGCCTTCAGATGTACTCCATAATTCTTTTTTTTTTAATTCAGAAAAACAGTGATGAATACAAATGAAAGGACACAGACTAAGTTACTGCGAACTCAAGTTAGACACAACTTATATTCTCGCAGCCACTTTTGCAATGAAAAGTAAAGGTATTTTACAAGACGTAATTAAGAGGGCTGATTACTGTTATTCCTCTAGTTCTCATCGCGACACGATCAACTCGATCTCGTACTACCAGCTGCTGACGAACCGGCACGGTGTGATGGCCAACGACGCGGACAACCCCGGCGGCCGGTACATCACCATGAGTAAGGAAGGCGTCATCAACTTCTGGAACTCCGAGATGATCGCGCTGCAGCGGACCGTCACGGTGGGCACTTCGGTTTGAAGAAAGGCAGTGATCTATCGTAAAAAAGATATCTGTGCTGCCACGAACCATACACAACAGCCAACAATTTCCGTTCAAATGTTACAGAAAAATTTATTTTTCCGTGAGGTATAGAATAAGTTTTTTTGGCTAACATATCAACATGCAACATGCATGAAAATTCCAGGGCATGGTACCGGCCCTTGCAAATCGTATCGCCCGCACATGGGATTTTATTATTGCCATATGTTGATAATATTTCTGAAAAGTCGACATAGCTTCTCATTATACTTTCTAGACATGGCAGGCACGGGCTGGCCTAATGCGATAATTATTAGCTAAAGACTTTTTTCTGCCCGCACAGCTGGAGCAGCCGAGGGACAAGACGATGTCTCTGTGGCTGACGGACCTTGTTGCCATGGCAAATGTCAACATGGTGGCTATCTCGTCATCGGAACGTGAAATAAGTAAGTCAGGCTAGGAAAGTGCTGACCGAAGGAATGTAAATATTTGTGGCAAACATTAATGCTGGCATTTCATGAAAACTGCAGCTGCCATGATGCTGGCGAATAAAAGTTACATAAGAGAGGTTTAGTCGTGCCTGTTCATGATATTTCCAAATACTTTTCAAACAATATTCATGACAAAAGTAATATATTTTTTCAGGTTTCTATGATTGCTCAGCAACCAAGTTCGAACTGCAGTTCCAGGTCACAGCGTTGGACAAAGCTGTAATGACTATGGACTACTGGTACATCCTTACCGTTCTTTCTGGCCTATCGTTTCCTTTTTTCACCTGAGTATTCGCCTGAATCCAGGTCAGTCAGTACTCTTTCCCAGGGTAGTGAGACCGTCCATGTAGTATAATACAATTGGCAGTTCAGTATGAACGTTGTAGCCATAATGGTTCTGGTGGTGTTTCCATTCCACAGCCAGTCTGGTCTTGAAGAAAAAAAAAATCCGCGATATGAAATGTGTGCATTTATTTCCATTTTTTAGGTTTGACTACAATAACCTGAACAACTGCATGTTGCTGATGGGGGATGCTGGTGGGAACGTCTCTATAATTATCTTCTCTGAAGCCTGCAGTGCAGGACTGTTTGGAGACTCAGCTCTCACAGGCGGTAAGTAGCTGATGACTAAACAGAAATACATGTATAAAGGCATGCCTGGTGCTGTTCAGCTCCAGAAACAGTGCCATCCATATTTGTATAGCTAGTTGGGTTAGTTCAGCACCAAGGACAGTTCCGTGTTCCGTTCATCTATTCATGTTGAAAAATGATATAGATGGAAGGTTGATACGACAGGCGGTAAGTAGCTGATGACTAAACAGAAATAGAAAGGCATGCCTGGTGCTGTGAGACAGTGACATAGATATTTGTATGGCTGGTTGGGGTGTTTCAGCACCAAGGACAGGTCCATCTATCCATTCATTGCTGGTATTGAAAAATGATACTGACCTTGGTGCTGAAACAAGCCAACCAGCTAGCCAATTTAATGATGGATGGCTTTATTCCTGGTGCTGAACAGTATCATGTGATAATGTGATATGAAAGAAAGTATAATTGAATACTAGAACTTTTCTTAAACCGTTATACATTAATTGTAATGACTCTTCATGGAGTAGAATTTTCCCCCTTTATTCAGTTTCCAGTGTTTACTGGAAGGAAGAAAAACAATATAAATAGATAACAAAGGAGACATCTTTTGTCATCAGTCATTGTTCTCATTTCACAGGCTGCAAGCGGATCCCATTTGTGGCTCTGCAGCAGGGTGCTGTGAAGGGTGTGAAGGCAGTGCAACATCATGTAAGGAAAGAAAGTCTTATTCATAACTAGGCCTAGTTTCTTCTGTGTCTGCTCTACATCCACACACCTTATACATTACAGTTCAATCTATGGTTGAATTGAACTGGAATTTCATGACTCACGCTCACTCGAATTTCATGCCCAGAACCTTGCTTAAAATCAATTTGACTGTAGCACTGTTCCAAAAATATTTCCCTCACCATTAAAATGTTTTTACAAGTCTACCTTTCTTGTCTTGTCAGATATATACCATGCATGTAGTCTGTACTTGCCACCACTCTGTGTTGATTTAACTGTTAGTTACATAGAAGGGGGATTGTTTGCCATTTCAAATTGACTACATCACTAAAATATGCCTGTTAATCTGTATCTATCTTCCTTCCTCTCCCTGCCTGCCATCTCAGCTGCACAATGACTGGGTAAGGAGAGTGATGTACTGCAGTGAGTCTGGCTTTTTCCTCTCCTGTTCTGTGAACACTGAGACTGCACTGTTTGCCGGGGACATTAACCTGAAGAAAATGTATGTAAACCCCATTTAGGGAGTAAAAACAACTGATTTGATCCATGGAATTTGTTGATGTTCGTCCGTTGTTCTTCCTGATGACCAAGACATCACGTCACTTCAAACCTGAACATACAGTCTCAAAGCTGCAATGTGCTGATTGTGATAACTTTGCATGTTACAGGCATTCATTCTTCAAGATCAGGAAAGGAGTGTGCTCTGTGGACTTCTGTAGCATCAAAAACGTTATTGGTAAGTAGCAAACATCTTCATATTTCTATCTATTGTGGCATAATGTTTCCACACTGAAGTGTGGCAATATATAAGAATTTAATAGTCAGATGTTACAAGTAAAAAGAAACATTTGACTGATGAAGAGTGTTGGAATGACATCTGAAACGTCTGACTATTAAATTCTTATATCCAGTGGGAGTTTGAAACAGCATTTTATTGATTCAACCCTGGGTGACAATCTTCAGAAATACATAGACATAAAATTTAATATCTTTTCTTGAAGTTCGTTGATTGACACACGCTGTCCTTACTGCAGCGACTGGTGGCATGGACTGGACAGTACGTATCTGGAACCCTTACGTCACCACAAAGGCCACCACGGTGTTCCGTGGTCACAACTCAGCTGTGCTGCATGTCATGTGGACAGACCAGGGTCAGCATATCGTGTCTGTGGACAAGGGGAAGGTATGACATGGACCTGACACAAGTGGACACATTGGTTCTTTCATTTGTGTGCAGTAACTTTTTTAGACAGTCACAATAGGAGGAAGATGATCTCTTTCATTCGTGTTTCAGAAAATCCCTTGAATGCTATTATTTTAAGTATGCCATAAAGTTATATGGATGTTTCAGTAAGTAAGTAAGTACATTGGCACTATTGGTGAGCTTCCTGTGTTGGAGGACACTCAACCATTTGTTCACTCCACAGAACATGAAGGTGTGGGATGTGCGTGAGCACAACTGTGTGCAGAGCATCCCAGCCAGGAACGTCCCCATGGGCCACCACCCCATCAACGTGTCCTGCTACAGCAAGAAGACTGACTCCATCATCCTGGCCAACAACATGGTCAGTACAAGTCATCAAAAGTCAGACCTACAAAAACTGACACTGCATTTCTGTGTATGTACTAGTATGTAACAGCTACCATGGATACATGGATGGGTCTGCCCTTGGTGCTGAATTAAGCTGCCATAGAAGGGTGGATGGCACCAGCATCAGTCGTCATACATAGATGGATGAATGGTACTGTCCTTAGTGCTGAAGAGCCCTAGCTATGCATGGATGTATATATGTCTCTGTCCATGCTGCTGAACAGAGCATTACTGGAGTGTTGCTTTGGCAGAGAACTACATTGTACCTACAATGCCTCAAATATTCATACCTTTTCTCCACCCCAGCTTGCTGTGTTTGACCGTGTAAAGATAGAGGAAGACAAAGATGCCCTGGAGACCATGTCACATGAACAACCCATCTGCTCCATCCTCTACAATGATCTCTTTGATGTGGTAAGGGTTCTACATTTAGAAAGTTTGTCAAATTTCTCTCTAGATGGCAGAATTCTGTCTACATTTCTGTGTCAGTCCTTTGACATCATTCTCACTAACATGACTCCATCAATATATACACTGAAGGCACACAATCATTCTATCAAAGTGATGACAGAATTAATAAAATTGATCTGAGGTCCAATTATTTTTGTTAACGTTACAGCTGAATTTAAAATTGTTCTTGTTGTGAAAACCTGCTTGTGGTGACAGTGGTGTACCCTGTGCAGATAGTGAGTGTCAGCCATGATGACATGATCCATGTGTGGAACATTGACAATGGTGAGAAGGTCATCCAGTTCTCCATACACCATGGGAAAGAAGAAAACTGTCCTGAAATTACCGCAATGTGCTTCGACCCCACCAGTGAGTTCAGAATTTCACATACTTCCATTTCAGTTGCCCATTTCTTGTTTGTTTGACGGAAACAACATGCCTCCATTGTAACATCTTACAATTTCCAATTAATTTATGATATTGAATCAGCTTCCTCTTGATTTGCCAACTGAGAGCAGCCCCAAGAAAGGTTAAGATAAAACTCCCTCCTTTCACACGATGAATCTGAAGATATGGATAGATAAAGATAGATGAATATCTTGACAAATGACTGTCTCCTTAATCCAGAACGTCGTCTGATTACTGGGACAAAGACAGGCCAGGTCCAGATATGGAACTTCAACAATGGAGCCTTGTTAAAGGACTTTGATGACGTGGATACAGCCGAGGTACATGGGATAGAAATGTTTTCAGAAGGAAGGGCCAAAACTTTAACGTACGTGTCCATAATATCACCAGGGTCCATGATATCGCCACCTTGAGAAATAGTGTGCTTTAAGATATTTTTACTGCAACATACTTTTGGTATGCACTCCTGCACACCTCACATGTACATACCTAGGGTATGTTCTAGGGTATGTTGCAGTAAAAATATCTTAAAGCACACTATTTCTCAGGGTGGTGATATTATGGACCCTGGTGATATTATGGACACGGATGTTACTTCAAACTTTTGAAAAGTAGACAAAAAAGAAGACTAAATCTTTAACAGTATTACTGGTAAACTATGACTTTGAATATATTTTCAATACATTCCAAAATAGCCAAACTACAAGCATAAGGTGATCTGAATTACAAGTGTAAGGTTATTGAAGGTAAGTTTTTCTAATCCTGAAATGATTCTCATAATGTATGTTGATGAAATATGCATATGAGACTTTTTTCAACAGAAAGATTTAAAGATTTTGATACTATGCACAATCTTCTAAATAAATGCCTTCACTATCATCAGGTGAAAAGCATCATATGCTACAAGCAGCACATTGCAGTGTCAGGCTGGAACAGGAGGGTTGTCTGCCACCTGTAAGTCTGCTAATACATAATACATTGGTACTACCTAAAAGTCTATGTAACAAGACTGTTTTACTCCTGCTAATGGTTGATGGAATTCTGCAATTAAAAGGCAAAGGCGGGTATCAATGTTAGGAACAGACCAAAGCTAACAAGGAAAAACAAATAAATTTGAACATGATAATCATGCATCATATCTTGAAAGTTCACCTATGTTGGTAGATCCCTAATCATGCATCATGTACATTTCTATCATGCTGGTGAAGTGAGGTTGTATGGAACTATCCAATACTAATGGTGCTGTTGTGTTGTAGGGATGCCAAAGGAGATGAGGATGATGACACTAAGGTGTGGCCTGTGCGCCACGGAGAAGACATCTTGTGTTCCTCCTACTACAGTCCACTGTCCATTCTGGCAACAAGCTCATATGATGGGGTAAGTAACAGAAGAGGGTATTTACCTGTAGAATGCCTTTCAAGGATCAGTGGTGTTTAAAAGGTCTGACTTGTTTCATTATTATTACATTGATCATAGCAAGGACATTATACGGATAATGTATAATGTCCTTGATCATAGTCATAGTCAAGGGATCAGAGTCTATCCTGCATTCTCTGCTTCACAAGTTCCAAAGAGAAGTCCATGATGATAATTGATGATAATCAATTTTCTTAAAAGCATTTGAATAATCATTTTGATTTTGCTCTTTGACCCAAACACAGGACATCATCCTGTGGTCAGCAGACACTGGACATGTCCTGTGTCGACTGAACGCCTTCCACGGTGCCTTCCCCATGTCTCCTATCTGCTTCGGCATACAGGGGGAAACTTCACGTGAAAACCTGGTCAAAGGTGAGTTAGCATTACATTTTTTTTTACATACAGCACAATACTCAAGTCTTTAATGTTGGCTGTAGTCATTAGGCCTCAATAGAGGGTCCTCATATCCTTGCAGAGGAAACGCTTTTGTACAAATGGTTTGTAAAAACTTTTTCTATCATACACTACAGATACATGTAGATGCATATCTGCATGTGGTTTGAGACACAGGCTATGCTGCAAGGAAACCCGTGATCCATCTTGAATTAAAAACTGCATCAAATATGACTTGTCATTCCTTTCCTTTTGAATGACACAGTCTGGCATAGGCCCATCAAATCCAATGCAACTAGTCCTGGACCAGCTGACAGCCAGCAAGAGAAAGACCGGTCAAAAAGTGGTACACCAGAGAAGACCCAGCGTGACATGAGCTGTAGGGAAAAGCAGTCTGACCCAGATACTGCACAGGACCAGGAGATACAGAATCTCCCTGGCAAGTTTGATGCGAGAAAAGCCAGCATAGGTTGGGGAGGTATGATGGGGGACCAAGGTAGGATTTAATCTTAATATATTGACTTGGCTTTAGTGGTCAATTTCACCCTTCTTTTACATCACTCAATTTGAATGCATTCTCATGGTCATAGTTTTGACCTATGGTACTTATTCATAAGCCTTCTTTTCCTTCAATGACTGAAGCAAAAACGAATGAGAGCTCCCACTCTGTGGAACCGGTTGAGTACTATGAGGAGAGTTGCCGCAGGGTCAGTAAGTACACCGTGTCCGTGGACAAGATCGTTTTTCTGTCCACCCGGGAGAACAACAAGGACACGGCCATCCTGCTGGCCACCGGGGCGGACGGATGGGTCCGGGCCTGGTCCATTCACCACAAGGGGGGCATGCTGGGACAGTTCCGCGCCACCCAGCCAGGGGCCGGCATCCTCGCCATGGAAACGGACTCGAACAACGACATTCTGTTGACTGGAGATACAGCAGGGTATGTCAAGGTAAGGAAGAAGATCTGTGGCTTTAGTTGTAGCTTGGCTTTGTGCAAAAATCTCTGGTTGATAATACTAATCCATTCTATTGGTTCTTGGATTTTCTAACAATGAATGACAACTCATGATTTTACAAACATGTTTACCAGTATATGTATATCCTTTTTTTCAGGTGTGGGATATCCGCAGATACTGTATCAAGAATCCACCACCACCTGGTGATGCCAAGGACAAGGAAATCCAGAGCATTTTCCCATTTCTGAACTCAGATATCGCCTATGTGTACAGCCTCAAAATGCGTGCAATAGAAAGAAAGTGCAAAGGTGAGGAGTTATGTTTACTTCACTGTCATCAACGTTATGCTAGTATCATACGAAGGATCCAAAATTAAGTCCTGTGCTTTGTTGTTCTCAGTTTTCTCCCAGATTTGAAATTTTGGTTTTTGTTACGATTATTTAACCTATGAAACCAATGTATGGTACACAATTGAGCACTGATTATTATATTACATTTGTACTGTTATTTTGTTGTAGATTTGGGCTACCATTTGCCGGTTGATTTTGACGTCGATCAACGAGGGATGAACCTGACCGCTCCCCCCCTCCTGAACTCCTTCCGTGGCCACACCAAAGCAGTGGTGGAGATCCAGTACCTGGAGGACCGGAGACTGATCGCCACGGCAAGTTCAGACTGTACCATCCGTCTGTGGACTGCCTGTGGCAGGTACATAGGTGAGTCAGCAGGCTTCAGGTCTCATTCAAATGAGACAAGGTGATACTATCTCACTGGGTTGCACCTGCTTACACATTGTATATCCATCAAAATCTACATGCACTTGACTTGGATAAGATTTCATGCATCAAATCACCATTCGAAAATCCTGGACCTGGTGGTAGTAAAAAATAACCTAGGTGCCATCTTCCATAGTTTCTGCGGGCTCCCTAATGTTGCTGGCTATGTGGTAGCCAGTGACATTAGGGAGCCAACGGAAACTACGGAAGATGGCCTCAAGCCTAAGTAAAAAAAAAAAGCTTTGATACTTTTTTCTTTAGTGTCACATGACTTGTCATTTCCATTCCTAGGTACTTTTGGACAGAAGAACCCATGGACAAAGCTTGAGAAGGTGGTGCGTGCCAAGAGGCTGCCCAAGCAAACACCTATGGATATTGTCCGTGTGGGCTCTGCAACAACCATGAAAGTGCTAAATGGAGGGATACGTCCCAAGTGGAGGTGAGTCTGACTGTGGCATGTTTTTTACTTCTTCTATTCAGCTCTCAAATACATGTACATAAAGACTTTGTCCATTGCATTCTTAACCTGAAGTTTAAGATTGATTTATTCTTGCTGTCATACATTATTCTTGAAACACACAGTCTATGAAATTGGAACACAGCAGTGGCATCTCTGCAACCTAGAATGTGCTTGAAGCATTCTGTTGCAGAAGAATAGAAATAATGTAGATATTTCATCTGTTTTGCAGACTGGCTCGCAACATCTTGATGATGGTCGCAAGAGAGAAAATTCAGTGGAAGAGAAAAGTCGAACGTGGAGAAGTTTCAGCAGATGCAGAAATGGAAGAAGCACAGGCAGTCACACAGCACAAAGCCAACAAGGTTACCCTCACATTTCTGCCACATTTACATGTCAAGGAATTTTATATTTTGTAGGATTGACAGCCATAATCCAGTCCTAAGGATAGTGACTAGTACTTGTAGATAATAGAAACATTCCTATCTGTGAATAGTTTCATTAGGTTGGTAAGTCACCGACACTGAGTAAAGACATAGCAGCAACACCTGTGCTGCAGTGCAATGTGAACAAGTCAGAATCGCCCTGAAGAAGGTGACAGACGGTCACTGAAATGTCGGCTGTCAATAAAACACTTGGTCTCTTAACTCAGTAACATTCCTATCACAGCAATATAAAGTCATCACTTGCTCTGCAGGTCAGATTTGCAGATGTAGAAGAGATCCTGAAGATGGACATGGACCAGACACATTTACCACCAGTCCTACAGAAGACAAGCTCAGATCTACTTCAGGTACTGTTTAGCCAAATAAATTTAACTTTTACTTGTTTCCATGTTTGTGAAACTTCACTAGACAGAACTGCTGTCTATAACCAGCAATTTCATCTTCCTTAATTCCTACAGAAGCTGCCAACCCCTTCAAGTGACATCTTGCGTGGCGGCTACCGCCCCCAAACTCACCACCGCATGCCTCCCCACCTGCCCAAGCTCCGGCAGTTCCAGACACAGGTCAGTCTACACACGACAATGTTCTAGTACACAAGCATTCAAATCAAAACAAGCATTCTTTTTACATACATACATGTATGTACAAATATACTGTACTGTGTGGTTGATAAAATGAATATGTGATGTTATCATTGGATTGCATTCCCCAATTGTAGGCTCCACTTCTTTTTCTTTCTCATTTTTAGACGGTTATTTTACCTCCCCAACAGGTTGCAGTGTACTCATCCATCCCCTACAGCAAGTTACAGCCAGTTGCCCTGCCACGTACACCAGACATTGTGCGTGAAATCCATGCACGCCAACAGAAGGAACAGGAGCGGACCCCACTGGGTGTTGCCGCAGGGAAGGTCAATGACATCATTCGTGCCAACCGAGTCTTCCGCGCTCTGAGGCCAAGCAAAACGTCTAAGCCGAAGAAATCATCAAAATCAATGAATACTACCTAGATTACATATCATAATTCAACCATGTTGAAAATCGGGTTTGGTTCCAATCCAATGTATCTGCCAGTTTGGCATTTTCAAGTGGCTTTGTGAGGTCAAAAATTGTATCGAGACCATGTCATTATATATACATTGTACTGTACATTCTGTTGTATTAAAGCTGTTTGAACCTGAGACCTTTGCAGTGCAGATAGAGTATAGCAGGACCATCAGCTCTGTTTTACTACTCTCAGTCATGAGAAAGCAATGAAACAAGTGACGAGTTTAGATTAACAGATCGTCTTCACAAATGGTCAGATGACAAAAGTCAACACACTGACACAAAACACAGAGGCTAAGTTGTACAAAAGGACTATTTATTTAAAAGATGGAATGCATTCATTACATAGATCCTTCATAAATGTCCAATCTGACAATGCCATCTATGAATTGCCAAATAAAGTAAATGTATGAATCTGATGCTTTGATAAGTGAAACATGCTGTTGGTAAACAGACCCAAGGTAGATCTTAGTTTAAAAATGTAAATGTTGTAACCATGAAATTCTACTTTATTTTGTTGAAGTCAGCATTTTTCTAATTTGCTGTGGCCAGCAAACATTGTGTTGCTGAAGTCAGAAGAGCCTGAGCTGTAAGGTCTGGTGGGCAGCAGGTCTTGTGTGTGTGAAATCCGGGTGTTGACCAGTCAACTTCTCGTTCTGTGTGAGGTATTGGGGAGCCAGCCAATCATCTGTCTGTACAGCCATCAGCATCCATCCAATCAGCTGCCGGGATACATCATCATCTGTGGCCAGGAAAATTACAAATCTGAGCCAAAAGCTATATTTAGTTTATTTGCCCTAAGTAAGACAATGATACTAATGATACTGGTGCACAACAGCTCTTTAAAATCTAGGGGGCAATTAACTGGGCCTGTTACTCCTTGTATTATCCCTTTATTTTGTACACTTCGATTAAGTAAAAATGAAAATCAGGAAGGTCTTTGACAATACAACATGTAGTTTACAATGGAACATACAAAGGATTTTTAAGCACTCAAAATCAAATCAATGTAAACTAAAGACTATTGGTACTACCATTTTTCAAAGGCCAATGTAGTATATCAGAACGAATGAAGAAAAAAAGTACAAGTAGAAATTTGCTCACACTGTCACAGTACAAGTGAATGGCCCAAACTACTAGTACACATGTACAGGTAGCTTTGCCTCACTCCCCACACAACAAGTTTCACTTACCTTTGAAATTACAAATACACTCTACAGCAAGGACTTATCATCATTCCTCCCTCTTGGTCTTTGGGTTGTTGACTGCTACATAGTGGTATAAAACCACCAGCAGGAACAGGGACACCCCCATCATGTTGGCAAAGATAGCAAGCTGAACGTCTGAGATCATGCTGACTGAAAGCAAAGATCAACAAACAAGAAGATTTGGGGCTTGCCTTCTGACAGTTATGTACAGGGAATCTCCTTTCATGCACTCTCCGTTCAGTCATCTTTGGCTTTCGCCTTGGGGTTGTTGATGGAGATGTAGTGATAGAGCACTACCAGGAGGAACAGTGTGACGCCCAGCATGTTGGCGAAGATGGCCAGCTGCACATCGGACACCATGGTGCGACCTGTGGAGGTGAAGGTCAAGCCACATACAACCCTTTTTACTACAGGGAAGATTGGCAAACCACAACCACCACCACCATAGGTAAAGAGGAAATAGTATACCGGTAGTACCGAAATAATCTCCAAGCAGATGAATCGGTGAGGATTGTTTGCTTTTGCAGCCTTTTGCACACTTTCTTGGGGCTACCCTCCCACTCATCATCTGCTTGGAAATTATGTCATACAGGTACCAAGAAAAATTATCACCAAGGTTGAGACAGGACAGTAGAAGTGAGGATTAAGAGTTAAACTAGTACCTTTGTCTCATGTATAAGATGCAGACTATTGTTGGGTAACATAGTTACAGTTTTGGCATTTTCTCAGAGCAAGAACCAAATAATTCGCTACATAAATATTTACCTGGCCAAAATTTATACTAAATTTTGTGTCTTCAGCTATACAGGAAGGGGAGGGGCATTAAGCTGCCACTTAACTATCTAATACATGTATATCCATTCATTTTCACTTACACATGCTGCCTACTCCATCTAACCTTTGGCTTAAAGCTTGTGTTATAGGGTCCCTCTCATTTTTACGCCTAAAGACCTGCTACCACTATATTTGATGTATATGATACTGCAGAGACCCTCATGTTTTTATGCCAACGTGTCATATGTAAGAAGTGGTCACCCGACAAAGTTGAAGTTAGCTCGCAACCTTGGCAATTTTTACACACAGCAGAAGGCTCTAGGTTAAGAGAAGAAAGAGTATAGCTTCGCAGTGGAGAAATCCTTATCTTGCGCGCTTTGTATTACCTTTTTTTAGTGGTTTCTGAACCGGATCCTGTACCTGCAACACTCCGTGTCGTCAGCTGGCGTGGCAAAATGGCCGATGGCTGGAAGAGTCTAACGATTTTAGGGGAGTGGAAATAAGGCAGTAGCTGTAGATAGATCTAATTAAGAATAGCATGAATGTAGATATTACCTTCATTACTTATAGATAGTGAATTTTAAATAGTTATTTGGTTTTATCAAGTTTATACCCGACCGTAGACTTGACTATACTGTACTTTACTAAGGCTTTCCTCCTAAAGTCTGGTATAGTCTCGTCCAACGACCTTTGCACCTTGAAAGAGCGAAGCTTGGTGGTGGGTATTTTAGTCAAGATGAGCGCACAGGAGGGTCTTTTAAGTCCTAAAATGGGTAGAAAATAGTTAGTAAATGATGTTGTAAAGGAAGATTACATTTTACAACTACATGATTGCGATTTCTTGTAACTTTTCTGAAGTATCCAATCAGCATTCAAAGATTTGATCACATGACTTCAGCGGGAAACAAAGGCCTGTTGGGGAGTGGCGGGAGAAAGTCGTCTTTGTCTCCAAACTTTCCATTTACGCGAAACTTGAGGATATCTGGACGTGTTGCTATGGTTTCTTCAGTAAAGGAGGGATTTTTGTCGACACTTTCGTTCAGACTGAGCCAACGAGTCCCCGGAAACTGTTCTGAAGCTGTAGTTTTTCTGCAGTCTTTCTCCTAGAACTTTGTGACTTCCGGGTTTTCGTCAGAAACATTCCTGCACATGCTGGTCTGTCGTCTGCGGAGGACCGTTATCCGACATTTGGCCCAGATATTGTCGCCAGGACTCGGATTTTCGAACTATCGACTGTTTCTTCTGAAATTTAACACAGTTACCTATGTATACATGAGGATGGCACTTATGCGATGCGTGGTATTCTCACTTGAACAGGCCTTTCCTTACTCTTTTCGTGAAAATTCCTTTGTTTCGGAATTTGCTCCACAACAGTGGTCCAAGGAACAGTCGCCTGAGGTCGGCATGGAGGTGTTTTCTGTGCGAGTGTTTCCGAGATTTACTAGTATTCTGCAGGGATACACAAAGCAGGACGACTGAGGTAAGTTAGATGGGTTCTAGACATCGCTTTTGTTGCTATCTCTCTTGTGTGGCTGAACTGTTTTCCATGCCAAGGCCGCGACCTATTTCCTGACGATAACAACGTTCTTTGTCATTATAAACAACTTCTCGGCGAAATCAGCTCAACTACCACATGTCTACATATTCCTTTTCTTATTGTCCCCCTTTTGATATTTTGTAATTTGAAGGTTATTGAGTGTTCATTAGGAAAAGCAGTGATTGCAGACGTGTATTTCCTTTGTGTGATGATGCACGTGTAGCATGATGAGGAGGGACAAAGGGAGGAGACAGACCGGACCAGTGATGACTGACGGCAGAGATGGCGGACCGGGCGGACACTACAGGTAATAACCGGTTTTTATATCGCAAAATACTTCATGATAACATTTAAAAGCTTTACATTGTGATACAAGCAGTTGATAAATGATTTGCATGCATCATAGATGATATTAGACTCCTATTTTGATTGTCTCTTGTCTATTTTCCTTGTGGGTAATGGTATGATAGGGGGAAAATCCCATGATGTGTCTTTTGTCAGAAAATGTTCTTTATACTATAATAGGTTACCAACAATGCTAATATGAATTAGTACTACAGCAAGCAGTTAAGTATAACTAAAAGACGTGGTTTAAGTTTTGCTTCTAGTTGTACGTCCTTTGTTGATTATTTTTATTGTGCTGATAATAGGGAATTGAGATGCAAAGTCAGACTTGTCAGTATTTTCTTTGTCTCCATAGGAAACAGGTGTACACTCTGACTTTTGATAGCCTAGCCACACAGGTGTTTTAGCTTAAAACAAAATAACTATTTTTGGTTTTAGAATGCATATCAATAATTTGTGAATCGTATGCTTTGCATTATACATTTTTTACAGCTTCATATAGCATTGATAGCAGGTTTCGTGGCTGCATATAGACAATAAGAAAACAGTCCGTAATAAGCCATTAAAGTCTAACCAAGCAGCCTGCTATAGACTATGGGGGCTAGCTTCTTAACATTTAAGCTTTGGTTTAATCTGTAGGTATTAATAACGTAATCAGAAAAATAATTTGAGAACTAACATGCCGTTTACATCAATTCCATTTTTAAGTTAAAAAAAAACTTTTTTTCCTTTTTTAGATTAGGAAGGTAATACTAGTACTAGTACTATGGACCTGGTCAGTGTGGGGGAAAAGATTCTGTCATAAAACAAAATCTTCAAAAATTGCCATAACCAGAAGCAGAGAGAATTGTTACTCTGAGAAATGTATCTGATGATACATTTGAATGGTGCACACCCCAATTCTTCTTCAACCGGGGTCCACGGTAGTGCATGGTAAAAAAGTGACAGAAGAGTTCTGACTTAGTTTGTGGGCCGAAGTTTGAGTTCACGTTACTCATATTCTGCTGCAAACTGATATCACTTACTAATATGGCTGAAAAAGTCTAAGAAGTGGTGTTTTTTGGTGAAAATTGAGCCTTGCTTCCAGGTGTTGTCAAAACTGACGTGGACAGTAAACGAAAATTACAGTACATGTACTAGGATTTTAATAATGGACAGCACCAGTCATTTCTGCAGCAAATTATTTTCTACTGTTTTTTTTTGTACATAAATTCTTGACAGGAATAATTCTTTTCTGGTAATTCTACCAAAATTAATTAAGGAGGTTGAAGAAACAAAACCCAGTTGGTCTTGGTCCAGCTGAAGTAATATCAGTTATTTTACTTCCAAATTATCCCCTGGAAGAGATGGTCGCAAGACTTGAAGGTGTGCAGCCTTGAATGTCATTTTGACCATGCAAGAGAAATAGTTTAGTGCTGCTTGATAGATCTAGTGATAGCCATTGCAACAGATGATTCTGAGGAATGGCATCAAAATGAAGGTAGGCAATACGGTACCTGTAGATCACGTGGTGGGCAGAAAAGCCCCAAACTTTCCCATGAACCAACACACTCAACACCTGTTTTGACTTGCTGCATGTGTACAGCTGGAGGACTGTCTGTAACAACCTTCCTCATCTTGGTGTAGATGGTCAAGGAAAGAACTCCATAACCCACAATAAAAGTGAACATTGAAGATAATGGCAATACATAAATATGAAACGAGACTGAGTATATTAGTGAAATCAAAATTATTTTTTTGGTGCCTTCATCTGAAAGGGCTGGCAGAATCACTTATAGGATTACAGTATTTATTTACAATCAACTTTTTGACACAGTATTGTTCATATTGTCTAAGGTCGTGACTTGTTTTTATGCAAATGTTGAAGTGGCCCTTTAGAGACATAGGTTGTTTATGATGACAAAGCAATTTTCAAAGTTAAAGAAGTAGTCGCTATGCTATGCCTTGTGCTGTAATAAAACTGCAATATAAAATGTTATACACCCCTGTAATAGCAATTCATTCTCTAGATAGTGGGAAAGATTGGTTCTAAGAATTTGAAATATCAGGAGTAATTGCTTTTTGGAGGTCCCTTATACATTTTTTGTATATTTTTGCCAATTGACACAAGTATTAAGAATCCTGTCTATAGTGACCACCTTTTCACATAGACCATATATTATTGGTGGTCTTCTTGAGCATTTTGACTGTATCAAGAAGAGCATGCCACATTAAAAACATATTGTATGTGTATGAAGAATATAGGCATGTTCTCTTGTGATACAAATTTTAACGAAAGGGATTTATGAACATTAACTATAACTTATAAGCATAGAACATAAACATGTACATAACTCTATTGTTACTTTAGATATACTGTAACGTTAACTTTACGGTCTGACTGTATTAAAAACACCACAGATTATACAATTATGTACAGCTTGGACAAACACTTTGTCATGTTTATCTAGTGCAGAAAAGATGTCTGGCAAAGTAATATTATTTGCTGTAAAATTACCTCGAAAAGGAAATATTTGATACATACAATATGTATATAGCTGAGACTATGTCATCACGCTTTATGCTGTTATGCTCACATGTGATTTTGTACAAATTGATAGGGGGCACTCTTGAAGCTAACAGTCAGTGCCTGCAGTTTGCTTGATACTTGCCAGGGGTCCTCATTGCTACATGGGCTTTGATATTCCTTCAGGGATGCTGGCAAGGTTGGAACTACTGGCAGATCAGATGAAATCGTTTGATTTTCATGGAGATTTTACATATATAAATTAACATGTTACAGGAATCACACTTAAAATAACATATTGTACTTTGAAAGTTGGATATGGATACAGATAAGAATGATAGATGTCCAAGTTTTAGGACTTTGCAGCTTCATGTCTATAAAGCTCTGATGGATGATTTGCATGTAGATTGCTGCATCCTTTTTTTAAATGTTTTTTTTTTTCAGACAAAGTATATGTAAGTTACAGTCAGCCACACTTACAAGCTAACTGCAAAGCTTAACATTTCATAAATACAGTCAACAAAATTCTTGTAATAAATTATACCTTGGTCTGAATGGACCTCTTGTACACAAATATTCAACATTCCACTTTTTCAACCTGGTGATACGGATAGGTTGTTTTTACGATAGTAAATCCACCTTTGTGTCATGTAAAGGTTACTACTTGAAAACATCTGTTGTAGTTTTCATCCGAAATGTCCTTGAGGGACCGAGACTGTTTACGCCAGGTGAAACACCACTTCCAAACGATTCTGACATTTTCTCGCAATTACGCCAAATTATATCTCTTTCATGGCTCTATTCATGGAAAATAATGGAAGCTGGTATGTCTTGTTCCCTGGATTAAATTTCTCCAATTATATGTCATTATATCTCTGTCAACTGTCCCTTTCAGACAGAAATGAAAGAACTTGCCGTTTTGGAGCAGGTGTTCCAACAATAGTCAGCAAGGGGAACAAAGGAACAAATAGGTGGAAAATCCTTGGAAAACTCAACCATTCATCATTGTTGGGAAAGTTGTATGATTAACAATGCATTTTTAACGATTTTTATGGAATAGTAATGCCTGGAGCTGACAGGACCCATCATTTAGCTCTGTACAGCTCTGGAAAACTAACAAACTTCTCATTCCACATGTCCAAAGTGAAACTGAAAATAAACTTTTAACCAAGTTACCTGGCACACAGTACTTTTATACTTTTATTCATACAATTTGTTACCCATATAAGTTAAATTGTACAGTAGTTGTTAAGATTGACTTGGAAAATTCAGCAATCACTTTATACATCTAATTAGTGATCTACATTATGTTTTTTTTCAAGATTGATATTTAGTACTGATTCTGATGAAAGTGAAGTGTACAAGGTATTTCACTGATGAAAAGAGATGTGCCTAGGTTCAAACTAACCATAGCCAAATGAAATAATTTTCCTGTCTTTGCTTATGTTTAGACCCGTAAGACTTCTATCAATAATGCATGTAGGTATAGTACTAGTAATACAGCCAGAAGTGCGAAGCTACATGTAGCCTAGGTGCAGTTATACATAAACCATCCTGACTCATCTTTATCCTTACTTCTCTGATTGCCAAGTGGATGTTTCCATGGATGATCAGGACATTTTATGGGAGTCTGTAATAAAAGCCAGGCAGCCAGAAAATTTTCCACACAAACATTCGCTTGGAAACTATACTAATTTTGGATTGGAGTTGTTGAATGTGAATGTTTATTGGTCTGCCACCTCTGAATTACGAAAACCAATTACTGCCTCATCAATATGGGTTTTTGATGATTCGGTGTCGATGCCTATTGTATGGTAAAATACAAAATTCTTCTAATTGGGCTGTTTTTTACAAGTTGGTGTTCAATGAATATTCAGACCCTTACAAGGTCATCCCTCACTGGGGGTGGAGAGTGCATGTTTTAGTCATTATCACCTCACAGGGGGGGGGGTCATTGTTTGATTGGGGGTCCCTCCCCCTGTGATGCCCCTCCCACCCAAGCCCCTGTCTGGAAGGCACTACATTTGTAGGTCATGAGGAAGACATCATTGAGATGGATCTCAGCTAGATTTTCTCGACCATTTTATGAAAAAAAATATTGGTTATCACCATGTTGTGTACACTGTCTGCTCTGGATTGACAATTTCCCAAGTCCCAACCATGTATATGAAAAATACTGCAATACAGCTTAAAAACAGGATTTTATGTTTATGCGAGATTACGTTTTGAAGTTATTGGTCATTAATTTATTGGCGGTTTGGTTAGAACTAGCCTCCTTGGTCTAAATCACCTTTGACATGTTATATTAACTTCCAGGAAATGTCATGTTTGTCTGAGGTCTACCTGAGGACTTACAGGGTAAATGATTCACCCTTCTCTTCCAAAGAACAGGTAGATGGGCAGATAAGGTTTTATTACACTTATGTTTGACATGGGATCTTCTGTTGAGGATGTTTTCTCAGCTGCACTGTCATTTTATCTACGTTGTCAAGGAGGTGTAAAATCAGCTCCTCTTTTGGCAAATTAATGACTATCTGATAATTGGCTGTAATTGATTTCATTAATTTATGATTGCCATGCTTGAAAATCTGGAGTTGAAGAATTCAGTAACGGTTTTATGATGTTTGTGTTGAAAGTCCACATTTGGGTATAAAAGAGAAGGTTTGTTCTCTGTCTATTTACCTAACACAGCAGAAGATACTACGGGAAAGGGGCATGGTTGCTGCAGTGTAATGTGGGTGGTAAAGTCTGATGAAAAGACTTTCCCATGGACCAGTGTAAGGCTTCTCTCCCAGGACCGTTTGTACTCCCCAGGGCTAGGTGAAAACTCTCCTATTATGATGTAGCTGGGAACACACCTCCCACCACTTCTTGCTTCTTTCTTGACGTGTCTCAGCCAGAGAAAGGTAGTCTTATGCAAATTTAACTTCTTGTATTCATTATGCAAATCTGCCACATCTTGAAAGACGTGAGAAACATGTAAATTTTTGCAGTCATGAAGCAAAACAGCACTGTCAATTAAAGACTTTCTGAATCCCCTCTCAACCAAGGCCTTGTAAAAATTCCTCCTCTTGTCCTTTGGGGTATTTTTTTTTTCTGCGGGAAAGTTTCTAGAAGGAGGTCATGATTGTTTGGAGCTGTTTCCATGGAAATCTTCGTTTCAGGTCTTTGCAATAGGATGGACTAAGCTCAGGTCATATGTTAACAAACAAACACATACATACACATAAACTGATAAAGACAACTAATGTACACTGGCACATTAGGCTTCCTCTCACTTCTTGGTAATTGTATGATGTAAGTTGGTTTATCAAAAGATGTGAGGAATATTTGATGTCCAGACTGTGATTTGTCCCATTGTTTGCAATACAAATACAGGTGTAAATGTAGCCATAGGGTTTCCTTTTTACTTCAGGCCTAATGTCGTGAGAAGTTTGTCACATTAATTGTTTAAACCATTCTTCTGTTCTTCCCGGGCTACAAGGAAATTTACATATGTGGAAATGACATAATAATGGACTGTTGTTCCAGTCAATATCAATTGTCATTGACCTGCAGTGTCTTCATTATCCTATCTCCCTTTCCATTGGTTCCCCTTCTGTGGGGGTCTTTGTCACTTCTAACAATGTAGTCACCTCCTGTGGGACAGGTAGGACACAGGGATGAAGCCAAAGCACAATAGAACAGCATGTTATAGGGGTATTCACTGTATAGGAAGTGGACAATAGTGAAAGTCTTAATCCTACATGTTAATCAGGCTATTGTTGCACTGATGTGACGTGTCATTCATAGTCATTATGAGAGGTCCATCGACAATTGTCATTCAAACGAATCCGGACATTATCATTAGCAACTGTCGTGAAATTTCTTTTTGATCTCGGGATTATAAATGTTTATTTGTATCTCGGTGAAGAGTACAAAGTACTTGTGTATTTGATCATGCGTTTTAATTGTAATGGCCAGCAGCAACAGCAATAGTAACAGGGCAACTGGTGAGTGTTTAATGTCAGAAATTATGAATGGTCCCCTGAATCAGATTTTGACTGATGTTGTCACCTTTGGGCATGTAAACATGTAGAAAAACCCCGAAGACAAGAGAAGCACTGTTCAGGGCGCTGTGACCTAATTTGGAAAGGAGCAGGCTGCAGCGCTAAGTATGCAGGCCCTGTCACGTAATGCAGGATGTCTGGCATCCAAGAAACTAAGCAGGTGCTTACAAGTTCAGCCAGTTCAAGTTCATTGGATGGGATTTCTGCCCATTTGTCAGGCTCAGGCGGCCTGCTAGTGACCTGACATTCCACCCGCCTGCCTCCACAAGTGCATAGCCCGAGTACCAGGGCAAGGGGGTCCTCTTATTGTGAAATACTTGGAAAATTGCCGTTTTAAACGTTCGGTGTGTATAATTGAGTTGACAAGCCGATATGAGGATCAGAGATAGTCCATCTGGAGTGCCAAGGTCGGTCCATGGGAACTGTGCTACTCATGGTTCTTTGAGGAATACAGTCCATCTAATAAATGGTCTATACAGCGCTGAGTGTTGCCACCTGACGTGTGACAAGATCCCTATGACATTAAATTACTATTGGTTGATTTAAGGTGAGGGATTTACTTGAGAGCTGTCAAGATGCATGGATCTGATTGACTGACTGAAAACAGAAAAAGTTGTTTTTCAACATGCACCATTCCACTCTGGATCAATCCATCTATGCATGCACAAGAATATTTACCTCCTTGGTATGCAAGGTGGATAACTGTTGCCTTCAAAAGTTGCATCCCGGGAAATCTGTTGCTTTGAAGTGAAATGGGTTGACAAAAAAACCTGCCACAGATTAAATTTTTCCCAACATTCACTTTGCGAGATTCAGACTGAAGTTAACTAACAACATCTCTTGTTTGAATACATCATGTTCCTGCAATGTTGATTGATGGGTAATTTGTTTTATTTTTACT